>NC_056732.1:304462853-304807853 GCF_019279795.1 Protopterus annectens | reverse complement strand
CAGGAAGAGCAAATTGATTTATAGCTTGGATCTTGTTCCTAGATGTCAATGCAGTTCTCAGGATTAATTTAAGTCTTCTAAAGTATTCCTTGCTGAGTTTTATTCACATTTGTTCATGTTTTATCGCTGATCCTTCATCAATTCCCAAGTATTTATACACTCCCTCTTGCTCAAGTTCTTTTATATAACATTCTTGTCTCAAACTGATGTTTTCCTGGTGCTGCAGTTTTCCTGCTTTAAAGGTTGCTTTTGCACATTTATCAAGACCAAATGACATTTTAATATTATCTGAAAAAGTTTTGACAACCTGCAGCTGTGCTTTCAGTTCCTCATCTGATGAGCTATACAGTTTTAAATAATCAACAAAGAGAAGATGAGAAGTCATTAGACTTTGTTGTTTTCTTGGAGCCAAATTGTAGCCATGGCCTAAGCTGTTAAGTAAACAGCTTAATGGGTTAATGGCAAGGCAGAATAGCAATGGTGACAGAGAGTCACCCTGGAATATCCTCCTTTGAATTTTTATCCCTGGGATAATAATCTGTCCTTTATCATGGCTTAATTGCAAACTGTTCTGCCATTATTTCATGGTTACTTTAATGTAGTCAACCAGTGTAGGGTGTATCTTATACATTTAAAGCAATCTTTTATCCATGAATGTGGGATACTATCAAATGCTTTTTTGTAGTCAATCCATGCCATACTTACAATCTTCCCCTTTTTACCGTTCTCCACTATAACTTTATTTAACAACAAATGATCCTTTGTTCCATATGACTTTCTTTTATTGCCCTTTTGTTCTAATGCCATAATTGAGTTTTCTTCTAAAAGACTATAAACTCTGTCGGCGTCAATTCCTGTGTATAGTTTATATGTCGTCGGAAGGCAATTTATTGGTCTATAATTTTTAGGGTAGCTTGCAAGTTCACTCTTATGTAACAGCATTATTTTGCCTGTTGTTAACCAGGTCGGTGTCTGTTCGGGGTGCGCATATTAATAAAAACAGATAATTATCTCCAAAGTGTTCAAGCTCGTAGAGATAGATGTTGTGGCTATAATGGCAGCAGTGAGATCTGAAGTATTTCCTTGCAGCATGGGTTTATGGGATAGGAGAGGAACTCAAGCTTGTGAGAAAGGTCATTGCCAAGGAAAAGGGTGCCAAGGTGACTAGTCCAACTGTTCCACTGTTCAGAAAGGACCAGACTAAATCATTAATGAACATTGAAAAGACTCAAAAAGAATGATATAATAAGGTTATGCAATTTTTTTTCCATACAGGACCATGGTAAAGGTTTGGTGAAAATATAAAAGAAGCAATAAGGAGAAGAAAAGAAAGAAAGAAAGATTTAAGAATGTGAAGATTTCCTGCGCAGATTAACACTGAATAAATAACCTTTAAAAGGATTAATGAAATATAGAAGCAGATGGACTAAAGGAAATTTAATGTAAACCACAAAATTGAGACAATGGAGCAATCTTTTTAGAATATGAAAGAATACAATTATTTTTGATAGCGATATAAAAACAATTTTAAAACAAAGGGGTAAGTAAAGCAGGAAAAGAAATGGTTTCGTATTGATATTATGAAAAGGTGGACAGGAGCAAAACTGACAAACGTGATAAGAACATTTTTGCTTTATCTGGAAATTACAGGTAGAAAGAAGTGGTGAAGTCTTGTATAATAAGAAGTGGATGTGTGCTGAAATTAAAGAGAACATTAAGTTTTGGTTATGGATTAAATGGTAGGGATTGAAAATAATGTAAAAAAGAAAGAAAATGTTTATGTATTGATGTAATATACTTAAATATACAAACTGGATTACAATATAGTACATGTATATGGTTGTAACAAAGACCCCTACTTTTTCAGTAAGTACAGTGAGATCTTTTACATCCACCTGAGCTATCACCCAGCTCAGGAAGACTTGGCCTCAATTTAACATCTCATCCGAAAGATGGCACACCCAAGACAGCAACATCCCCATATGCACTGCATGCCAAGTACTCATCTGCTTCTCAAATTAATAAGCATGATGTTATATCCTAGAATGCTACTGGCTTTGATCACAGCAATCAGTGTCATCTTCAGGTTCATTTCTCATTCTGTGCACTTCAAAGTGACTCCACCCAACCTGATATTTCACCCAGATGAAGTATTTTGTAGTTTCTGCATTAAACCTTTTTGCTACTTCACTCCCCAGTCTAGAAGCTTTCTTAGAAACCTTTGTAGGCTTAAGCCATATAGTCCACTGTTGTGTCATCAAATATTTAAATAACAAATTGTTCATATTCTTAGTATACCTAGTGATGTCTGACATGAAGACACAGAAAAATCACTGAGCTTAGGACTGACCTCTATGGAGCCTCACATACCACCCTCTCATTTTTGACCTGGTAACCCTAATTATCATTTATTGTTTCCTAGCATACATACATATTTTCACCCATGTTGTTAGTTTTCACCCATTCCAAGCTCATTCAGTTTTCCTGTCATCTCCCCAGGGTGAAACCAAGTCAAGCAGATTACTGAAATGCGTGTACCACATCCACTGTCATTTCTATGTCAAGTTTTATAGTAATGTAGTCACAGATTTAGACTTAACTGTATTGTCATGCCCTGTTGGCCATAAACCCATGTTGATTCTTCTACTTCAGGTTGTTTAAGAAATTAAGCAGCCTTTTTCTCTGCCCATTTTTATAGCCTTCCCTGCCAACAAGATGAGGCTTGCTGGTTCATAACTCCCAAAGTTTTATGAAGTATCACTGTGACTTTTGCTCAATACAGTGGAACCTAAATGCTACAAAAAATATAGAGTATGAATTATGTTTTGGGATCTGCAAACACCTACAAATTTTACCAGAATCCTTTGATCTATATTATCAGGACCGTATGCATTTTGATCCCTTTAAGCTCCTTAAGCCCTTTCCGAGAGATTTCTCATAGCTGTTCCTCTCCTTCTCCCTTATTATTTAATTGCTGATTGATTAGCTGAATGATTTCATATTTGTTAACCATATGGGAAGACTGGTCCGAAGACTATTTTCAGCCATGGCCCAGGCCACATAGCAACGACGCAGTACATTCCAGTAAATGACAATATTTGACAATGGGCATTTTAGGTGATTGACAATAACAGAACATGTTACACGGTACAGCAAGATATACATAAAACACTAAAGAAAGAAACATTCTTTTTTCAGATAAACAGCAATACAAGCGTTCTTTGATATACTAAGTATACAAAATTGCTGATTAGTGGCATAGTAAGTAAAAACAATTAGTTAAAACTTTGGGAAAAGTACAGTCTTTATAGGTTGGAACTTAAAATGTACAGTGTGTTACTTCGTATTACCAATGAAAGTACAGCTGTTTCAACTAGTATACCAAAAATGTTTGATATATATATAGGTACATATCTACATTAATCATAATGAATCCAAGCATTTACTATATAGTTTACCATGTGCAACACTAAGGAGTCTGAGTGCTTAATATCAGAGAAGATGATGTCTGATATGTTAGTCTGTATCTCTAAAGCAATCACACTTTGTCTCCTACGTGAAATGGACCTTAAGCTTTTTCTTCATGGGTAAGTTCTATGCAATCAGTCTGCAGACCATTACTAGCCAAGCCAAAAACCTATATTCAAATGTTTCCTTCAACTTCAAGGTGGACAAAACAAGATAAACCAGGGGAAAATTTGAGGTGCCCATCCAATTATCCAGGTTTACCTTGAAAGTGGCAAGTTTGCTACTTTGTAGTGGACGTGATATCAATCTGTATCACTAATGTGTGTTATTTTAAAGGTTTAGTTCCTTTGACTGGGTACTTGAGGTACCATTTGTTCTGTGAAGGAACTGGAGTTTAAAGAAGGTTGGATCTGTCATAGCTTGTAAGGTAAGACACAGATCTACATGGAAGGGTCAGTAAGAGACTGTATGGAGAGAGGTCTGTAAGATATTTGAGGCCACTGATGTTTTTAGTTATGAATCTTTGAGGTCTCTCATGTTGAGTGATATGTTTATACAAATACATGCCAAAAGGTCCTGTATATTCAATAACGAGATAAGAGTAAAGTGAAAGTAAGACTTCTTTGGACTTGGAGGAGATGCCTTTGAAAATCAGATGAGCCCAACAGAAGGCTTTGTGAACTACTGTGGAGACACGATGGTCATATGATAAGGAATTATCATCAAGAGTGCCTAAATCCCTTAGTATAGTGCCTCATTGGTGTGGTGTGTCACCTATATGGTATGAGGAAATGTTTTGTTTACCAAACTGAACTATATTACATTTTTCCCATTTAGTTTGACACTATTGTCCATTGCTCTTGCAAAAACGGTAAATATGGTCTAACCCAGGTTAGAGCAATTGAAAGTTAGTGGAAGACTGAATAACAACACTTATTTTGTAGACATCTGCAAACTTAAATAACCATAGGACAGGATTATTGACCTGAAGGTCTGAGAAACTGATGCCAAATAAGAGAGGGCCCAACACTGTGCTACACCACTGGTAACATTTTACTTTCAGAAGTGGCACTGGGACCCTAACCACATGGATTCTATCAGACAACCAGCTAGTTATCCAGCTTACAGTATAATGATATATATTCAAATATATAAGTCTGTCAATACAGCTTGCAAGGGTTAATTAAGAGATCTTAGTCAATAGGTTTGCAAAATTAGCAACACCCATTAGTTATTTAATGTACAGGGACATCCCAGTAGAAAGCAATATGCCTGTTTTGGTAGAAAACCTGCACACTGACACTGACATTTTTTACTGAAGTTATCACTTACTATTCCCTCTAACTGCAGGGGAATAATACAATATATAAAAAATGAATGAATTAATTGATTGACTGGTTAATTAACTGCTAGCAGCAATAATGCAAGCAACTGTAACAGCAGAAGTTAGAAGGGCCTAAAATTTCCTTGATGCTTGCTAACCTCGTTTTTGTAAAAAGCCATAGTTAGAAAACAGAAAACAGAACTAAAGCAAATATCTCCAGTAGCAGCTGCAAGCACAACTTATATTTTATATCTTCCAACAATTATATTCTACACCAATTTTGAAATATTAGGTGGAGAAATTATTTTACATCAAAATATAATAAAGACATAGACTTATTATAAACCTAATACAAAACAAGTAAACAGATTGTCCATTTTTATGTGTAATAATGCCCTCCAAGGTGGGTGTTAAAGAGAAATAATGGACTTTCCAGGAGTGGGAGGCACAACACCAATGGGAGATCTATTATTTCCCTATAATGCCCACCCTACCAGGCTTTATTTCTTGCTTACTTCATTAGGCATTTTATCCCTTTTTTAATTTTTCCAAGTCATTTTATATCATGAGGCACGGTCAATTTTACAGAAGTATCTTTCTGTGCAGGCTAAGATAAAGTTATGTCATACCATTATGTGGTGCCATGACTTCTTAGGTCAAAATCTGTGTTACATACCATGAGGATAATTTTAGGAGGGGGACAGTACTGATCACTCAAGTCATTTAAAGGTTAATGTGCTAAGTAGAAAGGTGGCTCTAGGTCTTACTGGTAACCTCTTAGTTTTACTTAAAGCTAAACAGTGATGTTCAGTGGGCTCAGATAAATGAATAAAACAGAATTTTGTTTTCAATGGTTTGCACTGAATTTGTACTGTGTGGAAACAGAAGGGCTATAATGGAGAATGTGTACTCCAATCTAGGTTAAAGGATATTTAGCCATTCCTGCTTCAGTGGTGAAAAGGTGTGTTATTTATTTTATAGGAAGTTTTTAGTTAATTTAAGACTTTGGAACTCAATGTGTAAACTGAAGGAAATATTTTGGTCTAATTCGATGCCAAGGAATACTTGATGTGTAACATATGGTACAGCTGTCCAAGGCCAAGAATACAGCTTCTATGGGACAATATCCCTAGCTGTGTTCTACATGAACTACAGAGTGAACTGGCATGTCACCTATGTGCCCTGTTCAGTCACACACTCACTTCAGCCTTTGTCCCTACCAAATGGCGCACTACTACAGTCCTCCCTCTCCACAAAGGAAGAGCAACTACAGACCCTGGGAACTACCGCCCCATTAGCCTGACAAGTCTGATATGCAAAGCTATGGAACACATCATCATAGGCCTAATAAACAAGGATATAGGGAATCTCCAAACTCTAGACCCTACACAGTTTGCTTTTGTGAAGGGTAGATCATGCCTGCTCAACTTGGTCAACTTCTTTGAGCCAAGCTGTGGATGAAGGCAAGGTGGTTCATACAGCCTACCTTAATCTGGCCAAGGCCTTTGATACCATTCCCCACTCAGGAATCATTGAAAAACTCACTAAACTAAGCATCAACTCCTAAATCACTAGGTGGGTTGTAAACTGGCTCACAGGTAGAGCCCACATTGTGAAAGTACCTGACTCCAAGTCAGACTGCCGACCTGTCACGAGTGGAGTCCCACAGGGTTCAGTCCTGGGTCCTCTCCTATTTGGTATCTACTTCTTTGAAGTCCAGGCCAACACGAAGGGATTCTGGCTGACAAGTTTGCAGACGATTGCAAGTTCGGGGCTATTATTAACTCCCCAAGTGATGCTGACATCCTACAGAAAAGCCTCACTGAAACCAACGACTGGTGTCAGAACCATGGCCTTAAGCTCAATGCCAAAAAATGTGTCATCATCCCCTTTGGGAAAAACCCAGCTCTTATGAATTACCACATCGATGGTAGTCCACTGAACACAGAAGGCATTATAAGAGATCTGGGAACACAGGTTGACAGCAACCTCTCTTTTCACCACCACATTGCCACTGCGGTCAGAAAGTCCTTCTATGTGGCACATCTCACTACTAAGGGTTTTGCATATAGGAAGAAAGAGGTCATTGTTTCCCTCTACTCTTCCCTCATTAGGTCAATCATTGAGTAAAATGCCCCATTTGGCATGTACCTCACTAAACACCTGCAACAACTGGAGAGGCCGCAAAAGTACCGCACAAAGAGGATCCTAGGCCTTAAACATTTGTCCTACATGGATAGACTCAAAAAACTCCAACTATCGCCTACTTAGAGGTGATCTCTGCTTTACTTACAAAGCCATGTCTGTCCAAGCTCTGTTAGAAATGCTGCATCTACAGAAATCTCAATCCCTCCACATCACACACTCCAGAGACCTCAACGTCATTACCACAATCAACAGAACATGCTGGAAGGACAGGTTCATAACCCAGAGACTCCCCATGCTATGGAACAGACTTCCCATACATGTCAAGCAGAGCACCTCACTGGCCCTCTTCAAGAAAAATCTTGATGAGTGGATGGGAAATAGAAAATTCACCCCGGGGATCACTCCAGTGGCTCTACTCAACACAGGCACTAGGAAATAAGGTCAGGTGGAATGATGCCAGAGTAATCCAATTAGCTAGGCTTGCAAAGGATCCAGGGCCATTAGACTAGTACACACCTATGAACCTATGAATTATCAGTAGAGTCCTTAAAAGATAATGACATACTCCCACTCTTGTACTCCCCATCCCCTGTCTCTTTCCGAATGACTAAGGTGAAAATGTCATTATAAATTTCTGCTTTGTCAGCATCCTCACTACACACCCTATCTTTTTTCTTGCAGTCCCAATAGCTCTGTTTTCACCTTCCTTTGTTTATCTAGATACTAAAGAAATCTTTCCTTCCCATTTTAATTCTTGCTCCTAATTCACTCTTTGGTCTTGACTTGGCCTTTTACAACCTTAGATGTCCTTTTCCTCTTTTTTTTTTCTCATAACCCTGTTTGTAATTCTCTCTCCTCCTTTCCAGTGTTTCCAGTGCCATTTCCCTTGCTTTGACTGTCTATTTTACTTCCCTCTGAAACTCCACTTATCCTTTCCTTCCCCTCACACTGCCCTTTCAAAATCTGTTCATTCCTTTTGTGTATCTTCATTTACACATTTTTGCCTGAAACAGCTCCACACCATGTGCAACCTGCCTTCCTATAGTCCCACACCTTGGACTAGTTTGTCTATATACGATCATCTTTCCCCACTCTGAGACGTATAGTGGCAGAATTACTGTTGGTCCCTACTTCCAGGTCTCCACACCTTCCATCCTTGTTAAGTACAATGTTTCAAGCCCTTCCTTTCCTTTCTTTATGTCATCCTGTAGTAGCAAAGAATATCTCACTTGGTTTTTCTCTCTTTTCAATTAGCTAAGTTTAATTCACAAATGTGGGTAAGGTCTCCTGTAAGTGTGACTTTTCGTTGTAGTCCTTATCTTTTTGTCATCTCTCCTTTTTATGTCTAATGGTCAAGTTTTATATCCAGCCATTAGCTTCTCCCTCCCTTCTTGTTAGACTGTCAGGGAACTTTTGATCCTTGAAGCCTCAATTTTGTCTTTTCTTCATTTTCGCTAACCCTACAGGGAATGCCATGCTTCACACAGGCTGTTACTTTTCCGTCTCCTATCATGTCCCTACTAAGGATTTCATCACCTCATATCCTAACAGTTGCATGCCCCTGTACCCTTAAACATTTGTCTAGGCTTTAGTCACCCTCCCAATACAGCTGCCAGTCTAATAAGCATTATGGTTTGAAGCTTCATCATTTTAGAAAGCTGACTTTCCACAATGAAAATGCCTGTAGCACGGTCTCCTTAAAATGTACTAAATAATTATTCGGCTTCTTCTCATCCTGGACAGGAACAAAATGAATATGAACAAATGTTATCCACATGTAAGTTAATGACAATAAAAGCGCTAGTGATAATATGTGCAGAAACATTTGCAATGAGTGAAAACAAAATGTTGAACTGACATGCTGGCAGAAACAGCGTCAAAGGAAACACAGAGATTGCAATTTAACACTGTTTCATTGTTTTGTACTAATCTGCATTAACATGAAAATGGCAATACCGTGAAAGGCTGTTTATGCTTTACTGAAAATATACTGAGTTTTAATACCAGTGACTAAATACATTTTCTTTTGACAACCAGTCTAAACTGTCTTATAGTTATTTCCTGATATGAAGTGGCAACACCATCCTGTCGATGCTTTCCCTTGTACATGCGGAGTTTTAATGTTAGTCACTGATTTTATTTTTAATATGGTCTGTTTTATTAGTGTTTGATTCAAGCGTTAATACATGTATAACTGCTGCATTATCCACTTTGCTGATCTAGAATAGGTAACTATGCAAGTATGTAGAAAAAAATAATGCTGCTATAAAAAGGCACTGAATCCAACATTAGAAATTCTCAAATGCATACAGAGGCAGAGAGAGAGAGAGAGAGAGACAGAGAGAGAGAGAGAGAAACAAAGAGAGAAATTAGTGTAGCCAACCAATCAGCATATTTTGGAAGGAAACCAAGGTAGCCAAAGAAATCCCACCCAAAGAAAGGGAAAACACACACACTTCACAAAGAAACTAACCAGAGGACAAACTTTAATTCAGAGTACTGGAGCTGTGAGACAGACACTCTAACACTGGGCCATTGTTCTGTCCAACATACATAATATAATTCTCACGGTGAGAGAATGGGTGACTAGAAAAATGCATATTTTACATAAATACTTGATCCAGTATGCATGGTACAAAGCAGGTTATCACGTGCACTGTTTATTAAGGAAATAAAATGCATATGACCTATTCAGAAACATGCTGGGTGCATTAATGAATGTGCTATTTTACCATGTGTAATATATAGACTGATGGTACTAATGGACTTACGTCTGCACGTGTTCTACAAAATGAATTTATGTGTGATCATTATGGGACTATTAATGCATCTCTGTACTGCAGTGTACACTTAAATGTTCCTCCTCCAATGCAAGATCAAATCCCTGATAGTGAAGCACCCTACCTACTCTCAGTAGTTGTACAACTATCTACTGTCTTAATCATAACAGCTACAAAACCACTGGCCTTCCTAAAATAGGCAAATAGATATTACACAACAGTAAAGAGATTCTGTGGGAATAAAACATTCAAAATTATGTTCAGATGGAGTGAGGGTTAAGGAAATGAAGGAACTGAATTGGTGTACTGTCTGAATAATAATTGTTAAAAAAGAAATGTATATGCTGCATGAAAAATGTTACTGTGGTTTGTTTTATTTTATATTAATGTTTGAGCACCTGTGTTGCTATTTTAGTTGTGTTTTAATAAAGATGTTTATATTAAAAACACTAAAAAGATGGAACAAATAGGTTTTAGGAATTAACCTCATTCTAGAAAACTGCAATTATTTTACTTAAAATCTAATGTCACATACAAGTCCAAATACATTTATAAAAATGGTAAAATCTTTTGTTCCTCTTCCAGCCTAGTAGGCTCACAATATTTATGTCAGTGACTATTTTTTAACTTTGCATGTTCTAGTTATCTGGTGGCCTTACCTCTATTGTCATGAAGCACTGCCCGTAATCATCCAATAGCTTTTCTTTTTACCTGGACCACTAAAATACTTTATTTTAATTAATTACTCATTTATTTAGTGACTTTGCTGACAGGGCTAGTTCCACTAGCCCAGTGTAGTGTTTTCAGGGAAGACTCAAGGTAGTATTCATACTGACTAGGGAAAATTTGACTAGGGTACTGGGGAACTTCTTCAACAAGTGCCATTAGATATTTTACAAGCACCTAAGATACCACCAATTCACGTAAGTGAGACCTCAGTTTACTATTTCATCTGAAGGATGACAAACTCAGGAGTGCAGCATCCCCCTTATGCAGCACAGCAGTTTAAGTATTGGGAACCTGGTGTAGGAATAGAGCCCATATCCTTCTGATCTTTTATCACCAAATGTGAGTGTGCTACCTTTTGAGCCACTAATACTGCTGGAACAGGTGATGCAGTTAATCCCACCATCCTGAGGTGATCCTCAAAGACTGATGCTGTCAGACTCCAGTTTTCACAATTCAAACTAAGATAAGAAATGATTTAGCTTGTTGTACATCACCCGTAACTTAACTCTCAGGAAGTATATGTCCACTCTTTACACTATGTCTGGCAAATGGTTGCAGTGGTGTTTGCACATCTGCAGTATTTACTTCTTTTTGTGGATTTTGATCAGTTGGGTATTCATTAGGGTTAGAAATTACCTTCAGGGCATACAAAGACTTGGCAATTAATCACATCAACTTTAATGGGATCATAAGGGTAACATAACTATAGCAGGTGATCACTTATGTCTACAAGGTTTAGAAGACTAAGTTAAATTATTGAAATGAAAGTTGTGTACTTGCCATAATGATAGATCTATGTTGTCTGATTTTTATCTGGATCGACTATAGGTTGTCGGATCTGACCTCAGCACTGAATCTGAAGCTTTTCATTTCTAGGGCTCTGACTCCACCCTTACCAATAATTCCCTGATCTCCATGTTACTACCTCAGAACGAGCTTGCCCCCTGACAAAATAATATTGCAAAGCACAACCATGTAATTATTTGCTAGTGAAATAACTCCAATTCTGACTAATTTCTAAGTGATATGAAAGAAGACATGACATGGTTATACGACACTGGCAGTAATGACTGTTTTTGTGACAGAGAATGCCACAGACGACCATGTGAGTCTCATTTGTAGCAATATGACAGGGGGCAGGTGGGAGGGATGTTGAAATGGAGGAAAATCAGACAACATGGATCTATCGTTATGGGAAGTACATAACGTTTGTATCCAGTGTTGTCTATTTTCATCTGATTTAACTGTGGGGCAGATTCCCAAACACATATGCCCAAGTGGTATCAAGGAACAACACCCCAAAGAAACGTGGAACCAAAGGATGAAAAAGACCTAGACTGTTCATCCACTGTATAATGGGACACAAATGAGTGAACTGTAGACCAATCAGCAGCTGCACACATATCATCAATAGGTAGTCTACAGGTAATCATCACTTAATGTCCAGGATAGGCTCTATCCCATTGAACGTTAAGCTGCTAGGATGTTAGGTGAACACCATATACTCTACATTGTGCTTTGCTTAATATCCTTCTGCACAACAGCTGGCCACATGTATGTCCACTTAGCACAGTATGAATGTAAATGTGGTTGGACGTTGTGCAGAAGAACATTAAGTGACGCACACCTGTATTGGCTAAGGCTGTAGAGATCCACTACCCTTGTGGAGTGACCCATAGGCTTAAACTGTGGAGACAACCCCTTTTTATTGTACACATATGCAATACAATCAGACAACCATCCAGACAGAGTAAATTTAGCCACTGCCTTGCCCAATTCTGGGTTAGAGAATGCCATAAATAGTTGATCAAACATTCTTTAAGGCTTAGTTCTATGAAGACAAAACCTGAACTGGTGATGGACATCCAGCATATTAGGGATGCATACACCTTTGCTGAAAAATAATGAAAAAAAGCTGGGTAGATTTATTGCCTGATTAAGATTAGCTTTGGATGCCACCTTAGGAAAGAAGGACAAATTAGTTCTCAGTGAAACCTTGTCCTTATGAAAAACCAAATACAGTGGTTTGCAGGATAGTGCATGCATCTCTAATATGTGCTTGCTGAAGTGACAGCCACAAGAAAAATTATTTTCTAAGAGAGGAATTTTAAATCCAGTGATGTAGCTGGTTCAAAGGGTGACTGAGTCAATGCTTGTAACACAAAAGTAATGTCCCCAGGAGGAACCGGATCTCTGATTGAAGGTCAGAGGAGAAAAGTTCCCTTTAAGAAAGCTTTACAAATCATCAAGGAGGCCACAGATGAGTTGTTCTGGCCTATCTAAAAACCTAGAAATGGCTGCCAAGTGAACTTAGATGGTTGAATAACTAGACCCATTTTGAAAAAATTCTAATAAAAACTTTAGAATGGATGGAACAGGAACTGAAAAGGGGTCTAGACCTTTGGATGCTGCCCAACAGAAAATCGTTTTCATTTGCTATGGTATATTTTGGTAATGATCTGTTTTTGAGATGCTGAAAAGAGATGAATAACTGATGAGGAAAGCCTGGCATCTCTGGCTAATGCCAGAACTGTAGGAATCAAGCGGTCAGTTTCACAGCCTTGTGGTCCAGGTGAGCTAATCAGGACGGGTGGGTTAGTAGCTCTGGATACTGATTCAGTTTCCATGCAGGATGCACTAGCAGAGACCACAGGAATGGAAACCATATCTGCTGAGACCAGAAATGGGCAATGCGGATCACCTTGACCTTGAACATTCTTGCTTTCTGTATAAACGTGTTCATTAGAAGCAATGGTAAAAATGCATAAAGGAGACCCAAGTGTCAGCTGTGGACAAAAGCATGCCTCTGTGACTGTTCTTGCAGAGGGATCAGGGAAAAATAGCTGCTGCACTTCTGGTTTAGATGGGATGTAAGGAGGTTGCAGCAAGGTTGGCCCCAGTGACTGAATATCAAGTTTGCCACTGTTGGACTGAGATACCACTCATGAGGCATTAATACAGATCTGCTCAATTTGTCCTCCTGAACACTGGATGACCCCGGGATATCTGTTAGAAAGCTGTCTGAAGACACTGTCCATTGCCAGACCCTCAAGGCTTCTCGACCTAAGGTGTTGGAATAAGTTTCTCCCTGTTTGATGATGTACCAGACTATTGGCATATTGTCGGTCTGTCTGTACCTGGATCACACCTCTGAAAGAATGCCCTGAAAAGCCTACAATGTAAGGAGGACTGCTCTCATCTCCAGAACACTGATGTGAATTTTGACTTCTATATGTTACAGGTGCCTTGGACTGTCTTCTCTTCTAAATGCCCCTCTCACCCTAGAAGGGACGTGTCTGTTGTCACTACTGTCACAGAGAATCCATTAGGAATGGTCATCCATCTTGTATCAGAAGGAGACGTTATCCACCAAGTTATGTGTTTCCTGCAAATCTGAGTAAGTCTTATCTAGGTGTGGAGTGGACAGAACCTTTGGGACCGTTGTACCGCTAAAGTCCACTGGAGAACTTTCATATTTATTTATTTATTCACATTTGTTTACTTGGAAAGTCCAACTGGGCACAGTGCTATTTTTCAGTGGAGGCCCGAGGGTAAACGCTCCAAGGTATCATATTTAATGCAATCAATATTTACAATAACACAGTGAATACATAGCATAATAGTCAGTATAATAAAATTTGTATTAATATTCACAAAGTACAGTTGTGTACCTACCATAAATGTAGATATTCGAGTGTATTCACTGTTGCACTCATTACACTTGGGTTCTCCTGCTGGCAGGCTACCCGCAGTCGGCCTGAATTCCAAAGTCTAGGTTTGGCATCGGTTGCTGTCGCCTCTTCCCTGACGTCAGTGCGCCAGGGGTATAAAAGATGTAGCCGACGCCATTTTATTCAGTTTTTCTTGCCCCAGATGTCAGGTGCCCCCAAACTGGATGGCTAAAAATTATGCCAATAAATATGCATGCAGTAAAATAAACATTTCCTTCATCTACTAGCAAATACACCACATAGGTTGTATAGGATAGAGAAGTACAGATAAGTCCCAGCAAAGAAAAACGGGGATGGTGGGTGGGTAACCTGGACTGCAACAGTGAATACACTCGAACATCTACATTTATGGTAGGTACACAACTGTACTATGTTCATCATGTTTCACTGTTGCAGTCATTACGCTTGGGTTGAATCCCAAAGCTGAGGATGGGTGGCTGGGTCTACATAGGATTAGGAGAGGCTATAAGGCCCTGCAGAACTGCAGTGGCAAAGCCTGCTCTGGATTTAGAGTAGAGAAGTAAGTGGTAGTGCTTGGTAAAAGTGTGCACTGAACTCCACGTTGCAGCCTCTAAAATGTCTTTGGTTGGTACTCCTCTGAGGAAGGCTGCTGAAGTGGCTGCTGCTCTGGCTGAATGTGGCCTAATGCCCTTAGGCACTGATTTGCCATGTTGTGAATAGCAGAAACGAATGCAGTGGCCTATCCATTTTGTCTGCTTTGAGATAGCCTTTCCTTGTGATCCTGCAGCATATGCCACTAAGAATTGCTCAGTCTTTCTGAAAGCTTTAGTTCTGTCCAAGTAGAAGCGTAGCTGTCTGTGTATGTCCAAAGAATGCAGGAGTCTCTCACCCTTATTCTGTGGTTTTGGATAAAAAGTGGGCAAATGAATGGTTTGGTTAAGGGCCACACTGGACACTACCTTAGACATAAACGTTGGGTTTGTCCTCAGAGAAACCCTGTCTGGATAGAAAATGATAAAAGGTTCCACAGCCATGAGTGCCTGTAACTCTGAGACTCGTCTTGCAGAGGTTATTGCTAGGAGCAGAGCTGTTTTCCATGATAAGAACTTTATTTCAGCTGTACTGGCTGACTCAAAAGGAGGCAGTGTAAGTTTTTCCAAGACATAATTGAGGTCCCATGCAGGTATTGGTGCTCTCCTTGGAGGTCTTATGTTTTTGGCCCCTCTGTGGTACTGCCTTAGCAATGGATGAGAAAAACATTGGTGGTTCCGTATTGTAATGAGCTGAAATGGCAGAGGCATGGATTTTAATTGATGAAAAGGAGAGGCCTTTGTCCAGCATCTCAGTTAGGTATTGTAAAATCTGAGGAATATTTGGTACAAACGTGTCAATTCCTTGTGCCTGGCTCCAAGCACAGAATCTCTTCCATTTTTCTGCAAAAGATTTTCTGGTACTGGGCCTCCTGGCCTCCAAAATAACATCCATCACTGCTTTAGAGAGAGGTGTGTTCTCAATGGCTACATTATTCGCCATGCCGCCAGATTTAGGGTCCTGACTTGGCTGTGCAGGATCTGATTGTTTCATTGGGTCAGTAAATGAGGAATTAGAGGTAATGTCCAGGCTGGGCCTTGAGACAAGCTCTTTAGGATTGGGTACCATTGCTGGCAGGGCCAGTCTGGGGCTATCAGAATAATTTTTGGCTTCTCTTGTCTGACCTTTAGGAGTACCTTGGGGAGGAGAGGCAGAGGAGGAAAGTCATATACTGTTAGGGTTTTCCAGCTGAATGATAGAGCAGCCACTTTTCATGCTAGCTTGTGAGGAATCTCTGCAGTTGGCAGTTGTGAGGAGAGGCAAACAGATCTATGTCTGGGCATTCCCATTTCTTTGTTATCATGCTGAAGACTTGTGGATCCAGTTTCCACTTGTGGGGATCCATGAGGTTTCTGCTTAGTTCGTCTGCCAGAGAATTTTTCTTTCCTGGCAGGAATTGTGCTTGCAGGTGTACTTGATAAGTCAAAGTTGTGTCCCACAAAGTCATGGCTTGTCTGCAGAGGGGATAGGAATGTGTGCCTCCCTGCTTGTTTATGTACCACATGACTGTAGTATTGTCCGTCCTTATCAGTAATTGTCCTGGATGAAGTAGATCCTTGAAAGCTGTCAGGGCATTCTGAACAGCCAGCATCTCTTTTTGATTGATATGAAGATGCATTTGGCTTGTGGGCCATGTGCCCTGAATATATTTTCCTGCCATGTGTGCCTCCCAGGCATAATCTGATGCATCTGTTGATATTGACTGCCTGGCTGTAGGTAGGGTGAATGGCTGTCCCTTGTTGTGGTGACAGGCCTGTGCCCACCATCGAAACTCCTGTTGCAGGCAAGGAATGAGGGTAATTAATGTTTCCAGGCTGTGGCAATGTTGAGCCCAAACACTTTTTAGATACCATTGTAGTTTCCTCAAATGCAGTCTGGCATATAGAATTAGCAGAATGCAAGATGCCATGAAGCCCAAAGCCTGCAGAATTTTTTTTTTTTTGCAGATAACTGGGTCTTTGTTGCCAACATTTTGAAGTAAGAAGTCAGTTGCCTTTGTTTGTCTGCCATGAGATAAGCCATCTGGGCAGTTGTATTTAAGCTTGCACCCAGGAATATTATCTTTTGAGAGGGTACTAGCTTTGATTTCTTTTCGTTTACTGTGTACCCTAGGCAAATTAATAATCTTTTTACAAACGCCAGATGCTTTAGTAGAATGTCCTTGTTCTCCGCTTGAATAAGGCCAAGTAAGGGTATATTTGAATTCCTCTTTGTCTGCAAAATGCAATTACTGGTGCCAGGCATTTTTTTAAGACCCTGGGCGCAGTAGATAAGCCAAAGGGCAGTGCAGAGAATTGGTAGTGCATTGAGCCGGCAATGAATCTGAGGTATCTTCTGCAAGATTGGCTGATTGGAACATGCAGGTATGCCTCTTTTAGGTCTAAAGTTACAAGCCAAGCCTTCTTGCCCAACATGGGCAGAAGCTGCTGCAGAGTCAACATTTTGAATTTTGGAACGTCCAGAAATGTATTTAGAATAGACAGGTCCAGTATTGGTCTCCAGGCTTTGTCCTTTCTGGGTACCAAGAAAAGCCTTGAGTAAAATCCTTGTCCCTGCTCTTGCTGTGGTACTTGCTGAATGGCCCTCATGTCCATGAGGGATTAAACTTGTTTTTGTGCCTCTGCCCATTGATTGTGTTGCAGGTCTGGCATACCTTTTGCCCTTGGCAGGGTGTGAAAGTGGAACCTGTAGCCCTGGGACACTATATTTAAGACCCATTTGTCCTGGGTGATCATGTGCCAATTTTGAGAAAAAAGTGCAAGTTTTCCCCCTAAGGGGAGTGTCAAAAGATAAGTGCTTGGAGCTGGCAAAGGAAAGTCATTGGAACTGTTTATGTATGGCTGTGATTTGTCTTCTCCACATTTGGAGGTAGAATTGCCCCACTGTTTAGGCCGGTATGAGCCCTGGAGCTGGGATCTGCCTCTGGGGCGTCTGTATCTGCCTCTTTGTGGCCTGTCTGACACTGGGAAGGACCAATTCTTAGTAGGCCAGTTCCTGCTAAATCTGGGTGGCTGTACCTGTAAGAAATCCTTTACTGTTTGCATAGATTTCGCTTTGTCCTCCATTTTCTTCAACTCCTCCTCCTCTGCTTTAGTACCAAATAAAGTATCATGCTGTAATGGAGCATCTAATCATTTTGCTTTAACATGATCAGGCAGATTTTGTTCCGTTAACCAAGCATGCCTCTTAATGATAGAGCCCGTAACTGCGGCCCTGCAAGAGGCCTCCAGAGAATCAAAACCACATTGCAATGTATGCTTTCCCACTTGTTCAGTTGCATGCAATAAATCCTGCATTTCCTTATTTTCAGCACAATCAGAATTTGCCAACATTTTTTGTTTTAGCAGTGACATTAAGTATCGCTGATATTAAAGCATATGAAATTGACAATTTAAAGCCCTCGCAGCCAAAGTAGCAGAAGTGTAAACCTTTTTCCCCCATCTGTCTAGTGCCCTTGAATCCCTATCAGAGGAGATAGGATTTTTTGCAGTAGAAGCCTTGACCCCCTTGGGACCCTGAGAAATAGATTCTGGGTCAGCAGCAGGGTTTTTATAAAGACATTTATGCGAATCTGGAACCCTGTAGTATCTGTCTGGTTTAACAGGGGCAGGGGGTAGAGAGTCAGGAGAAAGGCCGGACTCTGAAAATACATCATCCACAATGTCTAACACAGGGGGAATAGCAAGAGGCCTGTGCTAAAGTCGTAAAAGAAAATCTCTAAGCCTTTTCTTTGATTCTGAGTAGTCTTGGCTCTCCCAGTGGAAGTGCTCCCTCATGGTATGCAGGGCTTCCCCAAAATAATAATCCTCAGGAGGGGAGGCTGAAGGGATAGATTCTTCAGTATCAGAATCCTCATAGGGAGGAAGGGAGTATTCTTGTTCAGAAGAGGAGTCAGAGGAAATGGAAACCTGATCTGAAGATTCATATTCTGTCTCTTGCCTAGGCCTTTTATCAGGAGGGGGATGGGAACCCCTGATCAAGGTAATTAGATCTTCGGCCATATTGAGCATCTGTTTTTTAGGCATGGAAGTCTGTCCAGGAGAATGCTGTACTTGTTTCTTTGTCTTTAGAGTTACTTTAGACTTTGCTTTAGAAGCTGAGGTAGGCTTTACATATAACTGTGTAGGTGTGAAAACACCCTCAAAAGCCAATGCCTGCTCAGCGGCTCCGGACCAATCTGAGGGAATAGTTTCTGAGTGTCCATTACCTTGAGTATCCAGAGGCCTAGCTGGCTCCACGTGGGAATCGGCAGCGGCCTGTGGCTCTGAGGTAGCGGGCGTCAGGGGCTGCGAAAGTGCCTCACTGAGAACCGGCGAACCGGCGACTGGCTTAGCGGAAGCCTCGTCGTCAGTTTTGGACCTCGGATGCCTGTTCTTTTCTTTTTCCTTGCATTTTTTATAAACTCCAGTCGTCGGCTGTTCCAACGGCATTATATAATTGAACCTTCGGCCAAAGTAATGAAAGGCAAAATCGTACCGACGCTTAATAGTGCGTTGGTTAAATCTAGCACAAAACCGACAGCTAGCAACGTTGTGATCAGGGCCTAGGTAAGGAATACAGTAAGAATGGAAATCCTTATGAGGTATTTGCTTCCCACAAGAAATACAATTGTTAACTTTTTCTGACATCAGTCTGGAGCAAGAAAAAATTATCCCCAATGGGGTACTTAGCTTTAATGAAGACTTCGGATCTGAAATTAGTTTTTGAAAATCTCAGGAATCGGCCGACCGGCACTTGCGAACTGCTTTTGCTTCGGGCATTGTGCGGCAAGAAAGACTGGGAAAATGGTGTCGGCTGAATCTTTTATACCCCTGGCGCACTGACGTCAGGGAAGAGGCGACAGCAACTGATGCCAGACCTAGACTTTGGAATTCAGGCCAACTGCGGGTAGCCTGCCAGCAGGATAACCCAAGTGTAATGACTGCAACAGTGTAACACGATGAACATCATTAAATTTGCAAGTCTTGTACTGAAACTTTACAGATAGAAGAGTGATGTATAAGTTAGATAGGAGTACTTTAAGAAATACAATAGAGTGAGGTATTACAGGAGACATGCAAGTTTGAGTGTTAACAGGGAAGTAGCTATGGAATACTAATTTGGTTATGCTAAGTACAAGTAGGTATAATAGTTTAAGAATTGCAATAAAGTGAGGTATTAGAAGGGGATAATCAGATGAAGTGATTTAGTAATTTAAAGGGAGGTATAAAAAAACGATGAAGGGTGTTAGAGAGCTATGTCCCATATGAGGAGCAGGGTCAAAGGGACAAACCTAGGAGGCAGAGAGGACATCTTTCAGTAATGGTTTGAAAAGATGGAGATGTGTGATAGACCTGTCTAATACAGGAATTTTACTCCAAGTTCTGGCTACACTAGTGGAATATAGAGACTGACCCCAGCAGCTCTTCATGGTTTGTAGATGGTTTGGTAGACAGTATTTGACTAGGGGTCTAATTGCTGGGCAGGCAGATGGGGTATGGATGATTTTATGGGTTAAAGTGAGCTAAGTATAAGATAGGTGGTAAGGAAGCTAGAGCCAGTTTAGTGTTTTTAGTGCTGTGGTGGGCTCAGTGAGGTTTGTTGCAAATGAATCTGGCAACTTTGTTATAGCACTGCTGAAGTTTAGAACTAAGTTAGCCTTGTAGATTGGCCATGATATCTCCATACAGGACAGGGGTAAAAGGTAAATGGTAGCTACAGTTACCATGGCAGAGTCTGTAAGGAATTTCTTTACTCTATGTAGGGTGCCAATTTTTTGATGGCATTTTGATGGCATTTTCTTTATGTTGTTGCAGATATGTATTTTGAATTTAAGACTATCAATCGTGGTATTATTTCAGGGAAAAATTAACATAGTTTTTTTTTATGGAAATGGGATTTTGGAAAAAAGAGAGGTAATTTAGTTTTTATTTCGGGGGGGGGGGGGTAGTAGCAATTGATTATCCTGGAGTCGACTTTCAACAGAGTTAAAGGCTTCTTGAGTAATTCTCTGAATATGCATTAGGTTTTTGGAAATACTACTGGGGTTGAATTATCAGTGTATTATATGAGAGAAGCTTGTTGAGAGGATTTATATAAATTGTTAGTGCATATATTAAAGAGCAGAGGGCCAAGAATGGAGCCCTGTGGCACACCAGTATTAACAGAAAGGAAGGAAGGGAGAAAAACTGGAGAAGCATTTAACAGACTGTTATCTATTAGTTAAGTAACTGTTAAACCACACCAGTGTGGGTTGTGATAGCCTGAGGGGATACAGTTAGTAGAGGAGTTTTTGGTGAGAGACTAGATCAAAAGCTTTAGAGCGATCAAGGAATTCAGAGGAATCAGGTTTTGTCTCTGGCTTTGTTAATAGAATCTGTGAAAGTTAATAAGGCTGTGGTAGTGCTATTGGCAGATCTAAAATCATGTTGTGTGGTGGTCAGGAGCTTTTCATGAAGTTGTTTGTGAATGCACTTCTCTAGAATTTTTGACAAAGGGATAACATGGTGATAGGTCTGAAATTGGTTATGAAACGGGATGATGAAGAATTTTTTCCACAGAGAAGGGACATACGATTCCTTGATAGGATCTGTTAATTAGAAGAAACACAGGATAGATTATAGAACTGGCAGCCATCTTGAGGTATTCTGCTGGGAGGATGTCTGCTGAAGAAGAACAGAGTTTCGGTTTAAGAAGTAGCTATTTGATGTAGGAGGTTGGGGTGGGTTTTCTGATGAAATAGGCTGTGTTTGCTGTCAGAGGAGAGGGCATGTCAGGCTTGTTGGGAGGAAAATCTTTAGTAAGGGCTTTAATGCTTTCAATAAAATATGTGCTAGACTGAGCAGTTACTTTTCAGGGAGCGTTATTTAGGACAGAATTAGTTGTGGCGTATGTTCCAGGGTGGAGTATATTATTAACAGAAGAAGACTGATTTAGTAAGGGGTTACTGAAGTGGATTTTCTTATCTGTGATAATCTGTCTTTAAGTATGGTTATGTAGTTCTTTAAGTGTTGTAGATTTTGCCGAGATTTATATTTTAACCATTCTTTCAATCTTTCATACATTAGGTGCCTGCTTCGAGTGGATAACCAAGGAGTATGTTTATTCTTTAGTCTTTTTGTTCGAGTTGGAGCCAGACTATTGAGGGCTTTCAGGAAAAGTGAGTTTAAATTTGTCTTCAGCTTTGCTAAGTGGAATATTTTTCAGGAGAGACCAGTTAAAGGAGCTTAGAATTCTGTTAAATATGTAGCAGAATTAAAATTAATGAGGTTACAGGAAGTTCTAAGCAAGTGTTGTTTGACACGATAAGTACTGAGTCTGTATGCATACACTGGGAGGTGATCACTGAAGGAATCAGAGAGGGTACTATTAGAGACAGACTGACTTAGTGAAATCGGACACCAATATACAGTCAAGAATTGAGCCACTGTATTTGGAATAGTTATAGGATGTGGGGGAGGAAATGAGTTGAGTCCATCTAAAGAGGTTTAGGCTAGATAATGGCTATTTTGTGGAAATAATCAGCCAACTGAAATTAACGGTCTCCTAGGATTATCTTTTCATTAGAAATTTTACGTACGATCCACGTTAGGAAGTTTTCTAGGGTTGTAGCATTATTACCTGGGGGAAAATGTGTGAATCAGGGGAATAAATAGTACCCCTAGATGAAGAGTGAGAACTAATAAGGCAAAAGCTTTAATTCTAAGAAAAGATTTGAGAAAAATGAACAGCCCAAAAACAGAATGCTTCTGAGTTCCTGGCAAAAAGCCTAAAGAAATCCATGGTACAAGACCAACAACAAATGACCTTAAGAAGGAAGAATTATCTAGTACTCTCACAGTAAAACATGATGTTTTATCAATAAGAAACAGTCTTAGCATATACAGTTCTTTTAAGTGCAGATACATAAACAGAAAAAAATGACAATACTTCTGCAGAGAAGTAAGCCCCCACCCCATCCCCATCACCACCTCCATTCTCTTGCCTTATCATTTTCACTCAAAGTTTGCTGTGTTTGGCAAAAACAGTAATAATGTAAATTAAGTATTACACACTTCCTACTCTTTTCCCAAGATGCTGTGACTTCAGAGAGCCTAAAGTACGGCACCTACTTCAAGCAACTACAAATCAGTACCATTTTTAGAAAGGGAGACAGAGCTAAGAAAAAAAACACACTTGAGGAACCAAACTCGAGCATTCATTAAACTCTAAGAACTACTGAAGGTAAACCGGAAAACTGGGGGAATGCAGTGAAAAGAGCTGGCAATCAAATAGATAAGAAGGGCACTGTCATTGTTATTAGAATTTCTAACATTGTATCAATTATTACTGAAAATTCTAATCCCGATTGTTGTTGCAAATTTATGAAATTAGTAATAAAGGGTCTAGATCAGCATACCGAATGCTGAAAATGCCAAATGCAATTTCATCGAACTGAAATGTGCGAAATCTCAGAAGAGTGAACTGACGGAACATCAATTTATTTCCCAGGGAAGGAAATCGGTGTTCCGTGCAAAAAAAAAAATATGTTAATACTTTAAACACTGACAGAAGTGGGGGGCTTTGCCCCCCCACACACCACAGCCCATCGTGAGGGGCTGTGCCCCCCACACCACCCTACTTAAATATACCAACTCTGAAACCGCACCACAGTGGAGGAAATAGCAAACTCCGATGACGGCCCACCGATTTCTTTCCCTGGGAAAGAAATCTATGTTCCGTCAATTCGCTCTTCTGAGATTTCGAACATTTCAGTTCGGTGAAATTAAATTTGGCATTTTCAACATTCGAAATGCTGATAGGAACCCATTATAAAGGGGGTTTCCACTCCTATAAGTCTGAATTTTGCTTCAAGTGAAATGAAGTTCCTTTTGCTGCTGAAATACAAAATATACTGAATAATATTATATAAACAAAATTCTGATGAAGGACTGAATCTAATATTTAATTCACAGTATGAAAGACACTGGACCTATTTTGTCCACTGTCCGTCATTTTCTGCTGTCTTAAAATTTACATAATCAGAAAATCTAGGAGACCCTTCATAGCTAAATGCCCCTAACACCAGCTGTGCAAGCCCACCTTGGAGGCATAAACATCATGTAAGCAGGGGGGGGGGGCTTAAGTATCCAAAATTCCAGCCTGAAAAAATGACTGTCTATCACCAGAAGGGTCTTACTCCACCACTGACCAAATGGCCTTGGAACAGGCGAATGAGTGGGTTGACCAAATGGGATATGGGGCTGATGATCTCACATACAGGGACAAAAATTATACAAAAGTACATCTTTATACTTTTAAGAAGCTCTAGTCAATCACAGACTCAATTCCTTAACATGAAGATACTGATAACCACATGAGTACTTTTAGCATTATATTTCTGTTAAATGTTATTAAATTGGTAAGAATATCACTGAAGTGGATGAATGCAGTTCTGTAAGTAACTTAAAAAGCTAAAAATAGGTTTTTGGCCCCTGTGGACTTTCAGTTGGATTTTAAAGAAAGTAATTCCCACAAAATAAATAAAGATTTATAAATGTGAATCAGTCAACTGCTATCCTAACACAAAAGCCTAAGATACTTTCTTCTTAAGAAGAATGTTATAACTTAAATTTTAGCAAACAAGTTATACTTTACTATCAGTGATGTCACCATCTCAGTAAAGGCTCTTATAGAGTTGACAAACTCAGAATAATACACTAATTTTGGAAGTAATAGTAAACTCTTAAACTAAAATAATCAAACAAGTTATGCTGAGAAAATTAGATGCTTATAAAGCTTTGAGTTCATATATCCTTTGTTTGAACTCAATTTGTTTGAACGCAATTCCCCCCTTTCTTTACTGAAGCACCCACACATCTTTGTTTCAATACTTCAACTTAACCATCGAAGATTCTTTATTCAGTTTTAGCAAATAGGCTACAATATACTGTATCAATACAGATGTCTCCATTTCAATTAGGGTTCTTGCAGGGGTAAAAAAACAGGATAGTGTATTGCTTGATTTTAGAAGTTAATCCTAAACCATCAATGTAAATAACCAACCAGGCTACAGTTATGACTTTATATTCTTCTAAATCTTTGAGATGTTATATATATAATGTCATGCCTCTGCACTGGCCCAGTAAACAAGGAGCCTCAATCCTCACCACTGGCAACAGTGGGGAACGTACACACTGGGAGGATGACAAGGACACACACAGCAAAGTGCAATTTCCCTTAAGAGTACACAGATATCACAGTCAGTCTGGGGCTGGTTTCTCCCTCTTTCTCCAGATCCCCAATAAGACTCCCCACTGGCACAGCTATAGGGTTGAGATCTCAGCTGAGTGGCCAAGCCAAAAACCTCCAGCACCCTCTCTGTCTCACCAGTGCTTCGTGTCCCTGCCCAAGTAGCTGGCACACACACACACACACACACACACACACACACACACACACACACACACACACACACACACACACACACACACACACACACACACACACACACACACACACACACACACACACACACACACACACACACACACACACACACACACACACACACTTTAATGTTTGACTTATATACAAACACACATACACACATACACTTTGATGTTTGATTTATATAGAAACACACATACACACCTGGGAAAGGCTGGCACAGATTTACTAGCTATGCTCCCTTCTGCCCAGGCTATAAGATAGTTCCAGATGCCACCCGCCAACTCTTTATCAGCTACTCTAAGACCCTTAACAAAGGGTGTCCAATCCTATTGTGTAATGTTACTAATAACCCAGGAGTGGCCTGCACGGTGTCACCAAATAGATATCCAAGTACTCTATGAGCTTAAATATGTCTCACAGATATCAGCCACAAAGATGGGTTTAAATATATTTAATAATAAATAAATAGTAAAAGAACAAGACAGTTACTCAGTAAGTAATCAGTTACATCAGAGTTCAAAATCAAAGGAAATATTTAAAACAACATTGCAGGACAGTCTCACATAAATAGAGAAAACATCTAAGCTATACTTTATTATATTCCTATCTGAATCTAAAAGAGTTACTATGTCCTAAAAACTTACAGCAAGGCAACTGCAGATGAGTGATGAGTGGATGTTCTTATTGTGTCAAATACAAAATACAAAATGCACAGTCTCTCTCTGAAAGAGTTCTTAAATTAATATCAAATATTACTGCTGGGTTAGCTTGGATGACGTCACTTTTTGTCACCTGAATTTTAGTTCCCAAGCTAAACCCCCTTTGTCAGAAACTAACAGAATTTAACATCTCTGTGTGAAAAATACATCTCAGAAATAAACTGCTCCAACGTCAAGCAAAAAGTTTATTAAAGCAAAGCTTCCGGGTAACAACCCTTTCTCAATGCTAATACAATTACACAGAATAATCACTATTTAAATAAGAGCAAACAAGTATCACATGACCACAGCCAGCATATCACATGACACTGCATACATTTTTTTTAAATACATTAAATATTTTGTTGTTGTATTCTTACTAAAACAGATTTAATACTCAAAGTATTGTTAAGACCAGGTTCAAACTCTGCACATAATCAAATAATCCATTCATACTCTTTATTTTCAAGAAAATTGTTTAAATCACCCCCCGGTTCCTTTCACTACTATGTCTATTACCCTAAACTTAAAACAATGGTCTTCACCCTTGTTCATGATATGTCTACGTAGAGCATGTTTGTCATTTCTCCTTCTTATATCTGGCGTATGCTCAGTAATACTCTCCCTCAGCCTTCTGGTGGTTTTCCCCACTTAAAATGAAAAACATTTTACACAAGTGGCGAGGTACATCACATAGCTGGTATTACAACTGGCTGTGAGGGAAAAAGTATATTGCCTGTTAGTCACAGGATGTGTGGACGCATTATTATTACATGTTAAAATATTATTACAACAACTACAATTCATACACTTAAAAGTGCCTTGCTTTGTAACTGTTTGTTGCTTGGCATATACTTTACAGTTTTTATAACATAGCCTTCTTTTTAAGTTTCTAGTGTTCCTGAAAGAAAAATAAGGCTTTTCATTTAGAATTGTCTGCATCTCAGGAAGACCCATCAAAATAATTCAATTCTTTTGTATAATTCTTTTAAGATCACCTGTCCTTACATTAAAAGTAGTTACATACCTAATTTTACTACAATGAACTCCCTTTGTACCACTTCTTCTGCCCCCTTAGAAAATATGGGCTTCAGAGAGGTTTCTCTGTCCTTCTTTACCCCATCACAAATTCTAAGAAGTTCTGTTTGATTATAACCACTGTTTATAAATTCATCAACCATCTCTTCTAGCTGCTGATTAAATTTCTGGTCATCGGTATTTAACTTACTGATTCTACCCAAATGAGCCTTCATCATTCCTGAAAACACATGAGGTGCATGCATACTTTGCTTATGCACATAACGGCAAGCATGAACTTCTTTTTTGTGAATGCTGGTTTCTATTATTTCTATTTTTTTCTCCAGACATATATCCAAGAACACTATCTCTTTGTCAGAATGTTCCATTTTAAATTTAAGAAAATTTGTCATGCCATTTAAATAAGAAATATATTCATGCAGCTCATCAAAACTCCCTTTCTATACAAAAAAAAATCATCCACAAATCTTTGATAACATTCAGCTTTACTATTCAAAATATGCCTGTTTACTATATATAAACGTTTTTTCCCACTGATACAATACAATACTTGCATATGTGTTGGTCACTGATATCCCCATGGCCACTCCTGCCTGTTGCAAATAAGGTTCATCATCAAAGGGAAACACATTTTTTGTTAACACTAGTTCCAGAAGTAAGCAAATATTCTCTATCTCATTTGCTGGCATAGACACTTCATTATTTAAAAATTCTCATATGGCTTCAAGCTCATAATCATTCGGAATTACCATGAACAAGGAAGTTATATACATTGTCACAAGTAAACAACCAACGTCTCCTTCTGGATTTCTTTAAACAAGCCACTCCTCAAGTTTCCTCAAGAAGTCAAAAGTATCTTTAACCACACTAGGGCACATATGCAAAAACTGCCTTAGCCTTTTCTGCAAGTATACACACAATGGTTCACAAACCCAACCCCTTCCTGAGACAATAAGTCTCAATGGTGGGCTGGTGAGCGACTTATGAATTTTAGGTATATCATACTTCTGAGGAATTCAGGGACAAGGCACAGTAAAGTAATTAAACAATTCAATATTTATATTACCACTAAACTGCAAGTCATATATAGCCATGTTTACATCAGTGATGCATTTTCTAACTTCAGAAAGAGTAATTTTCTTAAAAGTGTGCTCATCATTCAAAACAGTTTTAGTGAAGCCGTGTATTTAGTTCGATTCATGATTACAGTGGCCCCATCCTTATCAGCTTGTTTAATAATGATGTTAGTATCACTCTCCAAGGTTTTCATAGCTTTATACTCATCATACTTTAAATTATAATACTTCTTTTTAACATCTTATATGTTCACAGGTGTGTACTAGGCTAATGGTCCTGGAGTCTTTACAAGCCTAGCCCATAGGATTACCCTGGCATCATGCCACCTGACCTTAGTTCCTAGTGCCTCTGTCGAGTAGAGCCACTGGAGTGATCCCCAGGGTGAGTTTTCTATTTTCCATCGACTCAAGATTTCTCTTGAAGACGGCCAGTGAGGTGCTCTGCTTGACATGTATGGGAAGTCTATTCCATAGCATGGGCAGTCTGTGGGTTATGAACCTATCCCTCCAGCATGTTCTGTTGATTGTGGTAATGAGGTTGAGGTCTCTGGAGCATGTGGTGTGGAGGGATTGGGATTTCTTTATAGCTGGGTCAGATATGGCTTTGTAAGTCAAGCAGAGATCGCCTCTAAGTAGGCGATATGAGACAGAGAATAGATGGAGTTTTTTGAGTCTATCCATACAGGACAAGTGTTCAAGGTCCAGGATCCTCTTTGGGAATTACTTTGTGACTGGTCGGCGGTCTGACTTGGAGTCAGCTACTTTCACACTGTGGGTTCTATCTGTGAGCTAGTTTGCAATCCACCTAATGATATAGGGGTTCATGCCTAGCTCAGATTCCTGAGTGGGGAATGGTATTTAAGGTAGGCTGTATAAACCACCTTGCCTTCATCCACAGCTCTGGTGACTGACTCAAAGAAGATGACCAAGTTGAGCAGGCATGATCTACCCTTTACAAAACCAAACTGTGTAGGATCCAGAGTTTTCCCCTATATCCTTGTTTATTAGGTCCATTATGATGCGTTCCATAGCTTTGCATATCAGACTTGTCAGGCTAATGGGGATATAATTCCCGGGGTCTGTAGTCGCTCTTCCTTTGTGAAGAGGGATGACTGTAGCAGTGCACCATTTGGTAGGGACAAAGCCTGAGGTGAGGCTGTGATTGAACAGGGCACACAGGTGAGGTAACAGTTCACTCTGTAGTTCCTGTAGAACACAGCCAAGGATATTTTCAGGTCCCACAGAAGCTGTATTCTTGGCCTTGGACAGTGCTGTTTTAACCTGTGCAGCAGTAATACTGGGTGCCTGGCAATCTACTAGTATTGTGATTTTTCTAATTTCATTCTCACATACATTATGAAATGCTGTTAAAACTGGATTGCTAATTGGTACAAATGTGCTTCATTTTTTACAATTCAAAACATCAGTTTGAGCATCATTTTTATACAGCAATTTCATATTCAGAGTTCTTACAAACAACTTTAAGTCAAACAGTACTGTCACTATATCATTTGAACCACTTGGAATAAACTTTAAACCCTTTTCCAACAATTAAATATGGGCATCTGAAAAAACAAAGTCTGATAAGTTCGAAATAGCTTTGTTTAAACCAGCTGCTTTTGTGCTGCTTTGTTGTAATGCAGTGGGCTGTTTCTGGTGAGGAGACTATGGTAATAACAATGCCCCACATGCTGGTGTAAAAGGCTCTTTGTAATATCAAGTAAGTGCACACACACACACACACACACACACACACACACACACACACACACACACACACACACACCAGTTGACTGAGACGAGAACAGAAACCCTACCTAAGTACACAGACTACAGAACTCTGTATTTAAGGCAAGTGTTAAAGCTCAATTCTGACTTGTAGTGTCTCAGACAACATTCCATAGCTGATGGCATCAGCAGTGTCTGGTGAGGAAAATATGGTAGTAATAGTGTTCCACATGGTAAAGGGCTCCCAGTAATGTCAACTAAGTGGAGAAACACACACACATACACACACACACACACACACACACACACACACACACACACACACACACTAGCTGACTGCAGTGAGAAAATAACCTCTACCTAAGTACACAGAGTACAGAACTCTGTATTTAAGGCAAGCGCCACAGCTCAAGTCTGACTTAAGTATCTCAGACAACACTATATATTATAGCCGATGACATCAGCAGTATCTGGTGAGGAGAATATGGTAATAACAGTGTCCCACATGCTGGTGTAAAAGGCTTTCTGTAATGTCAAGCAAGTGCACAAACACACCACACACACACACACACACACACACACACACACACACACACACACACACACACACACACACACACACATGCACCCCGGTTGACTGCAGTGAGAACAGAACCCCCTACCTATCTAGGTACACAGACAACAGAGCTCAGTACATTATGCAAGCTTTATGGCACAAATCTGACTTTTACAAGGCTGCAGGACAACATATACTGGATGATATCAGCAGTGGATGTTGGAAAGAAGATGTTGAGAGGCTTGCATAAAATGGATGTGTAGGCATGTGCAAGTCTCAAAATATTGTCAATCCAAGGGATTGGAGTGGTAACTGTAGGATACATACTTATATTTTTCTGGCTAGATAGACACACACACACACACACACACACACACACACACACACACACACACACACACACACACACACACATACACACACACACACACACACACATACACACACACACACACACACACAAATACACACGCACACCCACATTTCACTGCAGTGAGAACAGAACGCCCTAAGTATACAGACTACAGAGATCAGTACTTTATGCAAGTTCCATGGCACAAGTCTGACTTTTACAAGGCTGCAGGGCAACTTGTAGTGGATGACATCAGCAGTGGACGTAGGAGAGAAGAAGTTGGGCGGCCTGCATAGGTTCATAGCTGGTTACTGGGCTAATGGCCCTAGGACCTTTACAAGCCTAGCTGTGTAAAAATCCAAGTACCCTTAATGACCATAGTTAGATGATCATTGTTAGCAGAGAGATTTTGTGATCAGCACCAAATGCCCCTGTCCATGAGGGACATAGATGCCACATCTGGGGTGAATGTATGGTCACCTATGCAGTTGTCAAGGTTGCACTTGAATAGGGTCATTAAGGAGCTCTGCTTCACATGCAGTGGGAGTCTATTCTAGAGGAGTGGCAATCTCTGGGAGATATATTTGTCTCTCCAGCATCTTCTGTTTATGTCACAGGCTAGGTTGAGATCCCTGGAGCAAGTTATTCTTGCCCCATTTGATTTGTAGATGTCCAGCATTTGCATTAGGACAAGGTCCGAGACTGCTCTGTAGACCAGGTCCAGGTTGGGTGTCAGCAGCATACTGAGGACAGTGACAGATCTTTCAGTCTTTCCATGTATGTCATGTTTTGGAGGCCCTAGATTCTTTTGCTCAGAAATTTCTCTGGTGTCTCCATTTGCTACAAGTATCTGGTGAGGTACATGCAGAAGGGAGCACTGTACTCAATTACTGATCTGATAAGGGTAGAGTACAGCAGAGCTATGACCTCCCTGGTTTTGGATGCAATGGCCTTATTTATGAGGTTTTTATAATGTTTTTCTTACAAGTATGGACACATGGTGATTGATGTTTAGATTGCTTTTAACCTGTGTTCCCAAGTCTCACACCACTGAGTTCAAGCTTAGATGGGTGGTATGTATATCATAATTAACAGGGGCTACTTTTTTGCCAAAAGGCAGAATGAGGTATTTTTGTGCTAAGTTTTAATCCATGAGTTTGGCACCAATCATTTGTCTGTGTCAGCCCATTTCTGTCATATGTTAACATAGCTGGGGGACTCTATATGACTGAGCCCAGTTTACAGTCATCTGCAAACTTGGTAAGCCACAGGCCACCTACCTTCACCTGGACTTCAGAGAAATAGTTTCCAAACAGCAGAGTGCCCAGCACAGATTCTTGTGTTACTCCACTGGTAACTGTTCTACTGATGGAAATGGACTCTCCAACTTTGACAGTGTGAATCTGTCAGTGAGCCATTTGGCTACCCATCTAGTAATGTATGGGTTAATCCCCAGATGGGAGAGTTTCTCTGTGATACCTGAATGGGGGATTGTGTCAAAGGCCTTGGCTAAATCAAGGTAGGCAGTATGTACTGTTTTCCCCTCATCCAGAGCTTTGGTGATATTCACTGGGTCAGGTTAAGAGTTTTGAAGGTTGCTTATGTCCTTGCTGATAAGGTCCATGATTATTCTATCAATAGCCTTGCAGATAGGCTGGTTAGGCTTATGGGTTGATTGTTCCCAGGGTCAGCTGATGGATGTGTAGGCATGCTCAGCTGTGAAGGTAGTTCTAGTTCTGCATGTTACCAGATTGATGTACACTGAATATAACACAACATTTGTTATTAATTTATGTACTGTGGTTGATATATTTGTGATCAAGTACTGAGAGACCAGTGTTGCAGTACATGTGGGGAGGCAACACATGGCTGCATTGTAAATATGTGACATATTGTTAATTAGGGCCTTTAATTTGTTATGTTTCTACATGTAGTTTCATGGCATAAAGAGTAAATGGACAATATACATACTAATAGTGACTTTGCATAGTGCTGTGGCAAGCAGCGGGTTTCCATGATGGTGGCAAAGTGTTCTCAGATGCAAGATACACAATTCCATTACTTTCCCTGTTTGCATGTAGTTAAGCAGTGTGCAAACATAGGGCTTCTTGCTAAAATTCAGAGAGTTAGTATTGACTGTATGAAACAAACATGCTGCTTAGCTGACTCTTTGGCAGCAGGTGTAAATGCATTAACACATGTCTTTTTGAGCCCAGATGATACCGGGTTCGAATACAGGTGTATCTAATACATTTAAATAAACAATGATAATACAATAACATTAATTCTTTACAGTACATGTATTGCTGTCTGTTGGCATAGCACAGCAGAATTAAGCAGCATTGCATGGAGGTAACTGCACCACTGTAAGGCTACTCACTGTCGCTTGGCATTGGTGCATGATGCCAAACTCCTTGTAAACACAGAGGCCAAAAAATGAAGGAATCCATTGATTTTTTTTTAGTACTTATGTGTGCTGGGTATGATTCTATTTTTTTTACTAGATTATAAGTGTTAAAATGGCATAGATAGAAAACAGATGAAATGGGGAGCAAGCAGGTGAAGAACAAAGGGAAAACAATACAGGAATGTGCAGGAGGGAGGTAGGAAAGAACCAGAGTTCTCCATTTCTTCAACCATGAAAAATGAAAATATGTGCAGAATATTAGCTGAATTTGGACTGTCACCTCCAGAAAGAGGGATGACAATAATATAATCATATTGTATATCCAACTGGACCAAATCAAGTGTGTCAAGAAGATGTATGTGTGTGTAGTGGAGAGCTATGTATGGGACAATATATATTTTTGTTGTGGGACAGGTGCCATTTTTTGTTAATTCAGTAAGAGAGGAGTGCTGGGTAAGGGACATAGGTATTTTTGGCTCAGGGAGGTTGGGTAGTTCAGGAAGCAAATGCAAACAAACAATTTATTTATTTTTATTTTATTTATTTTATACTTGTTGACCGGGCTAGTCTAACTGGATACATGTCCATTTTCAGTAGAGGCCCGGGGAGAAAAGCTCCACTTTTAAACTAGATAAAATCAAGACAATACAAAAAAGATACATGCAATATGTAAAGTAAATAAGAATTTCTTCATCAACTTAAGTTATACAAAACTAAAAATATACAGATTTTGAGTACTGGGTTTAATAAGGTAAAATACAGTATTATGACTAAGGGAAAGAGATAGATCATTCAATATTCGTATAATGGCTATGAATGTGCCTTTGAAATGATATAAAAAGGTTATGAAAGGTGTATAAAAAGGTTATGAAAGGTGTATAACACAGGGAAGTAGGAGAAATTATGGATGACAGGGAAGTAGGAGAAATTATGGAGGATAAGTACACAAGGAAGTAATTATAGTCGTAGTATAAGAAATAGATTGGTTTATGTACGAGGTGGGAAGATAAGAGTTCACTGAGGAAGGAATATGTAGTAAGTAGCATGCTCAGTGATAGCATGATGGGAATAAGATACTAGGACGAGGAAGAGTGATGAAATTGCTAAATACTTCAAAGTAGGTTAAGGAGGAGATATATAAAAAAGGTTATGGTGGGGAGTGGGTTAGTCAGGGTTAGTACAAGGACAAAGCCATTGGGTTTTAAGTGAATTTTTAGTTGATTTTTAAAGAGAGGTAATGATGAAAGGGATGTAAGTTTAGTGGGAAGTTTGTTCCAAATCTTCCCCACAGAATTAGAGAAAAGAGAATCACCTGCCTTGTTGTGGGATTTCTGGGTGGTAACCAGTAGTTTATTTGCTGAGCGAAGGTTAGAAAGGTTTGTGTAGGGGGAGATGAGGTTACTGAGAATAGGAGTATTACTAGGCTGGTATAGTATTTTATGAGTAATGGAGAGTTGTTGAAATTTTAGCTGGTTATTTAGTTCAAGCCATCCTAGAAGTTTTAGGTTTAGACAGTGATGTGTTCTAAATGAGGACCCAGTAGCAAACCTGGCAATATTGTTATAAGAAGTAGACAGTTTGTTTAGGTTGCTTTTGGAAAGATTAGTATAAACTGGGGAGGCATAGAAGAGAGTGGTGATCAGATGGGTCTGGGCAATAGTAGTTCTGGCTTCTAGCGTAAGAAAAGGTTTTATCCTATATAAGGATCTAAGTTTTCTGTTTACAGTTTTGATGGTGGCATTAATATGAGCGTCAAAGTTGAGGTTGTGGTCAATCAATACACCTAAGAATTTTGTAGTTGGGTCAGGAGCTATGATTGTACCATCAATGGAGGTAATAGAGAAGTCTAGTGGGGTGGATTTGTTAGTTGGAGTAAATAGTAATAGTTTTTTTTTTTGGCGTTAAGGAGGAGATGATGTTGTTGGAACCAGTTTTCTACATGGTTGAATACTGATTGGGTGATGGCATGGAGTTCAGATAAAGTGGTTGCTTTACAAATCAAAGTGGAGTCATCTGCGTATTGTATGCAGGTAGGTAGAGGTAGATTAGTAAAAAGGTCATTAATGAATATGGAGAATAGTAGAAGTCCCAGGATAGAGCCATGTGGGACACCAAGGGTAATAGGGAGATGTTTGGATAGGTTATTATCCCAAAGGACAGCTTGCTGTCTATTGTGCATATAGGATTTGAACCACTGTAATGCCTGTGTGTCAAGTGAGAATGAGTTGAGTGTATTGAGTAGTAATTGATGGTTGACCATATCAAAAGCTTTAGAGAGATCAATGAACAAAGCAGAGGAGAGCATATTATTGTTAAGATGTTTATTAATACAGTCTGTAAATGATAGGAGAGCAGTGGTGGTACTGTGGAATGGTCAAAAACCATGTTGACAGTCAGCTAGAAGGTTATATTGGAGAATGTGGTCAAGAATTTGTTGGTGGATACATTTTTCCATAATTTTGGCTAGTGGTGATAGTAGGGCTATGGGCCGAAAGTTGGTGAGTTCAGTTGAGTTCCCTCCTTTGTGAAGTGGGATTATGTGAGAGATTTTCCATAGTGAAGGAATGGAGTCTTCAGTTATGGTTCTATTAATTCAAATAGAGATGGGGTAGGCAAGAGCTTTAGCAGCATTTTGAAGGTATTCAGGTGGTAGGAGATCGGCTGAGGGTGTACAAGGTTTGAGTTTATGAAGCAGAGTATAGATGAGGGCTGTAGGAATAGGTTTAAAGTGAAAGGTAGGTGGTAAGATAGTGGGGGAGGACGACAGGGTAGGGCTGAGAGGTGGTAGGGAGTTAGCTAGAGATTGGACAGTTTCACTAAAAAGCTGTTGAAAGCATCAGCAATCTCATTTGGAGAGTTTTGGGAGAGACCAGATGGGGTGGGTGTTTTGGAGTGTCCTGGATGTAAGAGTTTATTTATACCTGACCAGAAGCTTTGGGGTTGACTATGGTGATTTTGTTGGAGTTTGAAGAAATAGTTTTTTTTTATCCTTAAGTATTGATTTTTTTGGTGGTATTTCTTAGTTGTCTAAAGTGCTGCTGATCAACTGGGTCTTTGGTGTTTCTCCATTTGGACCAGATTTTACTTCTTTGTAGGATTTGTTGTCTGGTTTCTTTAGTGAGCCATGGGGCTGCTTTGCATCTAGTTCTTATGGAGCGTGAGGGGACATGGAATTCTAAAATTTGTATGAATTTGGAGTTAAAATGGGATACTGCTTCGTCAACTGGCAGGAGCCTTAAGGGTGACCAGTCACAGGCTTGAAGCTCAGCCTGAAAATTGACTGGATTAACATTTTTTTTGTTGCAGGTGATTTTAAAGGTAGGTTGATTTGGAATATAGGATTTTTGTCTAGATAGGTAGGTTAGTGAGTGGTCACTAATATCATCAGGAAGGACACCTACTTTGTAAGAGAGAGAGTGGCAGTTTATTAAGATCCAGTCTAATATACTTTCTTTGCTGGTGGGTTTATGGATTCTAGTGGGGGTGGTAATAGTTTGATAGAAGCCGTAGAGGTTTATATGGATTGTGGGTTCTAGAGTGGTACAGGAGTTCCAGTCTATATTAAAATCACAGAGTACTATGATTTCTTGAGGGAAGGATGTAGAAAGCCAGTAGAGGATACTTTCTATGATGCTAAAGTTATTGCCTGGGGGTAGGTAGGATCATATTATGTTAATAGATTTAGTATTATTGAGCTGGAGCTTGGCAATAAGAATTTCCACATTGGTTTCTAGAGGGGGTTGTACCAGTATGGATGTGACCAGTAAATGAGATTTGTGCAATGTTGCTACCCCACCACCCTTTTTGGTAGTTCAGTCTAACCTCAGGATGTTATAACCAGGTGGGAGTATTTCATAGTCTTTTGTAACAGGTTTAAGCCAGGTTTCAGTTAAGCATAGGATATCAAAAGAGTGAGTATCTAGTACAGCGTGCAGTTGGCTTACTTTATTGCTAACACTCCTTATATTGAGATGAGATATGAGTAGTGAATTAGTGGGAGTGAAGGGGGGGTGAGCTGTTTTTGGGTGTTGTTATAAGGTCCTGGGTTGGGATGAATATCCCCGTGAAGGAGAGGATATTTGAGAGGACTATATGGATGCTTCAGTGGTTTAGTGCAGTTAAGTTGCGCTTTCCTAAAATATGTAAATATAAAATGGGCTACTCTGTGGTATTTAGGTGATAGATAGGATGAGGTGGATGTTATGTTAGAATGGCTAAGGATTTCAAGATTTATTATTAATGTTTGTTTAAGGGATTGGTGAGAAGATGAGAATTGTAGGTTTTCGTAATGAGTGAGAGTATAGGGAATAGAGAGGATAGATAATAGTAAAAGTAGGAGTGGTAGTTTAATGTAAATGAGTGAATAAGTAAATGGCATGGTGAAGGAGATGATAAAATGTAATAGGGAATTAGGAGGTTGGAGTAAATGAGGGTGTGGACTAAATAGGTGTGAAAGAGGTAAGGGAGAGTATCAGTATGTGAGTGGCTGTGTAAGTGGCAGGTCTGTAAAGAGTGGTGAAAGATTATTTGATAGAAGTGAGGGAGAGTGGCTTGGTAAGTATAAAGGTAGGACCACTGGGGGTGGGTGGGAATTGGGGGTAGGGTAGGGGAGTGGAGTGAGCCCACAGGGCAAACGGAGCGGGTTACAGAAGGCAAATGAGATTCTACAGAGACAATCAGGAAGCCGCAGACTCCTTAGGTGTCACTGGATGAGTAGAGTGTGGTAATGCAGGAGAGAGGTAGTGAGTGATTGTGGAATAAAGGGAAGAAAAACAGAGTACAGCTAGATAGTGGGGAGAAGAAAAGGTACTCATAGAGTGAAAGTAGCAAGAGGATTTTCAGCTCGTCAAGGGATAAGAGCTATAAATGTATTAAGAATAGATAGTTGGGAATGCAGAGTACAAGGTATAACTCTAGACTGGAATTTGGTGCCACCTAGTGGGCAGATAGTATAGTAGACGAAGGTAACAGTATTAGATACAGCTAGAAAAAGGAGTTACAGATAAAAGTAGGTAAGGGGTGAAAAAAGGCAAATTGCTATTGGGGTGTAGAGGAGAAAATATTTGCTGCTGGTTTCCCTGCTCACTAGCTTAGTTTTTCTTGTTGCTAGGTAGTTATAAATAAATATATAATGCAGTTTAATAGGTAGGTCCAAGGTGGAACATACTTTCTTAGTCCTTTTGGAAGCTGGGAACACAATATATGTGCAGGGGCAACAGATTTCCTTGGCCAGACGTTGGGATGGTTGTGACAAAAAAAGCAGAGAGGGGTCCTGAAAGATCAAGCAGGTCCCTTAGTATAGGATAGAAGGTAGAGAGTTTCTTAGTCCTTTTGGAAGCTGGGAACACAATATATGTGCAGGGGCAACAGATTTCCTTGGCCAGACATTGGGATGGTTGTGACAAAAAAAGCAGAGAGGGGTCCTGAAAGATCAAGCAAGTCCCTTAGTATAGGATAGAAGGTAGAGTGTTTCTTAGTCCTTTTGGAAGCTGGGAACACATTATATGTGCAGGGGCAAAAGATTTCCTTGGCCAGACGTTGGGATGACTGTGACAAAAAAAGTAGAGAGGGGTCCTGAAAGATCAAGCAGGTCCCTTAGTATAGGATAGAAGGTAGAGAGTTTCTTAGTCAAACAAGACAAGAGGCAGGGATGGTGCAGGACACAAACGTTTGGGGGACACCATGATTGGGGTGAGCAGGGTTAACACAGGCTCATGCCCATCAAACATGGAGAAAGTGAGAATCTAGTCCTCACCCACTGGACTGTTATCACTGTCCCCTTACTCCACTGGCAGCTGGAATGCTTGACATCTTCTACTCCTACGTATCATGAGGGAGAGCAGCCTCTCCATCCAGCGTAGGTGTACACCAATGGTGTGGTGCACAACCCTATGCAATAACCCTGGCATCTACTGGCAGGGTGATGGAATCCCCACCACTGCTCCCGGAGGGTACCACAGCTCTAGCTACAAGGGCAGTACTATCTGTGGGCACAAGTAGTGCAGGGACAGCAGAGGCAGTGATGCTAGGTTAGGTGCCAGATGTGCTGGGCATTGGTGCTGAAGCCGGTGGAGCAGTGACAGGCTGATGCACTGAGGCTGGGCTACCTTGCTGTGTTGTGAAGCATTTAGTGATCTATTTATTTATTTATTTGCATTTTGTTTACTGGGAAAGTTCACTGGGCCAAGAGAACCCATTTTCAGTGGAGGCCTGTGACGAAAACCTCCACAGTACAAGAAATTAACAGTTTGAATTACAAAAAAATTAATTACAAAGAATAAGTATAGAAAAGCTCCACAGTACAAGAAATTAACAGTTTGAATTACAAAAAAATTGAATTACAAAGAATAAGTATATACCAAATGTGGAGTTACAAAAAAACTGAAATACAAAGAATAATTATATACAAAATGTAGAGTGAAAACATGAGAGAAATGTACAAAAGTATAATCTGAAGAATAAGTATAATCTGAAAAAATCAGTATGAAGTGAGGATCTACACAGTATACTCTATCTATAGTTTCTACCTACAGTAGTAATATCTTACACAAAATTAAAGCTAACAAGAAATAGGGTAGCATACATAGTCTACGTGGGCTTCAGGCAGGTGCACTTCCAGTATGAGGATAGGTGGTTATGAAAGAAGTTTTGAAAGAGGTGGGATTTTGATATGTTCTAATGGATAGAGGCACAGCATTCCAGTTTTTGGCTATTGAGAATGAATAAAGTAGCTGGCTGGGTAGGAGGTTCATTTTTTGAACCTGCAAGAGCTTCTGATCCTCAAATCTAAGGGGTCTGTTTGGGTGGGAGTAGCTAAATATTGAGCTCAGGACAGTCTAGGGGTCTAAAGAACATTTTGTGAGCTGTGGTTAGTTGCAGGCAGGAAAAATAGTTTGGTAGCTCTAGCCATTTCAGTGATTTAAGAGCAGTGCAGTGATGGATGGAGTATTTAGAATTGGTTGCAAATTTGGCGATTTTATTGTAGCATGTCTTGAGTTTGGATTTAGAGGAGCTTTGGATATTGGTAAGTAGAGGGGCACCATAGATGAGACAGGATAGTAGGTATGTAGTGGCTAGGGTTATTTTTGTGGATGGGCTTAGGAAGTCATTACGTCTATAGAGGATTCCATGTTTATGATGTGTTTGGTGAGTGTTGTGTTGTATATGCAGGCCAAATTTCATGTGTTTGTTGATACTGACTCCAAGGAGCTTTGTGTGGCTGATGACTTTGATTAAAAACTTGTTATGAAAATAGTTGAACTCAGTTTTATTTAAGGGGTTATTTTTTTAGGGGTGAATAGTATGATTTTGGTAGACCCATCTGTGTATTGAATGACAGATCCTTGAGATAGAGATGAGTGGAAGTGAAACTGTTTATGAATACGCTAAATAGGAGTGGTCCAAGTATGGATCCTTGGGGAAAACTGTTAGGGGTGTTGAGGAAAGAAGAGAAAGAATCTGCCATCTGCAGCTTGTTGTCTATCATTTAAGTAACTAGAGAACCAGTTTAGTTTGGGGAGGGAAAGACCAATATCAGACAGCTGGATGATAAGTTAAAGGTGGGAAACAGTATTGAATGCTTTGGATAGGTCATGGACGAGGGTGGAGACAATTTTGCCAGCATCATGGGCTCTGTTTATAGGTTCATAGGTAGGTACTAGGCTATCTACCCGAAGGCATTTATAAGCCTAGCCAGAATGTGTTGGCACTGTATCTATAAAGGAGAGAATGGCAGTTGTAGTACTATGGCCAGGTCTGAAGTCATGTTGTGAGAGTGAAAGTATTTGGTTGTCAAGAAAATAGCGGTGAAGTTGAATATTGATGCATTTTTCTAAGATTTTGGTGTTAGGAGAAAAAATTGCAATGAGTTGGAAGTTACCAATGTTGGTATTATTGCCATATTTATGGAGAGGGAGAATGAAAGCCTTTTTCCCAGGTTTTGGGAATGTAGGACTCAAGGATGGATCTATTGGTAAGTATGCTTATGGGGTAAATAATACTGTCAGCAGCAATTTTTACGTATTCTGAGGGTAGGGCATCAGGGACGTTGGAGCAAGTTATTTAGTAGTAGTCTTTTTATAGCTGAGATTAGGGTGGGCTTTAGAGTAAAGGTGGAAGAGGGGTGAGTATTGTCCTTTTGTGAGTGCTGGGTGTGAGTAGGGGAGGGGGAGAAAGTGGGTGATCTAGATGTGGAGGTGTGACAAGTGGAGTAATTTGAGAGAATTTTTCAGTATTGTTGGCTATGGAGTTGATAAAGAAGGTATTAGAAAGGGAGGCTATTTCTTCTGGACATTTGTCTGGGTGAGGGCAGGGGTTGTTTTTTTTGCCTGTATTAAGTAAGGAGGTAACAGAATTCCAGAATTTCTTAGGGTTCTGCTTGTAGTTAGACTGAAGTTTTAGGTAATGTTCTTTTTTATCTTCATTTACTATTTTTTTTACCTGGTTGTGAAGTTGTTTGAATTTTATTAGGTCTGGGGTGTTTCTGTGTGCTTGCCATAGCTTCCATACTTTGTCTCTGGCATGCATGAGAAGCTGTGTAGGCTTGAATAACTAAGGGGCATGGTCCTTTTTGATCCTCTGTACATGTAGAGGTGTGAGGTTATTTAGTGTCTTCATGAAGGTGGTGTTGAAGTAATCAACAGCGTCGTCAAGAGGGAGGGTTTTTAGTAAATGCCAATCTCTTGTTTTTATAATATTGTTGAAGGATATTGTGTTGAATAAGGTCATATTCTTTGTTTATATTGATGTTGACTTTGACTGGAGGGGGAAGTATGGTTAATAAAGACTGGAAGATGGCAGCTGAAGGTGTTTGGGGGTGTTCTAGCTAAGGATATTTTGTTGGGGTATATAATCAGAATCCAGTCTAAAATGGATCCGTTATCATTCCCTTTTCTTAGGTCTGGTGGGGGATTCAATGAGCTGGGTGAAGTTGAAAAGATTAATATTTGAGGATGGGTGGTTGGAGTTGAGTTCTAGCTTGCTGATATTTATGTCGCCTAGTATGACAGTCTTATTTTTCATATTGGTAGAAATCCAGGCTAGGATGTCTTCCAATATGGGAATGTTGTTTCCAGGGGGGTATGTAGAGAGCCACTATACAAAGTTTTTTCTGTTATACATATTTAAGAAATATATGAGTATTTCTGCATTAAAGAACTGTGGTATCAGGTTAGTAAATGGAACACTGTGGATGGTGGAAAACAGAGGGCAACACAGCATCCTTTTTTATGGGCCCTGTCTAATCTTACTGTTTGAAAGCCTGGGGAGAGAAATTCGGTGTCTTTAATATGGGGTTTTAGCCAGGTGTGTGGTGGCAATAATGCCTGGTTGTTGGTGAGGGATCCATGCATGAAAGTCTAAGATTTTATTACAAATGCCTCAGAGATTTAGGGTTACTATATATAATGACTTTTGGGAGTTTTTTGTTGATGGGTGTGCTGGGATGGTTGAGTGTAGTGGGTCCTGGACTGGGGGGTCTATATCACTTCATCGAACGTTTAATAGTTCGAATCACTAAACATCGAACTCAAGTGATCGAACTATTAAAAGTTCCGAATTGATGTGAATAGCATTTTTAAGCCAAAAAAATAAATAAATAAAGGGTATAAGCAGGGAGGCAAGCCCCCCTGCACCCCCCACACACCCTGCTACTTAAATATACCAACTCCGAGATTGTGCTACAGTGTAGGAAATGGAAATCTTCCATTTTCTCACTGTATTGCACTGAAGTGCGATCTTGGAGTTGGTATGTTTAAGTAGCGGGGGGCTTACCCCCCTGCATAGAGCGTTTTTTTTTTTTTTTTTGCTTTGTTTTGGTCTTCAGATTTTTTTTTTTTTTGACATTCGAAGTATTAAAGTTCGAACTTTAATGATTCAAACTTTTAATACTTCGACAATATGATATAGGCCCGATTGGGGTGTATGTCGCTGCATAATGGTATAGTGGAAAGCTTAGTGGTGTGATATGATAGCTTTTAGTTAGTGGTAGATTTGGTGTGATTTATTTGAAAATTTACATTAGAGAAGTTTAGCTGAATCAACTGCTTTTTATATATTGAGGAGATGGGCTTCACTTTGTTATGGAGGAGGGTATTTAATTGATATAGGCTCAGGGAGATGTCTTTATAGCAGTTGGGAGGAATAGGTAAGGAGGCAGAAGTAGAAGTGATGGCAGAGAAATTAGTTGAGAAGGAGATGGGGTTTGGGACAGAGAGATGTAATAGGCATATAAGAGTGTGGAAAGGAGTAGGATAGAGAGTGCGGGTGTAGTGGAAGAGAGCATGATTGTTGGCTTTGCAGAGATGTGGGGTAAACAGAGTATAATATAAGTGATCTGATACAGATGGATGGCATAGAGAGATTTTGAAGACACATAATAGAAAATAAATATAAAGAGAGATAAGGGTTGGGGTGAGAGAAAAAAAGAGATAAAAGTGCCATCATATGTGACGTACAATGCATTAATACAATTATACAACTATTTAATCTGAAGAATTACATTTAAGTGTATGTCCCCACACTACACACTGTAACTACAGATTGCTGAAAGTAATCCTTGAAATGTGCATATATTGTACATAATGCTTGGTCCAATTATACAGATTACAGTTAAAAGCACGGCATTTATCCCACTTGTATAGGGTTTAATTTAAAGTAATATTATTAAAGAAATGCATTATTGTATAGTTGTTACTCATGGTACTTGAGCCCACAACCTCTGATTACAGTCTTATACTTGATTTCTAAAGTTGGTTTGTGCTACAGACTAATGCATACATACTTACTTTTACAGTTAGGATATGCATGCTCAATTTGATACAACTGTATACAAAACCCAAAAATCTATCTTTAACTTTTAAAGCTACAATAACATTTACTCTTGTGCTGCATATATATCATTTGCTTCCCTCAGTTTCTCCATTCGATCAGCATGAGCATGTCTATTGAACTCTATTTTGGCATTGTGGAAAGAACAGTGGAGCAGTATGCATACCAGTCTTGCCTATATTTAGCTTTTTATGTATTACAAATACTCTCTATTATCATGCTTACACAGCTGTGGGATGTCAGCAGTTTGAAATTCATTCATCCACTGGTTGGAGGTATCCCTTTTGCACCTCTGTTGGTCATTAAAATGATGCGTGCATTGTTCTCCAAGTGCATGGGATGCCAGTAGCATTGGAAACAGCCTGAGCCAAACTACTCCAAGCCTCAGACTTGTACTAGGAGCCAGAATAGTCCCCCAGAAGCCTTTGGCTGTGGTGCTTTATCCGTAACCCACTAAATATCCTGGACTCCTAGACACTCCACCTCTGTACTTAAACTGGTCAGCCTCCCCTCTAACTCCAGACGTGTCTAACATTTGAACTAGAGCAATGGCAACTAATGCTTTCCCTTCATTTACTGCTATATTTATTGGTACTGCACAACCCCAAGCAAAGATGCCAACCTCATTTGCATGATGTTAAGAGGAAAGCAGCAGTGTCAAGCAGGGAGGAAAGCAATATTTTAAATCAGAAGGTTAATCTGTCACTTGACCTTCGTTTTGGGATACAGCTTGGAAATATATACTAAAAATTGGAAGGTAACTACTAAGTTTACAGACATGCACTGGGGCCATACATGTCATGACTTGACACATTTGTTTTTGGCTTTATACACTGGTAAAATTCATTTTAAAGTGTGGGATTCAAACTTAGGCATAAGGGACAAAACATTTTCATCCACAGTGGTGATTTTCCATCTTTGCCGTAGAATTGTTGCTCACACATAGTCAGGAATTATTCATAAATACAGGTGACAGTTTGAGGTCTTACACATATATATGTGTGACCTGACAAGTTCTTGTATATAGATCCAGTTGTGTGCATGTCTCTTACTTAATTGTGAAGGCCATCCAAGTCCAGACAGCAAAGTCATACTTACATATAGTAGACAGTATAATCTCAGTCATGCATCTGAAAACACAATAAGGGTGTCTTATCCCTCATACATATAATTCATATCACCTCCACTATCTAAAGTGTTATAAGTGAGAGTGAATATAATGGGAAATGGAACAACAGTAAAAATGTCTGGAATATCCCATATGGCAGCCCTACACTTAAACTTGCTGCCACAAGAATGTTGAAATAACGTATATTTTTCAGTTCATTGCTATAAACTGCGCTGTCACAACAGTAAAAAATAGGTTGCACACCCTGTACTAGAACCCAGGACCATCTGCATTCCACCCCTACACTTACACCTGCTGCCAGACGACTAGTTACATGACAGTTCCATAATTTCATACTCACTCTTAAGTTTTCTGTGTTTACCACCACTCAATGCCACTTAGCGTGTTTGCATGATGCCCAACAGAATTAATTTAATATATAAATAAAAATAAAACAATATAAAGGAAAAGTAGTTGAAATAAAGCAATCTATAAAATAAACACTACAAAATGTTTGTTAGTACACATGAAATATTTCTATATAGTCTGAATTTGAGCTCTCACTCCAATGAACCTTCAGAAGAGAGTAAGGGTGCCTTATCTCTCTTTGCCATACAAACAGCTTTTCAGAAGGGAACTTAAACCATTTTGCATACAACCAACTGCAACGTCATCCACAGTACTAAGAAACCACATAACAGTTATTTGTACATGTATTAATTTTGGCTGTAGTGTACCAAGGGATCACACAACCATTTACGGCTATTGCTTGCAAACATGCAGCTCTGTCTTACCTCTCTGTGTTTGTTGCTCATTCTTATCTTACATCACTAGTAATCTGAGACATGCAGTCTGTAAGGCATTCTATATCACTGTCCTTAAAATGTGTCAGCATATTAAATGGTAGTAATATACAGTTGTCAACAAATGAAGGGGAGGTTGGATGTTAATGAACAGAACCTGTGAACTGCGCTGCTTACTTACATTTCTAACTGTGATAAAATTACTTCTACACTTTGTAAATCTAACCTGACACACCCGCTGGAGGTAGAGCAGTCTGCATTGCTGTTATGTTTTCCTTCTCCCTACCAGTAATCATTCATAGTTGCGATCAATTAGCAACAAACACTGAGGGAGTGTCTGTAATATGTTAACATCTGCCAAACATAGCTAAGTATTTGGGATTTAGCAATTCTAATGAGTTCATGCCTTATTTGCATCTATACCATGCTAATAGCCCTGAATCTACACCATAAAAAGGCAACCGTGTAGCTAGGAAACCTGAAGGTGAGGAGACTTCTCTATTTGGAGAACATAGAAGAGGGTATTGCTTTGGGATATAGCTGCACAAAAGACTACTGAACTTGAGAAGGCATGCTTACATTTTCAGCTATATATTGCATATGCTGAAATGTCATTAAGACAAATCTGTTTAATATTATATATATTTATATACATTGGATATAAAAAGTATACACACCCCTGTTAAAATGCCAGGTTTTTGTGATATAAAAAATGTGACTACAATAAATCATTTAAAAATTTTTCCCATCTTTAATGTGACCTATAACCTGTACAATTCAACTGAAAAACAAATCTGTTAGGGGAAAAATATAAAAAAATAAAAACGTACAATAAGCTGGTTGCTTAAACCAATACTTTGTTGAAGCACTTTTTGATTTAATTACAGCATTCAGTCTTCTTGGGTGCACACCTGCCATCAATTAAAGAGACTCTGATTAACCCCAAATAAAGTTCAGCTGTCCTAGTAGGATTTTCCTGACATTTACTCAGTTGCCTGCTACAGCAAAAGCCATGGTTCGCAGAGAGCTTACAAAGCATCAAAGGGATCCCATTGATGAAAGGTATGTCAAGAAAAGGATAGAAAAAAAATTGTACAGCATTGGATATACAATGGAACACAGTGAAGACAGTCATCAAAAAGTGGAGAAAATATGGGACAACAGTGACGTTGCAAAGAACTGGACGTCCCTTCAAAAACTGATGAAAAGACAAGACAAAAACTGGTCAGGGAGGCTGCCAAGAGACCTACAGCAACACTGAAGGAGCTGCAGGAATTTCTGGCAATTACTGGTTGTGTACTACACGTGACAACAATCTCCCATATTCTCCATATATCGGGACTATGGGGTAGGGTTGCAAGATGAAGCCTTTTTTACACAGAAAAACATCCATGCCTGGCTACAGTTTGCAAATCACTACATGAAGTCACCCAAAAGCATGTGGGAAAATGTGTTATGGTCTGATGAGCCCAAGGTTGAACTTTTTGGCCACAATTCCATAAGGTACGTTTGGCACAAAAACAACACTTTGCATCACCAAAAGAACACTATCCCCATGGTGAAGCATGGTGGTGGCAGTATCATGCTTTGGGTTTGCTTTTCTTTAGCTGGAACTGGGGTTTAGCCAAGATGGAGGGAATTATGAACGGTTCCAAAACCTTCAGGCATCTGCTAGAAAGCTGAAGATGAAGAGGAATTTCACCTTTCAACATGACAATGACCCCCTAACATCCAAATCAACAAAATAACAGCTTCACCAGAAAAAAAAATAAGTTTTGAAATGACCCAGCCAGAACCCAGTCCTAAATCCAATAGAAAATCTGTGGGATGACCTGAAGAGGGCTGTGCACAAGAGATGCCCACGCAATCTGACAGATTTGGAGCACTTTTGCAAGGAAGAGTGGGCAAATACTGACAAATCAAGATGTGCCATGTTGATGGACTCCTACACAAGAAGACTGAATGCTGTAATTAAATTAAAAGGTGCTTCAACAAAGTATCAGTTTAAGGGTGTGCATGCTTATGCAATCAGAGTATTGTACATTTTTTTTATTTTTTATGTTTCCCTTAACAGATCTGTTTGTTTTTCAACTGAATTGTACAGGTTATAGGTCACATTAAAGTTGGGAAAAGTTTTGAAATTATTTATTGTGGTCTCATTTTTTTTATATCACAAAAAACCTGGCATTTTAACAGGGGTGTGTACACTTTTTATATCCAGTGTGTGTGTGTGTGTATATATATATATATATATATATATATATATATATATATATATATATATATATAGGTTCATAGGTAGATATTAGGCTATCTGCCCTAGGGCATTTATAAGCCTAGCCACAGTGTATTTGGCTTCCGCCTCCCTATTAGATTAGCCTACTGTGCCTCTGTAAAGTAGGTCACAGAAGGTACCCTTTTAAGATTAGTTTACTGTGCCTCTGTCTAGCAGGGACACAGGAGAGATCCCAGGGGTGAATTTGCGATTTCCCATCCACGCGTCCAAATTTCACTTGAAGAGGGTCAGCGAGAGGCTATGTCTAACATGAACTGGGATTCTATTCCAGAGTGAGGGGAGCCTCTGGGAAATGAATCTGTCCCTCCAGCATGTCCTATTTATTTTTGTGCTGAGGTTTAGGTCCCTGGAGCGTGTAGCTCTAAGGGACGTGGATTTTTGAGGTGGAGCATGTCCATTAATTCTGGATTTGACATGGCTTTGTACGTCAGGCATAGATCACCTCTGAGTAGGCGGTAAGCAACTGAGTAGAGCTGGAGTTTCTTTAGTCGAGCTGCATAGGACATCTGTTTGTAGCCCATGATCCTCTTGGTGAGGTACTTTTGGGGTCTCTCTAGTTGCTGCAGGTGTCGGGTAAGGTACATCCCAAAAGGGGCATTGTATTCAATTATGGGCCTGATGAGTGATGAGTAGAGGGGCACAATGACCTCTCTTGATCTAGATGCGAACCCTTTTGTGATAAGGTGGGCTATATAGAAGGTCTTTCTAACCACTTATCAAAGGAGAGATTACTATCTACGTTGGTCCCCAAATCTCTAATTACTTCTTCCGTACTTAATGGATTACCACCTATGTGGTAATTTCTGGGCACCTTGTTTTTCCCAAAGGGGATGACTATGCACTTTTTAGCATTTAGCTTGAGGCCATGGTTCTGGCACCAAGCATCCATCTCTGTGAGACCCTTTTGGAGGATGCTTGTGTCACGTGGAGATTCGGTTATGGCCCCCAGTTTGCAGTCATCTGCGAACTTTGTCAGCCATAATCCCCCCGTGCTAGCCTGAACCTCAGAGAAGTATATACCGAACAAGAGAGGTCCCAGAACTGAGCCCTGTGGGATGCCACTTGTAACTGGTTTGGATTCGGACATGGCATCTGCAATTCTGACCATGTGGGTTCTATCTCTGAGCCAGTTTGCAACCCATCTTGTGATATAGGGGTTGATATTTAAGCTGTAAGCTTATTTATGATGCCCGAGTGGGGTATTGTTTGGAAGGCTTTTGCAAGGTCCAGGTAGGCTGTGTAGACTACCTTGCCCTCATCTATGTCTTTGGTAACTGTTTCAAAGAAATCAACTAGGTTTAAGAGGCAAGATCTGCCCTTAACAAAGCCGAATTGGGTAGGGTCCAGTGTCTGGAGGCACCCAATGTTTTTGTTTATGAGTTCCATGATAATATGCTCCATAGCTTTACAGACCAGACTAGTCAGGCTTATGGCACGATAGTTTCTGGGGTCCGTTGTGGCACCAACTTTGTGGAGTGGGACCACTGTAGCTGCACGCCATTCTTTGGGTACATATCCTGTAGTAATGCTAAGTTTGAACAGTGACTTAATGTGAGGGTTCAGTTCTTCTTGGAGCTTGTGTAAGACACAGCCTGGGACACCGTCCGGTCCCATAGATGCTGTGTTTTTTGGTTTGGAGAGGGCAGCTTTCACCTGTGCATCTGTGATGTCAGGGAGGTTACATTCAGTTAGGATAGGCGTTTGCTCCTTTGGGGGGGAAGGGGGGGAGAAGTTTGCGCTGAATCTGTCTGCCAGAAAGTTGGCTATGTCTGTAGGTTCGGTATATTTTGTACCGTTATGCAACAATTCAGAGCATATCTGGGAGTTTCCGCCCATGTTTCTGACATAACTAAAGAAGGCCTTGTGATTATCTTTAGTGTCTAGGGCAATTTTTCTTTCGAAACTGGCCTTTGATGATTTTAAGAGGGATCGAAGTTTCTTGCTAATACTGATCAGAGATGCCTTCCCTTTTTGGGATTTTGCTCTGTCATGTAGTAGCTTCCTCCTTCTGTTGTATAGCTTATTTATGGCCGTGGTCCACCAGACCGGTCTCCTGTTTTTGGAGGAGTGAGTCTTGGTTTTATTTGGGATAGCACGATCCATGCATTCCTGCAGGTGCTCATAGAATGCATTTGTAAAGGATTCTGTGGATTGGGCTGTATTATCCTCTGGCCCATGGGCTTTGAAGGATTCCACCTCAGTCTTGAGAAGTGCAAAGTTGGCTTTGGAGAAATTCTTTACAGTGATTTCCTTGGCTGGGAGTGGGGACGGGATATGGATGTCCAGGGAAATTTATTTATGGTCTGATCTTACCAATGAGGGGGTTACCTCTGGTGTGGAACATAGAGTCCCCATGTTGGTGATGACCAGGTCCAATATGTTGTTCCCTCTTGTGGAAGTGGTGACCAGTTGTTCCATTGTGTTAGAGTTTATAAATTAAAGGAACCATTGGGCGAGGATGTTTGGGCTTGAGTAGTTTTCCCAGTCAATGTTTGGGTAGTTGAAGTCACCCAATAACATAGTGTTTGGAGAGACCTTCATATTCTCCAGTGTTCTCAGGAATGCCAAGTGGGGTTCCTGTAATAGGGAGGGTGTTCTGTAGCAGGCTACAAACTGAAAGGCAGTTTTGCCCGCTGTTAGTTGCACATGGATGGTTTCCGATGCTTCGTGCAGTGCCACTAACCTGGAGGTGTAGGTAACTTTGATGAATATAGATACCCCCCCACCTTTTGTGCTTCGGTCCGAGTTTTGGGGCTGAAACGCATGGTATGAGTTATAACCTGGTAGTGCTGGGGTGCTCTCAGGAGCCTTGAACCAGGTTTCTGTTACTGCACAGACATCGATTTTCTCCATACTGAGGAGAGTCTCGAGTGCATGCATCTTAAGGTTTAGACTTCTGGCATTGAGTAGCATTACCTTTAGTTTTTTTATCTTTGGGTTGTCTATGGAGGTGGGTTTGTCCTTTGAGCCTTGCCTAAAAAAGGCACTATGGGGGTGGCAAGAGCCTTGGCCAGTATACGAAAGCCTAAGGGTGACAGGTGCAAGCCGTCCCTAGCGAAGCAATGTGGCTTGTTCAGCATGTCATCCCAGGCTGACAGACACTGGATCCCCGTTGAAAGACACCAATACTTTAGCCAATTGTTGAAACTGATAATTTTGTCTTTATACTGTGGCATCATTCTTGGTGAGGGCAAGATGCTACTCAAGGTCAGGGACATACCAGCCTGGGCTACATGGTCAGAAAGCTCCTCTATGTCTCTTTTCATGTAGTCCAGGGAGGTACGTCTCAGGTCATTCACACCAGCATGGACAATGACAGAGTCATAATTGTACTTGCTTTGGAGTGACCTGAGTGCTTGCGTTATGTGGCGGATCCTGGCACCCGACAGGCAGCTTACAGTGACCTTCTCCTTGTTCAGTCTGGTGAGTGGGACGTCAGTGTGCCGGACAATAGAGTCCCCTATAACAAGTGTATTTGGTGTGTTGTTTGGCCTTATGGGCTGTGACTGTGAGGCACACTGATTTTGTGAGATATGTGATTTGTGGGTATTGTTGAGGGGTGGCTGTTGCTTGGACATCTGCTTAGGAGGTCTTTGCTGTTTAGACAGATTTTTATTTAGAGCCTCCGAGTATGTTTTTGTGTGTTTATGTGTTGGGTATGCAGATGCAATAGGTCTGTGTGAGACTGGATTTGTGGTGTGGGTGGTTACCTTTTCCTCCTGACTGACTGTGCCAGTCTTGGGTTGAGAGAGCTTTGCCTCCAGTTTGGCTATGTAACTGCATCCCTCACATGTATTAGAGTTTGCTGGAAGGAGGAGAGGGTTGTCTGTGTACATAAGGCAATTGTAACATTGCCTCAAAATTCCCAGATTCACCAGCTGGACGAGAGAGTAACCTTGAAACTGACCCTTGGACATACCAGATTAGTATAGGGAACTGTTTTTTTTTTACTGATCAGATTAGGGAAGGGAACTGATTTTTCACTTGATCAGGAAGGACCAATCAGGAGTCTAATACTTATGAGAAGTCAAGGAGGGTGTAGTGCTTTAGTTAGTTAATGTTTCCTTATAAGAGCTGAGCAAGTGCAGGGCTTTAGAAAGAGAATAGAGTGATTACTTTGAGAGTTTGAACAGTTCTAAGGGAAAAAGTGAAGAGCAGACTTTGTGGAGCCTGGAATAGTTTAAACCTGTTTAGGCGGCGCTGCCCGATGCTGCTCAGTGGGCAAAACCGTGCAAAAAGAGAGTTGTAGGATTTTAAGAGAGAGAGAGATCAAGGAGTTTAGAATTGACCCAAAATGGCCAATAAAACTACAGCTTCTAGGTAGTAACCACTCCTCCAGGGACAGGCAGACTGTTCAGTGTTTACCACTCCCACTGGTGAACACAGAGACTTCCTTTTAGCCCAAGCAAGCACTGGCCTTCTAGAAACTTCCAAACAGTTCAGAACAGCAAATCTGTAACTGAACTTTCTTAACTTTCAGAAAGTGGGAAAAAAGCAAGATTTTTTGTTTTTTTCTTTCTTTTTGTTGTAGTTTAAAGGTAGCAGAGATACACAAGCAGCAAAATAATCACAACAGTGCAATAAATGACCCCACACTTGAGTGCTAGGCCAAAATCAGGTAAAATGCATTTTTTAGAGAAAAAAACGATTTTAAATTAAGTGCAACACAGGAAATGCAGTAAACAGGCTCTAGATGTGTTCCAAGTACTGTTTTATATATATATATATATATATATATATATATATATATATATATGTATATATGTATATATATATATATATATATATATATATATATATATATATATTAGCAAATGCTACTTTTATCCATATGCATTACTTGGAAGTGTACTGATGGCATGGTCATTGTTGGAGCATTTCACAGGTATACATGATCAGCAATAGCTTAAAATGGAATGTTTTGTGTTGAATCTGAAGACATGTTTCAAGGACAGTTAACTTGATAGCACTTTTAGCATTTCACTGATGGTTTATTAGCAAAATGTGTCATTTGTCTGTTGTTTTGGGGTTGGGGAGCAAAGCTGCTTTTCTGTTTTTTCACAGACAAGGATATGTTGCTATTGTTACTGTCCTTGTTTTGTATCCAGCTTTGCTTATATTTCAAATATCTAGACTGTTTTATGTTTTTTGAGTGGGTAATAGCGAAATGCTACCTTTTCTGTTTATTCTAGAAACAGGATTTTTTTAGTTATGGGATACTTATGTATATTATCCTTCTGTTGTGTTTTAGGTCACCTTGGATTATGGCATCCAGGTGTCTCAATCCCCAACCCACCCCCTTCACTGACCCTGAGAATCAGGTCATTGTAGACACTTTTAGGTGGCATGGTACCTTCATGCCTGAGAAGGGATGTGGATATATGTCAAGCAGAATGCAAATCTGGCAGCAGATAGTTGCAGATGTCAATACAGTAGGTGGCCACAGCAGAACATTTGATCAGGTGTGCCATAGGACCACTGGCACTATCTCATCTGCACAGAGGAGAGCAGCTGCAGTGGTATGTGATCATATTATTACTGGGGGCTGCTACACAGCCATCACTAATAGCAAATGAAGAGTTCCTGTCTACTCTCAGGGATACAGACAGCTCACAGGAAAGTGCAGAACAGCATGTCCTTAACATTGGTGCTACTGTTTCAGGGAGAGCAAGTGTGTCCCAGGAGGAGATTCCAGGTAGGCTCATGTATCTCAGTTGTTAAATACTCTTGTACAGTAAAATATTTACAGCAATAGATTAGTCCTGTCTAACAAGAAATTGGTTGGGGGATTGTAGATTGCTATAGATAAGAACATAGTCTGATTGATTACATATGGGCTTAGGTTGGACTTGTCATACAAGTATTTGTTGAAAGTATAGTTAAAGGACATACAAAGGGAAAAAGGTTTACACCATGTTACTGTTAATTGTGATGATGTTGTCTTTACCTTTTGTTTAACTTCTTCCAGGACCATCCAGCATAGGGAGCCTAAAATCACATGCACATGGTAAGCAAAACAGTTTTATGTCAATACTGATGAGCAGTTCAAAGAAATATTTAGTTTGTGATATTGGTGTCAGGACTGTTGTGTGTATTTCTGCACTGTCTGTAATAGTGGCACCACTGTTAGCTTGTTAGCAAATACTGGACTATAGCAGTATAGGTATTCATTTTTTCCTGTGTTTGTTATTTATTATCACAGGTGATCCTGACAGTGGAAGTGTGGGACTTCTACCACCTGATATCAGACTCTGATGATGATGGTAGTCAAACAGTGGCATGGTTGGGGGTTTAGAGGTTGAATCTGACAGTGAAGTTGACATTCAGCCATCCCCTGTAATTCCATCAGACAGCCAGTAGGCCTACGCCTATCCATTCCAGTGAGGCCTCAGATATTGGGCAGGTAGAGAGTGAGGCACTCAATCAGGGAAGTGTGATTACTGCAGCTTCAGTGCCTGTAGACTCTGGTTGCAGCCAAAGTGTGGGCAAGGTGCCATGCAGGAGAGATGTTAGGGGTGCTCTGAGGAAGCCTATTGTCCATCCTCCACCTGACCCAGGTGTGTCTTCCTGTGCCACTCAACGTATGTTTAGGGTCATCATGGAGGCACACGCATGTTCCCTTAGGTCCTCCAGAGAAATGCTTAGAGATGTAGATGTGGCACAGGCTGACATGCATAACTGCCTCCACCAAGTTGCCAATTCAATGGATTGATGAATAACACATTGGAACGGGTGGTGTCTGTGATGGAATGTCTGCTGCGAGGGGAACGGCATCAGCTGGTGTTAGCCAATGCGGCCATGCCCAATCACTCTCCCATAGTGGCAGTACTTCCACTGCTCTGTCATATGTTGAGATGTCCACACCCAGACATGACAGGCCATGTGGTCGTGGTCGTCCTCATGAGGGAAGCTCATTCAGCAGACATCAGTCATGTTCAGATAGCAGCAGTGCATCTGACCATGCGTGTGGAACTCCTGGCAGAGCTATGCATGGCTCACACCTGTCTGACATACCAAGATGTAGGGCTAGCACAGAGTTTGGTTGTGTTCATGCAGACACACACCAATTTCACCCAGAGGACCCATACAGACATAAACACAACATTTACATAGTTCAGCTGTGAAACTTAAAGCTCATTTTGCCTCACTGGCCATTTGTTATTTTATCCAGATGTCTGCCTGCTTCTCTTTCTTACTCACACACAATCACCAACCTTTTGTGTCAGCCTAGTCTTCCTACCCCACCACACAACATGCTGTGCAAGTGATGATAAATGTGCCATAACCTTGGTTTCTATCTTCTGGATTCACAGATACATAACATTTGTTTCTGATGCTCAGTGCTGACTTAGTACTTGGTATATCTGCATTTGTGACATTGAATAGGTAATTGTACCTTCGACTTCTGTTGGTCTTAGAAAGTTAGACAGTTGATAGCATCAAACATTTTTTACATCGGTAACAATTGATAGCATCAAACATTTTTGCATCAGTAACAGTTGATAGCATCAAACATATTTTTGCATCAGTATTGTTAATGGTCTTGTGAGGGTTGTCAAGTCTGAAACTGAAATGTATCTTATTACAATCTAACTTTTCTACTTAACGATTTTCCAGTACAAAAGTATAATGCTAAACTAGGGACATTCGGTGACCATCAGTACTTTTGAGAGACTGACTGTGTGAATCTTTGATGCCTGAGGCCTACTACTACTTGATAATGGACACATATAAATCATGTAACTCTGCTGTCACGTTAGTCATTCCTGTAGAAATCACCCACATTTTACTTGCTTGCACTATCAAGTAACAACATGCAAGGATATGCCATTCATTCCTCACAATACACTCCAGGTTCAATACACTCCAGGTTCAACAGTTACCTTATAAATCCAGCAGTCACAACAGTTTTAGTTCAGGGCTGACTGTGTCTGATGCTAACAGTACACAGCCATTACATGGGTAGGTAAATGTTGTGAGCATTGCCTGACATCAATGTTACTATATGTACGTGCATAGGAGGAAGGATTTTGCCCATTAGGTGGTGAGTGAGTAAGCTATGCATTGCCTCTTAGCCAGTATGAGGGCATATTGAGCACACCTACATCTGCCTACAACCACAGCGGCTGCTGGTTCCCCCTCTGACTCCTCAACTGTGTGTGGCTGTGGTGATCTTGCCATTGGTGATGGAATGTGTGCCTCTTCCTCTTGTTGATCCTGATGAAGCTGTTTTCTCAGAATGATGTTGTGCAGCACGGCACATACAGTGATTATTTCAGTACATGTACATGATCTGTACTGCAGAGCTCCCCCAGATGTATCTAGACACTGGAACAGTGACTTCAGCAGCCCAAACACATGCTCTATAATATTTCTGGTTTGAGCTTGTGCCTGATTATGGCATTCTTCAGCGGGTGTATGTGCATTTCTGATGGGTGTCAACAGCCATGGTTCCAGTGCATAACCTGCATCCCTCAGTAAATGGCCCTGTGGGATATCCCCCCTGGTGAATATCTGGTACAGCTGGGAGGTATGCCAAATATGTGAGCCGTGGTAACTGCCTGGGTTTCTAGTTCAAGTACGTTCAAGATGATTCCCTTGGCATTACACATGACTTGGCAGTAAACAGAGTGAATGTTCTTTCTATTTATGTAGAGCCTTCCCTGTTGCCTGGGTGGTGCTTTAATTTCGATATGTGTGTAATCTATGGTATCTAGTACTGCAGGATATTGTGCTACAGGGCAGAAATCCTGCATATTTCTGGCCCTGTCCTCATGTGTACAGGAAAAATATATGTGGTCACTGGCATGTTGGAGCATAGCATTCAGGAATTGATGGAGGATCCTGGATGATGATGCCTGTGACACTCCCAGCATGTCGCCTGTTGGTCTCTGAAAGGTACCTGTAGCTAAAATTCTACGGGCTACACATACCTTTGTCCCCACTGGTATACGTTCCCCTCGGTTTGCTCTGGCTCTGAGTTGAGGATGACAGAGGTTGCAGAGTTCCTGTAGTGTGTCTCTATCCACCCTGTAGTGCAGTACAATTTCCACATAATGTAGACTGTGATAAATTAAATGGGGTCTGAAAACTCTTTTCCTTCTTGGCCTTGATCTATTAGCAGCAGCATAGACTTTAGCCTGTTGCACATACACATGAATTAAAGCAACAGCTGCCCCTAACATTGTTTTTGTGTAGACTCTTTTTCGTGGCTGTATTCCAATAGTTTTTGAAATTTTCAGAGAAAAACAGCAGTGAGTCTGCACAGTTGCTTTATGGGTTCCTATTAGCTTGTCGAACACTCAAAAGAGCGAATTCTCTTTGATCGACAGCTAATAGACGAAACCACAAAAAGTCAAACGGCCAGAACAGTGATTTTTTTTTTCCCCAGGGGCTTTGGTATTCTGTTCTTGGACCTGACAACAACAAGAAGAGCCATTCACCACATCTGCTTTGCTCTAAGTAAGTTATTAGGGTATAGTAACTCTCTTAGGTACAGTCAGGAATACAGTGAAACTTAGTTTAGATTTTGTTTTTCCTTATTTGTGTGAGCCTATACTGCAATGCTATTTTAAATATTTCCTATGGTTTTGAACTCTGATGTCACTGTGAATATATATTTAGTATTGTCTTGTTCTTTTATTTATTATTAAATATATTTAAGCCTTTCATTGTGACTGACCTGTGAAGAGATATTTCAGTTTTGAGAGTACTTGCATATTTATTTGGTGACACTGTGTGGGCCACTCTTAATAGCCTTGCTCTTGGTCAAATTACCATTTGTTGTTGTTGTGTCTTTCAGCTTTTCCCGGTTAGGGGTCGCCACAGCAGAACTCCCGTCCGCTAATGATTGGCAGTAGATTTTTATGTGCTGGCTTGCCGGGCCTAATGCACAACCTTCAATGAAGGAACGCCCATTCACGCATGTCGCCACACAGAAGACACTGTAACTGAGAATCGAACGGGCAATGTCTAACTGTGAGGCATTAGTAGTAATATTACACAGTAAAACTGGACACCCTTTGTTAAGGACTCTAAAGTAGCTGATAAGTAATGACTGGTGGCAGTAGTAATTATCTTATAGTCTGGGCAGAAGGGGTCATAGCTAGTAAACCTGTGCCAGCCTTTAGCAGGTGTGTGCATGTATGAAAATCAAACCTCAGAGAGAGAGAGAGTGTGTGTGTGTGTGTGTGTGTGTGTGTGTGTGTGTGTGTGTGTGTGTGTGTGTGTGTGTGTGTGTGTCAACTACTTGGGCAGGGACACGAAGCACTGCTTGGACAGAGAGGGTGCTGAAGGTCTTGGCTTGGTCACTCAGCTGAGATCTCAATTCTATAGTTGTGCCAGTGTGGAGTCCTACTGGGGATCTGGAGAAAGAGGGAAAAACGAGCCCCGGACTGACTGTGATCTCTGTGTGCTCTTAAGGGAAACTGCACTTTATGCAAACAGCTACATCTGGAAATATTGTGTGTGTACCTGTTATCCACCCAGTGAACATCCCCCCACAGATGCCAGTGGTGAGGACTGAGGCTCCTTGATTACTGGTCCAGTGGAGGGTTGTCACATATTAATTGGTGGCAGTGGTGGGATCACTACATCACATATTGAGATTCAGTGGTGTGGATATTAAACTCCTGTAGCCTGTAAACAGTGGTCACTAAAGAAGGTGTTTGTACTCTCAAGCAGCCACATGGTAGACATTCAGAGTTTCACATCACAATAATTTTATTTTTTATTTTTTTGTTAGCTTAGTTCACCAGACAGAACAGGCAAGGATGTCAGCAGAGAATTATGGCAAGCTGACAAGGAGCCAGTTGGCCGAGATGTGCCAAGCCAAAGGACTGGTGCATACCAACCTGACTAAAGTGGAAATGACGGCAACCTTAGTCACAGCTGCATCACAGACCAGCAACCAGGAAGACAGCCAGACTAGCCATGGGGATGTACAGCTCTTAGAAAATGGATAGTTCAACTTTTCCTCATAGGACTTAAAAATCCATCTGGAGTTAAAGAACTTGAACTGGAAGTCAAACATTTGGAAATAGAATCAGCAAACAGACTACGGCATTTGGAGGCTGAAGAAAATGAGAAACTGCAGAGTTTGGAGGCCGAAGAAAATGAGAGGCAGAGGCAACATGAAAAGGAGATGCTGACTCTTTGCCAGGGTCATGGAGGTAATGGGGAAGGGAATAACTGCACCCCAGAAGCAATAAAGGTCAGTATATTTCTTCTACAATTTACAAAGGATAATAATTTTGATAGTTTTCCTCATATGGGCGAAAGGGTATGTAAACAGTATAATGCTGACCAAGGGCTCTGGGTATTGTTCCTGACCCCCTTACTTCATGGTAAAGCTGTAACTGCTGTTTCTAAATTGTCTGATAATGACTGCTTAAATTATAATACAGTGAAAAATTATTGGAGTGTTTTAAATTAACACCTGAAGCTTATAGAAAAATGTTTCATGAGCATAGACGCAAGGCAGATGAAGGTGTGTGTGAAAATATTGCTGAGTTAAGCACTAATTTTCATAGGTGAGTGACTGGCTGTCAAGTCACCACTTTTAATGGGGTGGCAGACCTTTTGTTGAAGGTACAAGCCCTTTGCCTAAGGACATAAGAATCTCTTGGCAGGCAGAGACTGCAACACCTCAGATGAGCTGGGGAAAAAACGAGACCTATACCTAGCAAGCAGGGCATCACTGCACAGGAAAGTAATACCCAGTGCTCCACATGAGTATAAGGGAACCCATGGTGGGCAGCCTAAACTGCCACCTAGCTCAACTCCACGCAAGTGAGACTGTGTGCACGGACTATACCAAATCCATAGTAAAACAGCAAAAGAAGTCCAGCACCATTCAGGAGGTAGACAGAGTCAAATTTTAATGTGACTAAAGCAAGAAAAACAGCAAATGGTTTTGGCCAAACTTACAGCCTTCTTCAGTGCATTAACTAAATTAAATCCATTACACATTTAAATAGTATTTGATTAGACATACTGGAAGATGATTGGCTTATGCCAAAAATTAGCTCAGTTCATTAAGGCCAGGTTTAAACAAAGCCCCTAGCCTAACATTCCAATCAGATTCCTTCTTATTTAATATAGAATGCCAACCTGCTTTATTGGATTTATTTCCTTGAATTTTGTCAACGATTGTGAATTGGAATTTAGCAGCGACATGGGTCATTGTATGTTTATAAAGAGGATTAGAAATCATTGTAGTTCTAATGTCACTGAGATGTTCACTAATCCTGTGTTTGAGTGGCCTAGATGTTTGCCCTACATAAAAAGCCGAGCAAAAACAGGTGGCCAAATAAATGACCCAGTCACTGCTACAGTTGCCAAAGCATCTAATTTCATAAATATGTGGTGTTTTGCTTCTCATAAATTCATTGGTTTTACTTATATATGTACAAAAGCTACAGTGACCACAGGAGTTGCTGTCCACTAACTTGTCTCCAAATAAGGTGGCCTGTTGTGTGTTGGTGGGTGAAAAGTGTTTGTAGTGAGTTAGATGATAATTAATGGTCCGGCCTCTTCTATATGAAAATAGACACTGTGTGGAAAGTATTCCAGCTATTTTCTCATTAACCAGTAAAATGTCCCAGTGATTGTTCACAATATTTCTGAAAGCATCTGTGTTTTTACCAAATGTTGTTACTAAACGAATCGGTTGGGGAGACAGTGTGTCTTTACTTTTAGGTCCCTTATCATAGGATAGCAACTTTTTCCTATCCTGTTCAGTGGCAAAATAACATGCCCTATCAATATTGTTAGTATGATAACTCCTTTTCAAAAAACACTATGAGAGATCATTTTTACTGATGTTAAAGGATACATCAGAGGAACATATACGCTTGATGTGTAGAAATTTGGATTTAGGGATGTTTCAGATGATGTGGGAGGGGTGATGACTAGAGGCATGTAGTAAGGTGTTAAATTGGGGGAATTTGCGATAAACTTGTGTTTCTAGTATATGATCTTCTTGACATAAAATCTAAACATCCAAAAAAGTGATTACTTTGTAATCATAGTTAAGAGTAAAATGAATTCTCCATTTATTTTCATTTAAATATTCTACAAATTCCTCTGCATAACCAGCATCCCCTCTCCACACCATCCAACAATCATCCAGATAACGTCTCCAGATATCCATATTATCTAGAAAGATGTTATGATTCACATCATATATTAATTGTTCCTCGATGTAGCCCATGAACAAATCTGCATATATAGGAGTGAAAGACGCTCCCATGGCCGTACCTCTAAGTTGACAGTAACATCTCCCATGGAAGTAAAAAACATTCTTTGTGAGAACATGTTCAGCTAAACAAACAAGAAGGGCATTGAATCCAGGAGTATATAACTCAGCCTTGTCAAGCCCAAACTGGATGGCTTGTACTCCAGCCCAATGTGGGATGCTAGTGTATAGGGCAGTGACTTCCAATGTGCAGAACAGCCAACTCGATTCCAACTGTGTATCATTTATGATATTAAGAAATTGTGCAGTGTCTTTAATTCTGGATCTGACCAGGGGAAGGAGTGGTTCTAAGTATTCAGTAAGGAAAACTGATAATGGTTCTGTCAGAGATCCTCGACCCGAGACAATTGGTATGCCTGGTGGTTTGGCAGGATGTTTGTGTACTTTTGGCAGCAAGTATAAATATTGTGGCCTGGTATCCTGGACCGTCAATTGATACACTGTCCTCTGGTCAATGATCCCTTCCTCCTGTGCCAATTTCAAGAAGGTATCAATTTCATGTTTGAATTTGAATGTTGGGTCAAGGGGCACATGCATGTAGAATTTGTTATTGGACAATTGTGTCATGGCCTCTGTTTCATACATGGGCCAGTCCATAATGACTACTGCCCCACCCTTGTCAGCTGGTAATATGACTAAGTAGTGATCATTGCTGAGTTTATGTAAGGCATCCTGTTCTTGTTTGGTGAAATTATGCTTGTTGTTAACATGTGTGTTCATATTAAAGTGCAAATTTTTCAGCACACATTCTTTAAAAACTGAAACATGTTTGTCCATGCGAGGTATGAATGTAGATTTGCAGAACTGAAATCCAGTAGATCTTTGAGACTGGTTTGAATCTGAAAAAAACAATTTCAGGTTAAGAATTCTACAGAATTTATGAATGTCATTTACAAGAGCATGTTCAGCCACAAAACAGATAGAACAAAATTCAGTCCTTTGTTCAATAATTTTATTTCCACATCTGACAAAGGTTTAGAAGAAATATTATGAATATTTTCATTATTCAGTGTGTCAGGATCTTATCCAGAAGTTGTTGGATGTTGTGTACCTCTCCGATGCTTCCTACCCCCTCTGTGTTTCTTGCCCCTAAACGGTCAGTGGTGTGTTTTCTCTTTGCTACTGGAGATTCTTCGGTGGAAATAGGATCAAAGTCCATGGCTGATGATGAATCATCCACTGATGTCACTCCATATGTGTGACTTCTATTCCTAAGTATAGATCTAGGTTTTTTTTTCTTATTGATTTGTTTATTCCCTGAGTCTTGAAATCTAACACTCTTGTTTAAACCGAATGGTTTCCCTTTATCATAATCTAAAATGTCTCTGTTAAATTTTGTTTTTTTTTTCTCTTGAGCAACTGTTGCTCAAGAGTTGAAAGATCAGTGGCCAAAGTATTCAAATGCTTGTTGAAGAAGGATTCACCCTCATATACCCGGGCTCCCTCACAATTATTGGTTACTTCTATAATGTTAAAATCTATGGTTCTTTCATAGTATGAAATAAGGGCTTCTACAAACAGAATAGAAGCTTTGTGTTGGGCCTGGGCCCAATCTTGAGATAGTTTCTCATCAATCTGACTGACTAGGGTTTGGGTATGAACCCGTAATCCCCTTGGGGTAATGTCCTTTATTTTATATGCTTTAAAAAGCTTCAGATGCCAGATATTAGACCTAAGTGTTCCCCTTTTTTTTTTTTTTTTTTTTTTTTTAAACTGCCCCAACAGAGTTCGCCAGTAACAGGGGAAGCCACTAGTTCAGGTACATGGCCATGATCAAGGATTAAATGTTTTAAATGTAACCAGTGGGGCCATGTAGCATATAGATGTTCATGGAGGCAAGGTGGGGGACAAAAGGTAGGAGAACCAGCAAGTGGGAATAACAGAATGCCAGTGGTAAGTTGTATGGCGACTACAAGGGTACCAAACTACCACCAGAGGTTGTATCCTATCTTAGTAGATGGGAAGCAGGCCACTCCTAAGAGAGACACAGCCTCTGACCTAAGCATTGTGAAGCCTGCAATAGTTAAAGAGGAGCACTATGTACTTGGGCAGTCTACTCTAGTCATAACTTTAGGAGGGACCCCATTCCAGATACCTTTGGCTAGGGTTCACCTTGACTGGGAGGGTGGAAAAGGAAGCAAGCAAATAGGTGTGTTTGAGGATATCCTTGCAGATATCATGATAGGGAATGATTTTGATAATGCGGTACCTTGTTTGCATGCAGTGACATGCAGTTAGACTTGGAGACAGGCATGTGGGTCTGGTAGCCTGGGGGGCCCAGACAAACTGCATACTTGAAGCCAGGACTGATGAGGTGTTTACTTCAGGGACAGAGCTACCCTGTAGCAGTGAGACTGAAGGTGAGACACAGCTGCTGATAGGTACTGATGTTCCCTTGGACAGAGTGACTGCAAGGGTAGAGGTGAGCAGTAGTACCCAGGCTGACAGTGAGGCACCGCTGTCAGAGGATACCAGACTTCCTGTGGAGGGAGAGCTGGGAAGGGTTACAAAGAGAGAGATGACACAGGCTCAGCTCTCAGACCTTACCTTACAAGGCTTGAAAGAGGTAGCTAGGGAGGTGTCTGATTCTCAAGGAAAGGGGGAATCTGTATCCTGGGACAAAGGGTTACTGTATAGAGAGTGGACCCCTGATTGAGGGCTGGAAGGTGAGGTAATACAGCAGTTGGTAGTGCCCAGAGCCTACCTTTTGGCACTTCCAGCCATAGCCCATGACATTCCCTTTGCAGGTCATATGGGCATAAAGCAAACCAAGAGACGTATTACTCAGAACTTTTATTGGCCTTGGTTTTTCAAAGATGTAACAAGGTACTGCAGGACCTGGTAGCAGTGCTAGAAAGTAGGCAAGGCAGGAGACAAGGTCAAAGCTCCATTGGTGCCTTTGCCTGTGACTGAGGAGCCATTTCAGAGGGTAGCTATGGATATTGTGCGGCCTCTGAGTACCCTGAGTTCCACAGGGAAGAACTATATCCTAGTGGTAGTAGATTATGCTACCAGAGGCTCTGTCCTCCATCAAGGCAGAAAAGGTGGCAAATGCTTTGTTAGAGATTTTCAGCAGGCTAGGTTTCCCAAAAGAAATACTGACTGAGAGAGGTGCCAATTTCATGTCAGAACTGCTGGCTTGTCTGTGGGAGCGCTGTGGGGTGAAGCACATAAAGACCATCCCTTACCACCCCCAGACTAATGGTCTGGTGGAGAGGTTAAACTCTACACTAAAGACTATGCTATGGGCATATGCAGACCAGTTTAGTAGAGAGTGCGACTAATATCTGCCCCATTTGTTGTTTGCTTACAGCGAAGTTCATCAGGAATCCACAGGTTTCTCATCTTTTGAGCTGCTGTATGGGCATAGGGTAAGGGGACCTTTAGATTTGATTTGTGATGAGTGGGAGAGCGAGAGTTAATCCCACAATGAATCTGTTGTAGCATATGTGGCATAACAGAATTAGTACAAGGCTCAGGGAACTCATGGGCTTGGCCCAGGAGAACCTGGCAGAAGCCCAACGGCAGAAAAAGGTCTGGTATAACAGGAATGCTCGAGACAGAGAGTAGGCTGTGGAGCAGCAGGTCATGGTTCACATTCCTGTCAGACACAACAAGCTGCAGACAACTTGGGAGGGACCCTACAAAGTGGTAAGGAAGGTCAGTGATGCTAACTACATGGTAGAACTGCTAGGCAGTAGGCAGGTGCACAAACCATTCCATGTTAACATGATGAAACTTTACCACGACAGAGAGGCCATTGTGCTGAGTATTTGCAGTGGATGGCAGGATGATTCTGAGGGGGACCTGATGACTGATCTCAGTGAGGCTCAGACTGACACCTCAGTGAAAGGGGTAGCAATGTCCCAACAGCTGTACCCTAACCAGGTTCCAGAAATCCGAGCAGTGTTACAAGAGTTTGGCGGCATGTTCACTGGGAAACCAGGGTGTACCCCCCTTGTGCAGCACCATGTGGATACAGGACTCCAAAGGCCTATCAAACAGACCCCTTACTGGGTGCCTGAGAGAGTCAAACAGACTCTGAGGGAGGAGATACAGAAAATGTTGAAACTGGGGGTAATCCAGAAGTCCACAAGTCCCTGGGAGTTCCCAGTGGTGCTGGTGCTAAAGAAGGATGGCAGCACCAGCTTCTGTTTGGATTACAGGAAACTAAATAGTCACACAGAGTCAGATGCTTATCCCATGCCTACAACAGATGATACTAGCTATAAGGGGGAGAGGCTCAGGTGAAGTAAAAAAAAAAGGGGGGGGAAGGATAAACAGATATCTTGGACAAAGGAAAAAGGAAAATACAGAAAAAGAGGGATGGATGGAAGGTGCATATACTGAAACAGTTATTTTCCGAATGACAACTTTTATTCATTTATTGATTTCTTTTATTTTACATTTGTTTACCGGGAGATTCTGACTGGGCATTGCCCATTTTCAGTGGAAGCCCAGGGAGAAAAGCTCCTCATAGTGAAAAATAGATACTATAAAAATACATACAATACATACAGTAACACTTGACAAAAAATTATATAACAATGCATAAAGTTCAATATCACATCACATAAAGCTCAACACAGTAAAAATTACATCCATTCATAAGTTCTTTAACAAGATGATAAAAGATTATAAAGATACAGATACAGTTTTATTGTCAGTTATAGGGTATAATACAAAGACTGGAAGTGAAGTCAAAGTGACTTGCATTTATCTATGTACGTTCTTACACAACTGTACTATGTTCATCATTTGATCACTGTTGTAGTAATGCTGACAGGCTGAACAATTCCCAAAGCTTTTAAGAAGTCTGAGAGGGAGAAATAGAAACACTACTGGAATACAGTAATATTTAAAGTATGTTTATTGCAACCCCAGTGTTGGCTCTAGAAAAAGCATAAATTTTGTAATGTTTGGTAAAGGCATGAATGGAATACCAAGAAGCTGTCTTTAATATGGATTTGGTGTCATGTGATTAGAATAAAGTCCCTGAAAAAGCTGCAACTCTGTTGAGAGAGCTTTAACATGCCTTTGGTGGGATCTGCCACAGAAAAAAACAGAAGGAAAGAAACAGCAAGAAAAATCCATCTAGAAATGGTCTGTGGATACTGAGAGACATTGTTTTTTCACCTCAAAGAAAATACATAATTACTCAGATTTTCTAATGTGCTTGGTCTTAACTAAGTAAAATCTCATTTGCCTGTGTACATCTAACAAATGAAGAATTCTTTCACACTTATTTTGAGGATTAGAAAAAATGCTGGAAGGTGAATCGATTGATTTAGACATTTCAGTAACCACCTTACGCATAAATGATGGATTAGTCCTCAGGGAATCCTTGAACTTATGGAAAACCAAGGGTGGAATAGACATGAGGACATGTAATTTGGAGACTCTTTTAGCAGATGGCACTATTACAGGAACTGTTTTCCACATGCAATACTTCAGGGATGCAGTAGAAGTAGGTTCAAAAGGTGTTATAGTCAGTTTCTCAAACACATAATTCAGGTCCCAGGGGAAGAATAGATTTTCTAGGTGACCTGATCTGGAGGATCCTTTTTAAGAACTGCTTTACCTCAAAGCAAGAAGAAAGGGGTTGCTCTAAAGGTAGACAAACTGAGATGGCTAACGGCTATACTTTAACTGAGGTATATGCTAGGCTAGGGTTGAGCTGCTTACACAGATATTTAATGATAAAAGGTATTACTGCTTGATAGGGATCCAGTCCTCTTTTCTGGCACAAAACACAAAATCTTTTCCATTAAAAGATACTTGACTTTTTAGTTGCAGGTTTTCTGGCCTCCTTTATTATCTGAAGCATATTCTCTGAACAAAGGTGGGTTAAAGGAATTAAAAGTTTATCATCCAGGTTCACATGAAGAAGAGGAAATAAGTGAAGCTGAAGAATAACAGTGCCTCAAAAGAGCATGTTTGAAGACAGCAGAACTGATATGCAGTCAAACCAGGTAGAGAAATAAAGTGCATGAGTAAAGCTGGTGGTGAAATCCAGAGAGAATGAGTGCAGGAAAAAGAGAGAGCTAGAAATCATGGACCAGGAAGGAATACTGGTTGGCTAACAAAGAGGCTACAAGAGGAATTGAAATAGGACAGAAAAAAGCATCAGAGGCACTCTACCAGCTTTAGGAAAGTGACTCAGTAGATGGCACAAACAACCTCTATGAGGTGTCAAAGCAAAGACAGAAACATAAAGAAGATAGTCATCACACACCATTCATAAGGATTGCCAGCAACAATCTGCTCATCAGTCCACAGCACATCAAAGGCATCTTTTCAGCAGCTTCTGAATGAAGAAAACTCCACAGAAGTTGTAGTGTCCCAGACACAGCCTACAATGAAAAAAGTGCATTAGCCCATCCTATATGAAGTAAGAGCAGCACTAAGGAAAATGAAGTCAGGGAAAGCAGCAGGTTCAGATGAGGTCACAGCAGATATGATAAAGATGCTGGGTGAGAAAGGGAGCAATGGCTCCTGAGGTTACTCATAGTAGTATGTAGAAAAAGGCATGCCCCAGATGACTGGAAAATAAGCATACTAGTGCCACTGTTCAAGAACACAGGGGACATTCACAACTGTGGGCAGCACAGAGGTATCAAATTCCTCTCGGATTGCATGAAAGCCCTGGTGAGGGTGATTGATAAATATGCACAGTAGTAGAAAGTAGCAGTTCAGACTCAGATCAGGAAGCAGCACAACTGACTCAATTTTTGCAGTCAGGCAGAATCTTAAGAAGAAGCTAGACATGAGGAAACAGTCCATCTGGGCATTTTTAGTCTTGGATAAAGCATATGATAAGGTCCCAAGAAATCTAATTTGAGCAGTCCTGAAGTGGTAAAGCCCCAGAAACATCGGTATGATGAGTGCAGGCTATGTACAAGGACCACATTTCTCAAGTACAAAGAGTGTTCGGTCTCACAGAAGTGTTCCCAGTGGGAATGGGTGTGCATCAGGTTTCAGCTGTGTCTACTGTATTCATACTGGTGATGGATTACAATAGCAAATATGCTGAAGAGGACAAATCAATAAAGATGCTGTATACAGACAATTTGCCATTTTGTGCAGAATCTGCACAAGGACTTCAGCAAAGGACTAAAGAATGGAACGCAAACTGAAGACACATGGGATATAAATGAGTACAAATAAGATAGCTGTAATGGCAGCAAATGAGGGAAATCAGAAGAAGCTGAGAACTGTGACAGAAGGGAAAGCAGTGGAACAACTTAACTGTTTCAAGTATCTGGGAGGGGTGGTAGAGATATGGCAAGTCTGAATGAGGATGTCAAAGCTAGAATCAGAGGGGCTACAGCCAGGTGGTACAGAGTGTCAATGGTACTGCACCGAATGCCAGAGAAACTCAAAAGTAAGGTGTACAAATCAGTGGTGCGATCAGTACTACTGTAAGGTACAGAAACCTGGACAGTAAATGCAGAGCAGCTGAGGAAGCTAGAGGTGATGGAGATGAAGTTCCTGAGATGGGTGGTAGGATGCACACTGTGGGAAAAACAAATAAATGAGGGCACTAGAGCAGAGTCCAAAGTAGGCTCCAAATGTAGAAAAGGTGAAACAGAACAGATCATGTGGTTCAGGTAAATGTGCAGAAAAGCAGAAGACAATCTGCTGAAGAACATTTGAGACAGACACGAAAAAGGCAAGAGGAAAGGAGTGCATACTATAGGTGACTAGATTCTCTGAAGGAAGATCTATGACATTCAGACATTTGTGTTGAAGAAGGTAGGAGAGTGGCAATGAATCAAGAGAGATGGGCGCTACACTCCCAAGGCCATGTTGAAAAATGGGAAGGGGGAGGGTGATGATGATCATCATCTTCATCATTATCATCCATACTGTGATACTGAGGGTCTTTTGGTTTGGATGACTTAGAAAGCCTTTCTTCTGTGTGAGCAAGTCCATCATGTTGGGTAATATCTGGTGATTACTCTTGGTTAGTGGAAAAGAAGGGAGAATCAATGCTGTTCAGGCCAAATGGAAGACATCAACAAAAGAATAGGACTATCCTTCTGAATCTTCAGGATGACTTTTGGATAAGAGAAAAGGGAGGAAAAGCATACAGAAATGTATTTTTCCATGAGAAGGTAAGATGTTTGTTCTTCACGCTTCCTTGCAAAACATCCTGAGTTGCTGGCTCGCCTCTATATCACGTTGTCGAATCATGAAAATAGCGAACGGCTACAATATTGAAAATGCCGTTCATCTAAATGTGTTTTGTGGGGGCTGTGCCTCCCACACCCCCGCTAATTATATATACCATCTCCGAGATCGCAATACAGTGAGGAAAGGGCAAATATTCCAATCCCCACTGTACCTCGACCCCACAAAACACATTTCGATGAACAGAGTTTTCAATATTGTAGCCGTTCGCTATTTTGACAATTCGACAACATGAATGGGACCCGATGGCTCAGATTGGAGGCAAAGCGATCTATCTCTGGGGAACACCCTGATGAACATTCTGTAGGAAGACTTCTCTATTAAATATTGATTCTTGAGGGTCTGCCCTTGATCTGCTCAGATAATCTGCCAAGGTAATTTGTTCTGACAGAATGCAGACTACTTGGAGAAAAAGACTGTGATACATAGCAATGTCTGCAGCAATCATTGCTAATTTGCAGGAGTGGTAACATTTTTTTTGTTCTCCCATTTTTTGATGTACCACATATGGTGTTGTGCATCAAAACCTGAAGTGTTTCTAGGGACCAAAGGTGGTAATGAGATTGGAAGGCAAAGGTCAATGCCTTTTTATTTCTTTTATATTTATACGCTCTCTGTTGTAATTTTTTGTCCAAAGTCCTTCCATCTTGAAGCCCTTTGAAAAAGTCCCCTCCAGATCCCATCTTATGCATCTATAAAGACATTTTGTAGAGGAGTGGAAATAAGAAATTATCTGAGTGATCCACCAAAGCATTTCTTTCTTATTGAAGATCTAAAGAGGAATTGGGAGTGACAGAGGATGGCAGTGCTGTCCCCAGATAAATTTGTTTCTATAGGAGAGCACTGAACATTCAAAATTTCGAGTATTCTAATATCGACCCATTTTCAGCAAATGGTGAAAATATCGAAGAAACAGAAAACCAAATTTTTTCCTAGGGAAAGAATTTGGTTGCCCGTTTCTGTTGCTTCAGTATTTTCAGCGCTGTGGTGGAAAGTTACAGGTCGAGTTCATTTAAGTGTGTGATTGTGTGGACGTGAGGGTTAGGGTGGGTTAGGTGAGTTAGGGTTAGGGTTAGGGCACGGGTCAGGTAAGTTTGCGATTTTGTGGACATGAGGGTTGGAGCGGGTTAGGTGAGTTAGGTGAGTTAGAGTTAGGGCATGGGTGAGGTGACTGTGCGATAGTGACGGACCTTAGGGTTAGGGTTTGGGTTAAGGTAAGTGGATAGTTAGTGGTGTATGTATAGTTTTAGTGTAGGGTTAGGTGTTAGAGTTTAGATCTATGTGTGTGGATTGCTGTTTGTTTGGTGTGCTTGTGTTGTGTGTTTGTGTTTTGGAATACCAAATTTTTTCCCTAGGAAATAATTCACTATTCTGTATGTTCGATGTTTTAAATTTTCAATTCGTAGGGTCCGATATTAGAACACTCTAAATTTTGAATGTTCGGTGTTCTAATATAGACTGACAAATTTTAGGTACCACTACATTCATTTGATGGTGGATGCCATGTATCCCAAGGCTCTCCTAATTTCTCTTGATCAGGTCAAGGAAATATTTCTCAGGGATAGAAAGTAATATGTTAAGAAATTAATTTTCTGTAAAGGAAGAAAGACCATCATGAGGGATGTGTTGAGACAGCAACCTAGGAACTTCAGATAGTGACAAGAAAGAAGGCTGGACATGTTGAAATTCAGAGTGAAACCTATGTTTTCTGGAAGAGGTGGCAGTAAACTGAAAGACTTGAAGAATCTTGTGACAGGAAGTGGCTTCAGTCAAAAGGTCATCCATGTAAATATATAAATTCATACCTTGGAGCCTGTGGAATGTTATCACAGAGGCTATACACTGTAAAAACTCTTGGAGCAGTGGAAAGCCCAAATGGCAAAGCAGTAAACTGAAAGTAATCCCAAGCCACATAATCTTAAAAGTTTCCTGTGTTAAGGATGAACTGGAACATGTACATAAACATCCATGTGGTCCAAGGTAACCAAAAAATCTTTTGAAAAAATCAAAGGAAAAAGATTTTGGAGTGTAAACTTCCTGAATTTTGAAATGTTCAGAAAGGTGTTCAAGGTACAGAGATGCAGAATTGGCACCAAGTACCTTCTTTGATTGTGAAGAGGAAAATCCTGGGGTAGAAGCCCTTTTCTTTTTGTTAAGGAATAAGAGGTTCCATTATTCCTTGGTATAGAAGGTCTGTAGTGATTGGAGAAACCAGATATTGTTGGCCCAGGGACACCTGTATAATTGAATGTTGAACAGGGAGATAATTTCATTGTAGTCTGCATGCTTTTTGTATGATTTTCAAAACCCAAGAATCTGTTGTGATCTTTTTTCCAGATGGGCAGTTTAACAGAAAGTTTGTTGGAAAGTTCGGAGTGAGGTAGACCAACGTGGGGAGGGGAAAAGAGGAGTAGACAAAATATGGGAGGTTTTCTGAAATGGGTCCCTTAGCACCTTCAAAATCAATTTTTTTTGCTTGTCCTGCCATTTCTTCTGGGATATTTTGTCTTTTTGTTGAGTAAAATTTTTGTAGTAGAAAGGACCTGGTTTGAAACTTTGGAACAGGGGAAAGAAAAAGTTGCTCAAACCCTTCCTTGCCTAATTTCACCCCTTTCTCACAATTTTTTGAAAGTTTTAGCAGAAGGGGATAAAAAGGTAGTCTTTATCCAAAGGAGATCCATACATTTTGCTTTGACATCCTGTGGGAGTAAATGCAGTCTTAGCCAGGAAGACCTTCTTCATGCAGATCTGGTGGCAGCAACCCTGGAAGAAGTATCTGTCACATCATATGCATACTTAATGCAATGATGGGCAACCTGTGAGGAAGAAGATATTATAGTCTGAAGAGCAGTTTTGAGTCACTGTCAGAAAGAATAGTCATAACTTTGGTCATGTTTTCTAAAATGGCTAAACGGTATCTGACATCTGTTTGGTAGTTAGCATGAAAAGATAAAGTGGTTGAAGTATAAACTTTTTCTGATACATGTTCATTGTTCTACTGTCTTTATCAATAGGTATGGAATTTGAGGAAGGGAAAATTTGGATGGCTTTTTTGAATCTGTGGAAATAACTGCAGGGAGACATGTAGGATTTTTGAACAGGAACTTACGACTATCAGGGATTTAATAATACCTGTCAGGCATTTTTGGAGCAGATGGTAGAGACTTTAACTAAAGAAGCTGGACAAAAGGTGTCTTCCAAAGTTCTAGTACAGGAGGGACAGCAAAAGACGTAGGAGCTTCCATATGTAAAATACAGTAACTCTTTTGGGATCCAAACAGCTGTTCTCCCTCACAATAAAAATGCTGCATAATCTTTTGTATTGTGTTCTTCTTAGGTAGAGTCAGATGCTAAGGTATCATCAGGTTTAGACTCATACCCCAAAGGAGACTGCAACTGAGAAGAATAGTTAAAGGATTCACAGTATGTTTCCCAACATTGCCTAGCTTTAAAAAACCTCTAGTGGCCAGAATTCCACCAAATCCTCCTCCTCCCCCAAATGCACCTCACCCACACATTCTCTACAAGCCTAACTCCTGCTCATCTCTCTCTTCTCTTGTCACTCCTTACACTCCTAACTGCACTCTTCAAATCTCAGATAAACATCTCTTAGAAATTCTTAAATCCAAAAAAAAAAAAAATAGGCAAACAACTCTCCAGATACTCAATTGCTAATTCATGGAACAAACTGCCTCTGTCCCTAAGAACTATACCTAAGACTAAATACTTCAAAAATCTGTAAAACTCTACTTGCACTGGGATTTGTACTTGCCAAGATCCAACATAAAACACTCATTCCTCCATCTATACCACACACACCTGCTACTAACCTACTACCTAAAACTCTGTCACTACTCATATACTGCTATTCTTCATCCTTTTCTTTTGCCCATATCCTCCCCTTTGAAAGGGACACTGAAACTCACTGCAAAATATGAACTGGGACACTAAAACACACTGTAAAGTTTGAACTGAGCAAAAACAGTTTAACATTTTTGCCTCAAGATTATGTCACACTCTTCCTGTCTGTAATATATTTTATACATTTTTTGATCTTCTTAAACACAGATTCTAATTAACTGTGTCATTTCTGCCCGTGTTAACTTATGTAATAATTGTAACTATGTAACCAAGATTGCTGGAGCTTTTCTCCTTGTGTTTCTGCTGTAAAGGGCTTCTGCCCAGTCAGATTAACCTGGTCAACAAATGTCAACGTAAATAAATAAATAAATAAATAAATAAATAAATAACTAAATAAAAATCTTCTTCATAGGAACTATTCCTTTCCCTTTAGCAGAGGTAGCTGTATTAGATGCAAAAAATTTTGGAGGCTTCAAAGCCATAAGGGCTTTGAATAGCCCCTGAGAACAATCCTGACACTCCTGTCAAGGATCTCTAGTTTAGTTTTTTTCCCTTTGGGCTTTCTAAAGAAACCATAGAAGAAGGGTCCAAACCCCAGATGTACCTCCATCAAAGAACCAATGATGTCCTCTTGTACTAATATTTGATTAACGCCATTTGGTCCCTTCCAGATCACAAGTCTGGATTCTCCCTTTGAGGTCTTAACGTCTATCTGCCTGGTCAGATGGAATGTACCAGGCAGCTATTCCATGTCATCTTTCAACTGGGTTGCAACAGCTGGAACAGGCCCAGAGGTTGGATGGTCTGTCAGCTTATCAATAGCTTCAACAGAGACATCTAACTCTGACCTGGGGAAAGAAGTTGATGTAGTGAAGTCTTCCTTATGATATTTGGTTTTAATGTTTCAACTGTGAAGGGCCATCTCAGGTGAGAACTTACAAAATATAGTGGCTTGTGCTAGAGACTTTAATTGTTTGTGAAAATAGATTTTTAAAGAAAATAAATGGTTTATTATGGGTTTTTAATTGTGCAACCTGAAAGGTAGAAGATATCAGTCTCCCCTCAGGAAATATCATTAAATACAACTCCCCGTACTATCAGTAGGTAACAGATCCTCAATACTCTCTTTAAGGCCATGAACACTGTATCAATAGGCCTGGATAGTATCCCAGGCTGCATTCTGAAAAGCATGAAACATGACCTATCAGACCTTCAGGAATCACTATTTAACTGTAGTCTCCAAATAGGCTTTGTACCTCATGAATGGAGTACAGCAACCATCATCTCTCTGCACAAAGGTGGGCTACGTACAGACCCTGAACACTGCAGAACCATAAGTCTCACTACTTTCATGTGCAAACCCATGGAAAGAATTATCATAGAAATGATCAATAATGACATATGAAATCTCCAGACACAGGACCCAACCTAGTTTGATTTCATCAAGGGCAGTTCAAGCCTATTCAACCTGGTGGACTTCTCTGAGAAGGTCACTAAATTAATGGATGACGGCAAAATGTTTCACACTGCCTACCTTGATCTGGCCAAGACATATGACTCAATACCCTATTTGGGCATTGTTGACAAACTCAAGAGCTTAGGTATGAACTCTTATGTCACCTGGCAGAAAGCCAGATGGCACACACACAGGACTCAGGAAATTACAATTGGGCAGTCCACCTCTACAAAGAGGCCAGTTATAAGTGGAGTACCTCAGGGATCAGTTCTGAAACTGTTCCTTTTTAGCATCTACTTCTCTAAAGTCAAGGCCAACTACAAGGCCCTCTGGCTAACCAAATTTGCAGATGATTGCAAATTGGGAGAAGTCATAGAATCCCCCACCGACACTAATGTTCTCCAAGAAGGGCTGACACAGCCAAATAACTGGTGTTAGAGCGATGGACTAAAAGTAAACGTCAAGAAATGCATAACAATATCCTTTGGGAAGTCAACCATCCCTGGTAATTATCATATTGACAACACACCCAGTAGTCAAGGACTGGGGGCACACGTAGATAGTAATCTAGCCTTTGACCATAATTCATCTATAGTAGGGAGTAAATCATTCTATGTTGTGCAACTTATAAATAAAGGAATCGCATCTATGTCCAAGGAGGTCATTCTTGCACTGTATTCATCATTCATCAGCCTTATCATTGAGTACAATGTCCCCTGTATTTATCTAAAGAGGCATATCCAACAACTGGAACATCCACAGAGCTTCCTCACTAAAAGAACACAGGGCATAAATAACATGCCCTCTGTAGACCGCCTCAAAGCCCTATCCCTGTATTCTGTTTCCTACATGCTGTTCGAATGGAGATCTATGCCTGGCATACAAGGCATCATAAGCTTGCACTCTGATGAGACTCCTGCATATCCACAAAACAAAGAGCACTAGAATTACCCATTCTAAAGACTTAAACCTTGTCTGTGATATAAATATGATCTGCTGGAAACACAGGTATGTATCCTAGAGACTCACCCTTCTCTGGAACAGGTTCCCCAACTACATGAAGCAGAAAGTACAGTTGTGTACACTTACCATAAATGTAGATGTTTGAGTGTATTCACTGTTGCAGTCATTACATTTGGATAATCTGCTGGCAGGTTGCCCTCAGTCGGCCTGAATAACAAAGTCTTGGGTCCTGCGTCGGTTGCTGTCTCTTCTTCCATGATGTCAGGTCATCAGGGGTATAAAACATGCAGCCATTTTATTCAGTTTTTCTTGCCCCAGATGTCAAGTGCCCCCCAAATGGGGAGTATATATATATATATATATATATATATATATATATATATATATATATATATATATATATATACATAAATAAACAGAAATATATATAAATGCACTTTTAGCAACATAACTTTACCTTCATCTACTAGCAAATACACCACAAAGGCTTTAGTATATAGTGAAGTAAAGAAAAGGTATAGAAAAGGGGGATAGCTGGTGGGTAACCTGGACTGCAACAGTGAAAACACTCGGACATCTACATTTATGGTAAGTGTACACAACTGTACTATGTTCTTCATGTTTCACTGTTGCAGTCATTACACTTGGGTAGAATCCCAAAGCTATGGATGGGAGGATGGAGCTAAACAGCATTAGGAGTGGCTATAAGGCCCTGCAGAACTGCAGTGGCAAAGCCTGTCCTGGATTTGGAGAAGAGAGGCAAATGATAATGCTTTGTGAAGGTATGAACAGAGCTCCAAGTAGCAGCCTCTAGAATGTCTTTGGTTGGAACCCCTCTGAGAAAAACTACTGAGGTAGAGGCAGCCCTGGTGGAATGTGATCTGATCCCCTTGGGCACAGGTTTACCATGGTGCAGGTAGCAGAAATGAATGCAGTGGCTTATCCACTTAGAAACAGTCTGCTTTGATATAGCCTTCCCCTCTGACCCTGCAGCAAATGCTACCAGTAGTTGTTCAAACTTTCTTAGAGATTTGGTCCTGTTCAAGTAGAATCTTAGTTGTCTGTGTACATCCAATGAATGCAGAATCCGCTCCCCCTTGTTCTGTGGATTTGGGTAAAAAGTTGGCAGGTGAATTGTCTGGTTAAGAGCCACACTGGATACCACCTTAGGCATAAAAGAGGGATTGGTCCTGAGGGACACCCTGTCTGGGTAAAATGTAATAAAAGGCTCCACAGCCATGAGAGCCTGTAGTTCTGAAACCCTTCTTGCTGAAGTGAATGCCAAGAGAAAAGCTGTTTTCCAGGATAGAAATTTTATATCCGCGGTAGCTGCTGGTTCAAAAGGAGGCAGGGTGAGTTTTTCAAGCACAAAATTGAGGTCCCATGCAGGAGTTGGAAATCTTCTGGGAGGCCTTAAATTATTGGCCCCTCTAAGATACTGTTTAAGCAGAGGATGAGAAAAGAGTGGAGGCTCTGTGTTGTAATGAGCCGAGATAGCAGAGGCATGAATTTTTATTGAAGAAAAAGATAGGCCCTTGTCAAGCATCTCAGTCAAATATTGTAAAATCTGAGGAATATTGGGCTTTGCTGTGTCTGTTCCTTGTGCTCTGTTCCAAGCACAGAATCTCTAGCATTTATCAGCATAAGATTTTCTAGTACTAGGCCTTCTGGCTTCCAAAATGACATCCATCACAGATTTACTGAGAGGTGTTGTTTGAATAAATCAATTATCAGCCATGCTGAAAGGTTCAGAGTTTGGAGCTGAGTGTGCAGAATTTGATTGTTCTGCTGAGACAGTAGATGCAGTATTTGAGGCAAGTACCAAGAGGGTAGTTGAGACATATTCCTTAGAAGTGGGTATCAGTGTTGCCGAGGCCAGTCCGGAGCAACTAGGATCATTTTTGGTTTTTCCTGTCTGACTTTTAGTAAGACCTTGAAGAGAAGAGGCAGAGGGGGAAAGGCATAGACTGATAGGTTTTTCCATCTGAAGGATAGGGTGTCCACTTTCCATGCTTTTTTGTGATGAATTCTTGTGCAGAACTTGTCCAGCTGATAATTTTGGGGAGAGGCAAATAGATCTGTGTCTGGGCTCCCCCACTTCTGTCTTAACATGCTGAAGATTTGTGGATCCAGTTTCCATTCATGTGGGTCCATAAGATTTCTCCTTAGGTCGTCTGCCAGAGTATTTTGTTTTCCTGGCATGAACTGAGCTTGAAGATGTATTTGGTAAGTCAAAGCCGTGTTCCACAATGCCATGGCTAGTCTGCAAAGGGGATAGGAATGTGTACCCCCCTGCTTGTTTATGTACCACATAAGCGTGGTGTTGTCCGTCTTTATCAGTAGTTGTTCTGGATGAAGTAAGTCCTTGAAGGCTGTCAGAGCATTCTGAACAGCTAGCATCTCTTTCTGGTTGATATGCAAATGCATTTATTTTGTGCTCCATTTGCCCTGAATGCATCTCCCCGTCAGGTGGGCCCCCCAAGCATAGTCTGATGCATCTGTAGTTAGGGTTTGGGTGGCAGGGGGTAGACTGAATGACAGTCCCTTGTTTTGGTGACATGTCTCCGCCCACCAAAGAAACTCCTGTTGTAGGCAGGAAATGAGAGGCATCATTGTTTTCAGACTGTGACAATGGTGGCTCCATAAACTTTTTAGGTACCATTGAAGTTTCCTCATATGCAGTCTTGCATATGGAATTAGTAGAATGCAGGATGCCATGAAACCCAAAGCCTGCAGAATTTGTCTTGCAGATAACTGGGTTTTTGTTGCCATTTGTTTGAAGTATATTGTCAGTTGCCTTTGTTTGTCTGGCGTAAGGTAAGCCATCTGGGCAGTTGTATTCAAGCTTGTACCCAGGAATGTAATTATTTGTGAGGGTACCAGTTGGGATTTCTTTTCATTTACTGTGTACCCCAGGCATGTTAGAAGCCTTTTTACAAATGCCAGATGTTGAAGAAGAGTGTCCTTGTCCACTTGAATGAGACAGTCGTCCAGATAAGGATACATTTGTATACCTCTTTGTCTGCAGAATGCAATTACTGGTGCCAAGCACTTTGTAAAGACTCTGGGCACAGTAGATAAGCCAAAGGGCAGTGCAGAGAATTGGTAATGCAAAACACCTGCTTGAAGTGGAGGTATCTTCTGCATGATTCCCTTACTGGGATATGCAGGTATGCCTCTTTTAAGTCTAGAGTCACTAACCAAGCGTTTCTGCCCAGCATAGGCAGTAGCTGTTGTAAAGTCAGCATTTTGAATTTTGGAATGTCCAGGAACATGTTCAAAATCGATAAATCCAGTATTGGACGCCAAGAATTGTCTTTTCTGGGTACCAGGAAAGGTCTTGAGTCCTTTTCTGGTACTGGTTGAATAGCCCTCATATCCATGAGGGACATAACTTGTTTCTGAGCCTCTGCCCACTGATTTTGTGGCAGATCTGGCCATCCATTTGGAATTGGCAAAGTATGGAAATGAAATCTGTACCCCTGGGATACTATGTTCAATACCCACTTGTCCTGGGTAATTAACTACCAATTTTTTGTATGAAGTGCTAGTTTTTCCCCCAAGGGGGCTGCCAAAAGATAAGTGCTTGGTGATGGTAGAGGAAAGTCATTGAGACTGCTTACTGTAGGGTTGCCCTTTGTTTCCTCCAGATTTGGAGGTGGAGGCACCCCATTGCTTTGACCTGTAAGAACCCTGTGATTGGTATCTGGAGCATTTTGAGCAGCTGGATTTGCCTTGAGTGGCTCTGTTGGACACAGGAAAGGACCAATTTTTAGTAGGCCAGTGCCTACTGAACCTGGGTGGCTGCACTTGCAAGAAATCTTTTACAGTTTGCATAGATTTAGCTTTGTCTTTCATTTTCTTTAAAATCTCTTCTGCCTTGTTACCAAACAGAGTGTCATGCTGCAAGGGGGCATCCAGCAATTTAGCTTTAACATGATCAGGCAGATTTTGCTCCTTGAGCCAGGCATGCCTTCTAATCACAGATCCAGTAACTGTGGCCCTGCAAGAGGCCTCCAAGGAATCAAAACCACATTACAAAGTATGCTTTCCAACCTGTTCTGCTGAATGCAATAATTCCTGTAATTCTTTATTTTCCACACAATCAGAAATCAACATAATTTTCTGTTTCAGTAGGCCCATAACATGCTGTTGATATTTAAGCATATGAAACTTGCAGTTTAAGGCTCTGATTGCCAAGGTAGCAGACGTATAAACCTTCTTTCCCCATCTATCCAACGCCCTGGAATCTCTATCAGAGTGGGTAGGATTTTTGGCTGTCAAGGCCTTAACACCCTTGGGACCCTGTGAAATAGTCACAGGGTCAGCAGCAGGATTTTTGAATAGAAATTTGTGGGAGTCAGGAACCCTGTAATATCTGTCTGGCTTACTAGGAGCCAGAGGTAGGGAATCAGGAGCCATGCTTGATTCAGAAAACACATCATCGACAATGTCTAATACAGGAGGTATAGCCAAAGGCATATGCTGAGGAAGAAGAAGGAAATCCCTAAGCCTCTTTTTGATTCAGAGAAGTCCTGACTCTCCCAGTGAAAATGTTCCCTTAAATTATGTAAAGTTTCTCCAAAAGAGTAATCCTCAGGAGGAGATGCAGATGGGATGGATTCCTCTGCATCCGAACCCTCATAGGGTGGAATGGAAAATTCCTGATCAGAAGAGGAATCAGAAGAAATGGAAACCTGCTCTGAAGATTCATAATCAGTGTCTTGCCTAGGCCTCTTAGCAGGGGGGGGTTGGGAACCCCTGATCAAGGTAATTAAGTCCTCAGCCATTTTGATCATCTGTTTTTTAGGCATAGGGGCCTGAGCACGTGGCTCATGCGTCGGTTTTTTAGACATAGAAGATGCTTTTGACCTTGTCTTTGAGGCTGGCATTGGTTTTATATAAAAATGTTGAGGCCTGAAAACACCCTCAGAACCCGGTGCCTACTCAGCGGCTCTGGACCCATCCAAGGGAGAGACATCCGCGGGTTCAATACTCTGAGAATCTTGCGGCATACCAGACTCCGCATGGGTCTCGGTAGAGGCCTGCGACTCAAAAGTAGTGGATATCAGGGGCTGCGAAAGCACCTCAATGAGTACCGGCGAACGGATGACTGGCTTAGGAGAAGCGTCATTGTCGGTTTTGGACCTCAACGGTCTGTCTCTGTCTTTTTCTTTGCGTTTTTTGTGAACTTTGGTAGTCAGATTACTAACCGATGACATTTCAGGATAATTAAATCTTGATCCATAATATTTAGAAGCAAAACTATACCGACGCTTAATAGTGCGTTGGTTAAATCTAGCACAAAACCGACAGCAAGGCACATTATGATCTGGGCCTAGCCAAGGAATACAGTATAAATGAAAATCCTTATGAGATATTTGCTTCCCACAAGTAATGCAATTATTAACTTTTACTGACATCGGTAAGGAGCAAGAAAATGTTTCCCCAGTGGAGTATTTAGTTTGAAGACTTTGGTTCTGAAACTCGAATGCGAAAATTTCAGGAGTTGGCCGACCGGCACTTGCGAACTGCTTCTGCTTCGGGCACTGCGCAGCAAGAAAGACTGAATAAAATGGCATCGGCTGCATGTTTTATACCCCTGACGACCTGACGTCATGGAAGAAGAGACAGCAACCGACGCAGGACCTTTGTTATTCAGGCCGACTGACGGCAACCTGCCAGCAGATTACCCAAATGTAATGACTGCAACAGTGAAATACGAAGAACATCTCCTCCTTAACACCAATCAAGTGCAACTCAGACAACTGGATGGAGAATAGGAAATTCCTCCTTGGTTTGGCACCCATGTCTCTAATGGACAAATGCAGCCTGTAAATGATTCATCTCCCAGGCCTCTGATTATAAATGTTTCATCTCCCAAACCCATGCTTACACTTACCAATAGTACCAGAACTTGTCAAAGACTTGAGATGCATGGCTAGACACAAAAAGACCTCAGTGGTCATTAGCCTAGTACACACCTACGAACCTACAATACAGTAGTCCCTAACATTATGATAGGGTCCTAGGCAAAAAATACACTGGGTATGCCTATCCTTATATGGAAACTGCCTAGCAGAGAGGCATTTACCTCTCTGTAAGTTAAATAATATAAAAAAAGAGGAAGGGTCCCAATACATTACATAGCTTTCCCTTATGAAGGCAACTGGATCCTATTCTACAGCTGACAGACTGAACTACAGATGAAGAAAGTCCAGAGGATTTTCACACTAGTAGGTCTTTGAGTACCAGCATGCAGACTTCATACTTAGACTTAAGGTCAGATGTACAGCATGTGAGGAAAGATCTCCTAAATGTCAGCATACTGGCCAGACTCACAGTATCCTTGGCAAGATGCATCATATCTGTCATAATTCCTGCAACAGTAAGTATTTATCCATAACTAGGTTGATGTTCATCATTGGATCACTGTTGCAGGACTCAGATACACACCTTCATAAAAACACAGCTACCCATTAGGCTGAAATGAACAGCAAGTGGAATGCAGATCCTTGCTGCATACCAAACATCTGAAGCAGCTCACACAAAACACTTAAGCCTGACATGAACATTGTCACACACATAAACATACACAATGCCAAACATCAGGGAAGTGTGACAGAAGACTTTGCAATGTGGAAAACTATAACAGTCGTTGAACCCAAGTAACTAAGGTGGAGTGTGGATGGTACATAAGAACAATACTGCAAAGGGAACAAGATTTGAGTGGAGGGATTCAGATGATGATGATGCATTTGAGAAGAGGGACTCAGGTGATGATGGCAATAGTTCATCCAGAATTCAGTGGTACACAATAACTTTTGAAACCTGTTTTTTCTCATTTCTGTTTGTCATTTGCAGGTCCTTTTTTCATATCCTGGGGCTGGCAGTAGCAGTAATGATGATGTTGTTCATCACGGAGATGGCAGTAGCAGCTCCTGCATCAGGTCCTGTGGAGGAAGCAATAAGACAGGAAACCTAGCAGTTGTAGCCTCTTACCCACAGCAGACTCTAGTCCACATCTCAATGTCCATGGTGCTGCAGTGGCTTCCATAGAGCCCTGGGACAATGGACTGGAAAAAGTAGCAACTCAAGTGATAATAAAGCTCCCACTAGACAATGCAAGGCAGGTCACAAAACAGTAATATCCAGCAATAATGACTGACAAAACTTGTGGCATAATCTAAGGTAAGTACCCTTGGTCAGTGGGTGGGCCATGTAAGTTTAAATTCCCCATCATAAGGACAATGCAACATTCTAGGTTAGTGAGATGACAAACCTGCTCACATATCAGCAGTTATTTCCTTAAAATTTTGCATCTGCTGAATCTATCTTTGAACCTTCCAGCACAGGGTTTGCATAGTCCTCTCCCCGAATGCTCTGCCTCCCTGCAAACAATGTGCATCGATTTTTGCTGGCTCACTTCTGAGCACTCCACCTTAGAAGCAGCTGCACTGTCTGAGATGCAAAACACTTGTTCATTTAAAAATATATGAAATTGGTTTTGCGGTGGCATCCATCTAGTCCACCCAGAAGTATTGTATAACCACAGGTATTGGACTGGTAACATGTATATGGTATACAATGCAGCCCAAGTTCCTAATATTTGGGTATCAGCCACCAATGTTAATGCACTTTTATATAAAAACAGCTAAACTCATAAAAGTTCAATTAGAAAGCGTTAATTACTTATGATCAGAAGAATGGCAGCCACATTTAAAGATAACCATAAAGGGAATGTAAACATATGACAAATACTTGTATATCCTCTCTGAGCAGCAGTGTAAAATGCTATTGCCTATAAATATGGGCTGTGCTAAATATTAGCACTTATCAAAACTGCTGACCACTTTAAAATGAAATGGTTATTACCAACACTAAATTACTTCCTCTCAATTTAAGGAATGGGAAGATAAATAATATATAAGACATAATGTAATTCAAATCACATCAAGTATAGGACTTACATATAATGCTACTTAAACTAGTACTTCAGACTATATACCTACAACAGCTCTACACAGGTTTTGCAGCAGCAGTAGATTCACAAAAAAAAAAAAAGCTTCAAATGCAGGAACAAAACAATGCACTTCAGATGCACAGCCGTGTTTCAATCAAAGACCTTCCCAGTTAGTAACACTGCTTATGAATAAGCTAATTATACTTTTCTACAATCAGTACTTCTCTAACTTTGCTGCACTACACTAACATCATTAGAATATGTAGGCAACCATCCTACTTTTGTAATTCTGTTACTTCCATATTCAAACATAATGCCACTACAAATACACGAGTGTGTACATCTTTATAAGTGACTCAGTGAATTGTTCTTAAAACAATGTCAGCACATCACAAGAGTCTCTAAACATGCAGTTGATAACATGTATATCTACAGGTGCTCCCATGCAAGTAGCTTGCGACACACCTGCTCGTTGCCCCTTGCTTGAAAAAGCAAGCTAGAACTCCCACTTGCCTGATCTCCTTCTTGTTTACAGCCCTCCCCACATCTGATTCTATACAACTGTATAGCCCTACCCTAACTTAAACTCTAACCCTAAAACTCCCAACCAGTTTCCAGCCTGAGTTCTTGCCCCCTTACCTTACACCTCCATCCCCCTCTATAACCCTAAAGTGTGATCGTTCCCAAAGCCTAAACCTCCAACCCCCTCCTTAAATCTAAATTCCACAATCACTCCCTAAGCCTAACATCCACCTCTCAAGCTTTAAAGCTAAAACTCCCTTAATGCTGCCTAAACTAAACTCCCTTTCCACTGCCTAAACCTAAGACCCCCTTTTCACTCCCTAAACCAAAACTCGCCTCCTGCCTCCTAAACCTAAAACCCCCTTCCCACTCCCTCCCTATGGCTGGTTACTTAAACATACACTCAAGTTTCAGCACAAGCAGCTGTCTGCCCGAGCTACAAGGAAGTCCCTGGCTTTGAGACTGGTTTTCGAGTGCCTGGGACTCAAGCTACTGTAGTGCTCCCATATACAGCAGATAGTTAACTCTTGCTCCACACTGCATACTTTAATATCACAATGATTCCCAATATGAACTACATTTCTCTGCTGCAGAATACAATAACAAAATGAAATACAAAGAACAAACAAAAAGTTCTTTAAAAGCATTTGGCCCACCAAATAATTGCAATTCATGGTATAATAGCAATATGCCATGTTTGAACATGACATTTACTCACAAGTGATGTGTTCCACACACTGCCACCAAAGCAGATCTTGACGAGTACACTCACCCACCTGACTATCCTATCAGTCACTACTGTCTGTTTAGATAACTGCTTCTTGTGCAATTGTTTTTAGTCACTGTGAGCTTCACTGTAATATGTTGTATTGTGCAGGCTGTTGGTTCATTTTTTGGAAATTTTTCTCCCTTTCTCTACTGTGGTGCAGCAGTGGACTTGGTATACATAATTTCAGGGGAGTATGGGTGGCTTGCCCCTCATATTGAGGGAGGGTGCAAAAACATTTTTTTCTTTCTTGTATTTTTTGCCTGGGTAACAGTGCCCACCTTGCAGTCATCAGCAAACTTGGTCAGCTACACCTCAGACATATTGGCTTGGATGTCAACAAGTAAAACACCAAAAGGGAGATGGACCAGCATTGACCCCTGCTATACCTCACTAGTTACAATTTTACATTCAGAGACGGTTCAGAGAGAATAACAGCAACTTTCAGTACTTGAGATTTACTGGGTAGCTAGTTTGCAATTAAGAAGACAACACAGGGATTTACATTAGGTTTTCTAACTTTTCAAAAATACCAGCATGGGGGATATTGTTAAAAGCCTTATTCAGGTTAAGATAAGCAGCATGCAGACCGTGACCACTGTCCACAGCCTCTGTAACCTTTTCAAAGAAGTTTACTAGGTTCAAGAGACAGGACATGCCCTTCACAAAAACAAACTGAGTGAGGTCTAGTCAGTTAAGTTACCTATGTCTGCAAAAATGAAACCTGCTATGATACTTTCCACAGCTTTACAGATAAGGGCTGGTGAGGCTGAAGTTACCAGAGTATATAAAAAGGCCACCCTTGTTTAGAAAGTTTAGAGTCACAGTGGTTGTTCTTCAAGCATAATGGACAAACCTAGTGAACAGACTGAGGTTGAACAGTTTAAGTATAGGCTCAGATACTGCATACTTACAGCTGATGAAAATGTAGCCTGGTATGTTATTTGGTCCACAGAAACATGATTGATAGCCTTTGACACGGATTTTAAGACTTGTTTCAATGTGATTGCATGGGAAACTAAATTTTCAAGGATAGTAGGTGAAACAATGTGGACAAGAGGGTTAAAGAGCACTAAATTGTCAGCTAACATATTGGATATATCTTTGGGATTGGAATGTGTGATATTATTATGGATGAACTCAGTGCATTGTTGAATATTACTCCTTAATTTCCAGATATAACTGAATAAAGATATGTAGCTTCCTTTGGTGACCTTAAGCCTGCATTCTGCTTTACATTTTCTAACAGTGCTCTTAAGTTCCTTGCTGGTATGTTTCATTGGAGTCTTGAGGTATGTGGATACAGATTTCTTACAATTTATTGTTAGTGTCCTTCTTTTGTTATACAGACTATTAATATAGGAGTTCCAACAGAAAGGTTTATTCTTTATTTTTAAATTATATTTTGGGCTGATGGGTACTGACTGCTCTATGCAGCTGTTTAGATGCTGCTAAAACAGGGTACATATGCAGATGGTTGGGAGGGTTGCTAATTATGTACAGATCTTCTACAAGTTGAAGTAGATGTGGTAGGGAGGTATCATTAACCTGATAGCAAAAGTAACTAATTTGTGGTCAGATTTAAACAGGGATGGGGAAAAGTATGGTGGGGTACCGGCATGAGGTAGGTTGGTAAGGATCAGGTGAAAGATATTACAGCCTCCGGTATGTAATTTACAATTTGTGCCAGTGCATTGGTATTAATAAATTCTAGGAAATGCTGAGCATATCAATTTTTAGAAGTGTAAATGTGCCAATCAATGTTTGGGTAACTAAATTCCCTCAAGAATTAGTTGGTTTGCTGTTTAACCTCTCAATTGTATTAAGGTAACTTTCATGCTCTTTGGGAGATATTGATGGGGATCTATAGCTTGTAATGAAGTAATAGACTTGTTAAGAGTGATTTGGCTCTCAAGAAATTCCACAGTACGGCTATGGATAATTTGACATGAGGTGATGGTGTTTCTGACAAACACAGATACTCCCTCTACAGTTATCTAAAGACTTGAAGGCATTATAGGTAAACCCTAGTATTGAGGGAGTGCTGTCACTGCAGATGGAAAAGATGTCTCAGTAACTGCAAAGATATGTATTTGTTCAAGTTACAGGAGGATCTCAAGTTCTAGTATCTTTCTGTTTAGAATCCTAGCAAAGAGTAGTGTTACCACAATGTTGTTCAAATCTGGGATTGAAATTGCTATGTGGAAATGTCCAGTAGGGGGACTCTAAATAAAAAGGCACTATGGGGGCAGCACAGGCTTTATCCAGTATGCAGAAACCCTGGTATAAGAGCTGAAAGTCATCCATGGTTCAACAGGAAGTAAATATTATCTACCATCTCATTCCAAGCTAACAAATCCTGGATCCTGGTAGAATAACACCAAATACTTAGCCAATTGTTAAAGCCAATTATCTTATCTTGGTATCATTCTTGGTGAAGGCAAGACAGTACGCAAGAACAGTGTATTTCTTGCCTCTAACACTATGCCTCAATGTCAGTAGTGCAATAGGTGGCACACTCATCTTTGGAGCAGAAAGATGTGGGTTCTATTCACATAAGAGATAGATTGATTACTGACACTGCACTGCAGCATGGGGGGGGGGTCATGCTGCAATCCTGAGAGTGTCACCCTTCGGATGAGATGTTAAATTGAGGTTCCATCTACTTGAGTTGGAGGTAGATCAGGTAGATGTAAAAGATTCCATATCACCTATCAAAAAAAGTAAGTGTCCTTTATTTATATACCTACTTATAAATTTACACAATCGTTTTAAATCATTTTCATATGTTACACATCAAAACTTGCCATTTCTATATATTTATATCAACTGCTCCTTCTTCCATCACTATAATCTAATTTTCTTTAATATTAGTGACAATATTCAGTTTCCATTAAACATGATTTCATTAATATTTTCATTCCATAACACAAAAGCACCATAGAATACTTTATCTGTCTATTTTCGATTTTTTCTTTATGTTTTCATAATGTCCATATTCAATCATATCCATCTTTACATCCTCATAATTTTTGACATTATCAAAAAATTATACATAATTTATTCGCTTAATTTAGCTTTTTAACTCTCTCACATTTTAATAAAACATATTCTGTTGTTTCTTCTTCTCCACAATACATATTCTTTCACTTTTCTTTTTATAAGGCATATTTGCCTTAACAGGTATTTTGTGTATTCCCAATGTCCAGAAAAAAATCTTGGTATTCAACGTTTTTTCTACACCACTTGTTTCTTTATTTAATTGCTTTAATCTTTACTTTTGGAACATTAAGCAGCGATTGATACAATAATATTTGCTCATATTATTATTATTATACCACATTTTTTTATTTTCTTAGGTTCATAAAGCTTTATATTCCACATTCTTATCTTTTGTTGATAATTCTATATTTCTTCATTAAAACATTCTTTTGTTCTTTTATTTTTTCTTCATTCCCAAAATTCCTTATATTTTAATACATTTGTTGCTAATTTCTCATTTTTTATTTAACCATTTCAATACCTTATATAAATTTAATATAGCAGCATAAATTATTTGATTTATCATACCTAATCCTCTATTTTCCCTATTCATGTATAATACAGCACTTCTAACAGGATTTAATCTTGATATCCATATAAAAGAGAAGAATATTTCTAGTAAAAGTTTTTCATATCCTCTAGGAATTATGACAACACTGGATAAATATGCTATCTTTCCTATAAACACTGAATGTATCAAATGCACTTTTTATATGCTAATTTATACTTTTCCCATAAAATACAAACATCTTTTATTTCTTCCATTATTATTATATCCCATCAATTCTTATTTTCTTCTTTATCACAACATATCTCTAAAACATATATTCTTTTCATAGGAAATTGTACACCTGGTTATTTTTATTGTATCACCCATTCCTTTACTCTTTTCTTTATTAAGTGTCATACCGCTTTCTTTTAAACTTTCAATTAAATACATAACTTCTTTTATCCACTCTCTAGTTTTTAGTTGTTATAATATTATAATCTGCATATGATATCATAATTGGAATTTCGGCTTCCATTTGAATTTTATAATTTGCATTTTTCATTTTCTGGTTTATCTCTCTAATTATTGGATCCATAACTAAAACAAATAAAATACTACTCAGAGGACATCCTTGTCTTATACTCTTATTCATATCTAATTCTTTATTTAACCATCTATTCACTAAGACTCTTACTTTATTATTTTTATAAGCTGTTCTACACACTTGCTTAATTTTATTATTAATATTATACATATCCATTATTTTCCACAATATACCATGATGTATCAAATCAAATGCTTTATTAATATCACCTGCCATACGTTTTATATCCTCTTTCTTTGTATTTACATCATCTATAATTTCTCTCATTATAATTAGTCATTCTTGACATCCCTTTTCTTTTATACCATGAACACCTTCCATATGTAATGTATCTTACTCTCATATCTCTTTTGTATTATTTTTCAAAAATATCTTATAGTCTGTATTATTTAAAACTATCAGGCTCCATTTTTATACCTTCTTTTTCTTCCTTTTTCCATATATATTTTAATACTCCACTACACAATTCCTAATATTGTAATAATTCATTTAACCATTCATTAAATACAGCCATTAAATATTTTTCTGCCATCTTTCGAGATTGTTATACATTTTAAACCCAATGCCATCTGGGCCAAATAATGGCTATAATTTAACTGTTTAAACACTTTTTTAAATTCTTATAATAAGATCTCTTTTTCAAAGTCTTTATTAATTTGTTCAGAATTTTTTTTACTTCCCATTCTTTACACTATGTCTCTTTTTTTACTAAATATTTCTTCCACATATCTTACAATTCCCATAATTTGCTGCTGACTTTTCTTTATATTACCTTCTTTATGTCTCATTCTATTTCTAACCTCCTTCCCCATCTTGCTTAAATGAAGTGAAACTTCCTCTTTTCTTCTTTGCAAAACATACCCTTGTTTATACAACAGTTCCCTAATTTTCTCATAATTTCTTATAAATTTCTTTTTCCTTCTGATAATAATCTCTATTATTGTTTTATAAGTAACAAAAGTCCGAAAAACCAAAACCTGTACAAACTGTAGACCACAAGGAAGGAAAGACGGGATCCACACGGTGTATATATTGTTTTATAAATATTTCATTGTCACATCTCTATGTATTTTAGCATTTTCCTGCTTTTCTTTTTTTCTTTATTTTTCCAAAATAGATAACCATCTTTATCTTTTCTTTTAAAAACAATCCACCATTTTGATCAATTAACATAAAATCCTTTCACAGTGGTATGATCCTTTCATAAATGATTAAAAGTTTTCTTTCCATTCTCATTCCATTACATTTCATTTAACCTTTTTACACCTTTATCTATCTTTATATACTTTTTATTATGATAAATTCCCACCTATATTGCTAAATGATCTGAAAAACTTACTGCAATAGTTTCATCTTCCATTATACATATTCCTTATAACAAAAAATAATCTATTTCAGATTTTAAAGTACCTCTCCTGCAAGCCCATGTTTTCATTCCGTATAACTATTTTTTCACATTCTATTATTCTATCATCTATTTTACATCTTTTCTATTTTCTCTTAAGTCACAACTGAAATCTCCTGTAATTATTATATCCATTTTTACAAATACATAATCCAATATTTTCAGAAATACATTCTCCCGTTATTTACTAATCACATATGTTCATATAGCAATAATCCTATGCACTTTTCTTGTCATCTTGCTTATATAATTGTCAATATTCCCATTTTAACTAAACTAGCATCCACTGTTTTCACTACTCTTTTACACAGAACTATTCCTGAGCACTGCTCATTTCATATGTTCCACAGTATTTCCCCATCACATATTTTTTATCTGTAACCTTTCTTCATTCGTCAGAAATATTATGTCCTCCAGAATAATTATATCAATGTCATATCTGTTACAACATTCTGAAATTGCTATTTTTCTAGCAATATTTTTCATACTATTGACATTCACAGCAAAAATTCTTAAAATATTCCTTTCCCTGTTTCTTAGTTTAGGAGATACTACTCTATACTAATTTCTTATAAGAAAAGCATTATACATTTCCTTTCTTCTTTTCCTTTATATTAATGGCTTTACATTTTCTTTTCCTATATTTAACTCTTCTACCAATAGAATTTGTTTTCCTTCTTACCATTTTCCAACTTGTATCTTCTACAGCACTAACTTCTGATTTTACCTCTAATTCAACTCCATTATTTTTTTCAGTATCTCTCTTTTTTCTGAAGTTTCATCTATTTCTACCACATCTTCAGTCCTTGTTCTCTTTGCCCTGATTTATAATTCTTAGCATATTCTCTTTTTCTTTATGATCCATCCACAAATGTCCATGTTTTACATTTGTAAGACTCAAGTTCAGATTTTTTTGCTTCATTTCCTGTTTTACCACATGTACAGCATTTCTTTTAATCACAAATATTAACTAAATGTCCTTCTTTTCCACACAACTTACAAGCTCCTGGTTGTTCCCACTAATTTACAATACTTTTTATTACCATCCACATTTATATCACTTGGAATAACTACAATTATTTCCATTTCCTGTTTCAAAATGACATACCAGTCACATACCCCAGTCCACAAACTCCTATTATCATACATTTTTGAAATGTCTACTATTGCTTTACATATATTTTTGAATGTTCTTTTAAAGTCTCCCTTTCCACTTCAGTTCGAAACTGTATATCAACTTTCTTTTTAGTCTCTTGAAAAGATACTTTTATTATATATTAATTCCAGAGATTATCATTCTTTCTTTTTTCATATTCACACAAAAATCTCTCAACACCTTGTAAAGTCTCAAAGAAAATGTCACAAAATGTCTACTTGTTAATGAAAATGAATGCTCTTCTTGCGCTTTTACACCCAAAGGTAAAATTACATTGTCCCATACCTTGTATCTGTTCAGTTCCTGTTCTCTTTTGCTTTGTATTCTTACCAAAATATTGCCTTCACATTGTCCTCTTTTCTTTTTTCTCTCACTCCTTTTCACATAGCTACTACTGTCTCCACTTACGTCTTCTTTGTCTTTCTGCTATTTTCTTCTGGCATTGCTTCTATATCGTCTTCATCATTTTTTTCCATAATGTCACCTAGGAAACCTTATTTTCCATCTCACTTTTTGTTAATCAATTCTTTTAGTATATAATTCTGCAACCCTCCTAATTGGAGGATTGTAACTATACACTCCTCTCTGACTGTCTCCTGGGTCTGTTAAAACATCTTTCTTTGAAAAGCTTCCTCTGAATCTTCCATGACTATACTGCTTACTATACCCGAGCTGCTATATGCCACTGCTCCATCTCATGCAACATCCTCCCAGCTGCCGCTGTGCTAGAAACATGCACATGTATGACATACAACAACACAGTGAGAGATGACTGCATAAGGGTCCTTTATTTATAAACAAAATAACTTTAATTTACAAAATATTTACATATTTTCAAATATCTACAAATATACAAATGTGTGTGTGTGTGTGTGTGTGTGTGTGTGTGTGTGTGTGTGTGTGTATATATATATATATATATAGATATAGATATATATATATATATATATATATATATATATATATATATGTGTGTGTGTGTGTGTGTATGTGTATACATGTATGTACACACACACACACACACACACACACACACACACACACACACATCTGTTGACACAATCATACTAAATTTTCATCTCTGTTAGACCACTCCTTTTTTATAACCACCGTCTCATTTTACTTAATATTGCAAAAATCAATTTACTATTAAAGATAATTTAATTTATTCTTTCATTCCATATAACCCATATAACATAAAACAACTTATATATCTACATGGGTCTATATTAGAACACTGAAGTTTCAAAACTTTGACTGTTCTAATATCGACCCCTATTCAGCGAAAGCTGAAAATATTGAAGCAACAGAAAACCAAATTTTTTCCTAGGGAAAGAATTTGGTTGTCCATTTCTGTTGCTTCAGTATTTTCAGCGCTGTGGTGGAAAGTTACTGGTCGGGTTCAGGTAAGTGTGCGATTGAGTGCGGGTTATGTTAGTTAGGGTTAGGGTGTGGGTTAGGTATTTGTGCGATTGTGTGGGCATGAGGTTTAGGGCTGGTTAGGTGAGTTAGGGTTAGGGCGCGGGTTAGGTATGTGTGCGATTGTATGGACGTGAGGGTTAGGGTGGGTTAGGTGAGTTAGGGCGCGGGTCAGGTAAGTGTGCGATTGTGTGGACATGAGGGTTAGGGCGGGGTAGGTGAGTTAGGGTTAGGGCACGGGTAAGGTGAGTGTGCGATAGTGATGGACCTTAGGGTTACGGTTTGGGTTAAGGTAAGTGGATAGTTAGTGGTGTGTGTATAGTTTAGTGTAGGGTTAGGTGTAAGATTTTAGGTGTATGTGCGTGGATTGCTGTTTGTTTGGTGTGCTTGTGTTGTGTGTATGAGTTTTGGAACAGCAAATTTTTTCCCTAGGAAAAAATTTGCTGTTCTGTATGTTCGATGTTTTCAGCTTTAGCTGAATAGGAGTCGATATTAGAACATTCAAAGTTTTGAAACTTCAATGTTCTAATATAGACCCTATCTATATCTAGTTTTTAACATATTCTTTACTTCTATTCTTAGCATATCCAGATTTAATCACATCCATGTTTATTTTATCCATTTTTTTACATCTTCAGAAAATATTCTTTACATAGTTCTCCCCATAACATTTTTATGCTTTAACATTTCAAAAACACGTGTTCCATAGTTTCATATTCTTGATAATGCAAACATATTCTAGCACATTTCTTCTTATGTGGCATATTTCCTTTTACAGGCAATTTATTTACTACCAGTCTCCACAAAAAATCTTGACATTCTACTCTCTGATTACACCATTTGCTTCTTGTTTTTAAAGCTTTAATTTTTTCATCTTTTTCTCTTTTACTCTATTTTTACCATGACCTAAATTTTACCATACTTATAGTTATACAATTTCTATTAATAATCTCTCATCTTTTTTATTTATCCTCTTTAACCCTTTGTACAAGTTTAACGAAGCAGCATAATTAACCCTAAACCTCATTCTTCCTCTGTTTATAAAACTCCTCTTTCTACTGGGTTTACCTAGAATCCCATATAAATGAAAAAATATCTGCAATAATTCCTTTGCAAATATTGCCGACAACATAAATACACTTGCTAAGTATGCTATTCTATCACCTGTACTGAATTTATCAAATAAGCTTTTTTTTCTGAATGATAATTTATATGTTCTACACAAAAGACAAGATTGTTTTATTCCGTCTATTTTTTCCCACTGAATTCTACTTACATCTTTATTCACAAACCTAACACAGAAATGTCATTCACTGTAAAATATATGCTGCAGATCTTTACTACATCACCTAAATCTTTTATGTTTTCTTCCTTTAAAGCCTTTAAAGCCTTCTTTGTCATCTGTAGACACTCATTTGTGTGAATTATTACTTCTTTTTTCCAAATTTTTTTGCAATTATTATGTCATTTGTATATGCTAACAGAACTGGAATTCTTAACCCTTCAGATGTCATATATCCCACCTCCTTCATTTTGTAATTTATTTCACATACTATCACATTCATAACTAATGCAAAGAGCAAACAACTTATTGGACATCCCTGTCTTACACCACCCTTCATAAGTACCAGCCATTTACAAGTATTTTTACTTTATTATTATTACTATAAGCTAACATTTTTTACTTTATTATTACTATAAGCTGATATACATAATTTCCTAACTTTCTCATGTATATTATATTCTTTCATTATTACCCAAAGATTTCAGGTCCAGTTGTGTCAAATACCTTATTAAGGTCTCCTATCATGACTGTATATATATATATATATATATATATATATATATATATATATATATATATATATATATATATATCAAACTGAAATAAATAAATAAATAAATAAATAAATACATTTTCTTTTCTATACATAATATCATCCATAGTTTCTATGTCATTAATAATTATTGATAACCCTTTCCCTCTATATTGTATATGCTATCTTCCATAATATTTTCCATTTTAGTTTCAAATCTCTTTTGTATTATTTTTACAAAGATCTTATTCAATATAATTGGCCTCCAGTTTTTTTGTCTTCTATCTTCCTTCTTCCATATGAATTTAAGTATTCAACTACATCAGTTTTATACATAAGGCCTTCATTTAACCATTCATTCAAAAGCTTTACTTATTTTTCTTGTCAATTGCTTACATTTTTATACATTTCATACCTTATGACATCTGGGCATGCAGCCAAATCTGTATTTACTTGTCATATTACTTTTTCTAGCTTATTTAAAGAAATCTCCTTTTCCAACTCTTTATTATCTTCTTCTATTAACATTTTACTTTCCATGTTTTTTACTGCCCTTTTTTCTTTAAACATTTCTTGTACATATTGTACTACACACTATTCATAATCTTTTCCTGAGTTCTTTCCATTTCTCCTTTTACATTTTTTTTATTTCTCTCATTACACTACCATTTCCTTTACTAATCTGCTTAAGTAACTCAGTACGTCTAGTTTTTCTTGTAAAAATGTCTTTGCTTATATAACGATTGTTGCATTTTTCTTGATTTCTTTCATATAACTCTTTTTCTTTGTCAAAGTACTTTCTATCATTATGTTCTAAATCTTCCAATGCATGGTTATATGTTTTTATATTTTCTTTCTCTACTTTTGTCACATCATATTGCCAGTGAAAAAACATTTGTTATATTTTTCTTTAAATATCATCCACCATTCACACCAATTTTTATAAAATGTTCTCATTGTAATATGATCTTTCCATAACTTTATTACTAATCTCTTTCCTTCTTCATTCCATGCTTTCTCATTTATCCTTTTTATTCATTTGCCTATTTTATATATTCCTTGTTTTCCTTTGTCTCTTACCATATTGCAAGATGATCAGAAAATAATGTTTCAACTACATTCCATTCTCTTATAACTTAACCTTCTGATAGTACAAAATAATCTATTTCAGTTCTATAATGCCCCTTTTGTAAATACACAAATTTTTGTCCCAAAATTGTAACTTAGCACATGTTATAAATTCTAACATGTTCTTATACCAATTCCTTTCTTTTTATTTTTGCCTCTTACATCACAGCTAAAGTCTCCTGTCATTATAATATTCATATTTATCACTACACAGTCTAAAATCTGATGAAATCAGCTTTCAGCTTTCCCTTTCTTTACAGTTAGTATAAGCAAATAGTGTTATAAGTCTATATACTTGCTCTTTCTATTTAAATCTACAATGGCTAATCTTTCCATTTTTGCAAAAGTTACATCTAATATCTTTGTTGTATTTCTACGAAATACGGCTATTCCAGAACATATCTCATTTCACAAATTCCAGATTATCTTTCCTCCCCAAAGTTTCTCTGTTTGCAATCTTTATTCATTTGTCAAAACTCTTGTGTCTTCTAATATAATTACATATATATCACATGTACTACACCATTCCAAATTTCATATTCTTCTTCCTATATTTCTAATACTACTCACATTTAGAGAAAGCACTCTAAAATTTTCATTTTCCACTTCCCTTAAAGTCTTACATTCCTTTTATTACTAGGCTAGCTTTCTTAAAATGCAATTTTAAGCCTAACAGATTTCATTCCCAAAGGTAAGAATTAAACATTGTACCTTGTGTCTATAAGTCAAACACCTTAACCATTATACCAAGCCCAAATCTTTAGATGTATATATTATTATTTCATGCATTTCCTTTCTTTTTCTTTTGAACATATCCCTTTACATTTTCTTTTTTTCTTTTACCATTTTACCAATACAATACTTTTTTTCCCTTTTACTACCTCCCAGTTTATGTCTTCTTCATCACTTATTTTAGAACCTTCTTCTATGCCATCTGCATTATTTTTTTCTCATCTAATTTTTCTTCTTTCTCCTACTTCTAAAATTTCCTCTCTTTGTTTTTCTTCACTTTCTTTTTCTTTCTTCTTACTGTTATTTTTGTTTTTTGCAATTCATCCACAAATTTCTCATTTTGTTACATTTATGTTTCAATTCAAACTTTTTGCATCATGTCCAATTTCTCCAAAAATATAACATCTTCTTTTGTCATAGTTACTCATCAAATGTCCTTCTTTTTCCACAAAAAATATTTTGGGTTGTCCCAAGGATTTTACAACTCCCCCATTCCCTTCCACATTTATCATGATAGGTATATGTGCGATTTTTTTCTTTGCCTATTTTTAAGACAATATTGCAATCCCAGCCACCAGTCCATAAACTCCTTTTGTCATAAACCTTTGCAATGTCCAGTACTTATTTCTATAAAGCTTTCAAATGCCCTCTCAATGTGTCTTTCTACCTATGTTCAAAATTGTACATGAATCTTCCATGGGTTACAGTTTATTAATTTCCCCGTTAAATGATTTTTTCACATAAAGATTCCATGGGTTACAGACTTTCTTTTTTCATACTCTCCAAGAAAATTTTCCATTAAAAAAATCTCAAATATAATGTCACAAAATATTTCTTTCTTAATAAGAATAAATACTCTTATCTCATGTGCTTTAACACGAAAAGGAGCTATTATATTGTCCCATACTTCATAATTGTCCATTTCTTTGTCTTCTTTACTTTGAATACATACTATGTACTTCTGTTTTCCTTTTTTTCTGCCTTCTTTTCTGCTACTCTACTTTTGACTTCTTTTACTTTATCTGCATGTTTTCTTTTCCATTTCACCACTATTGCTCAGGATTGCCTCTGCATCCTCTTTTTATATTTTGTCCGTAATGTCCCCCAAGGAAATATCTCCTTCATTTTCTGGCTCATGCTGCACCACCATTTTTTTAGGTAATTCATCCTGCAACCCTACTGACAGGAGGGTGTAATTATACATCCATCATTTGCTGACTCATCTCCATCAAAAAGGTTTCTTTGAAACATTTCATCAGAATCTTGTACACATTCTCTGGTTTCAATATTTGCTTTCTTCATTTCTTTCACCACTCCATTTCCTTTACTCCCATCTTGCTTTCCTGATTCTCTGGGCTGCCTCTGCTTCTGGAATGGAAACAGGAAGTACTCCTTCAATATAGGTCCTACTCACAACAGTGACAAGTAGGAGTTCTTTATTGATAATTAATACTTATATACATTATTTATATAATTGATATTATATATGCATTTACAATTATTTACACTTTTATACAATACTAAGCAGTTATATTATTAAGGCTCCCCCACACTTTTTTTCCAAAGTCAATAATGTATTTTCTTTAGAATTTCTTCTGATATCCATTTTCCATTAAATTTAACTTCATTAAGTCTTTCTATCCATATTGTCCATAAAATATAAAACATTATTCTATGAATTTTCTTCACTTCTTTTTGTCTTATCAAAATATCCATATTCCAACATGGCCATGTTTATATGTTCTATCTTTTCTAAAACTTTCAGCATTTTATTCTTACATATTTCTTCTCACAATTTATTTACTCTAATACATTTAAAAAAAAACATGTTCAGTTGTTTCAAGTTCTCCACAATTAATACAGATCCTTTCTTGTTTTCTTGTATATGGCATGTTAGCTTTGACAGGTAATTTACTTACTGATAATCTGCACAACAAATGTTTGCATTCATATATTTTTCTACACTACATGAATCTTTCTTTAATATCTTTTTTCTTTTTCGATTCTAAGTGTTTCTAAGGAAAAATGAATAGTATTCATTCATACTGTTTAAATACCATTATTTCCTATTTTTTCAGTTATATTTACTTTTAACTTCCACAGGAATATTTTGTTTTGATATTCCTTAATTTCTTTATTCATATAATTCTTCATTATTTTCCCTATTTCCATTTTTTTCCTAAAACAATTATTTTTATCATACAAAATGCATTCTAGTAAATTATTTTCTTCTAGCTTTATACAGGTTCAGTGAACCTGTATGGACAACTGGATTTATTAACCCCAACCCTCCTTCCTCTTCTTTTACATACAAAATTCCCCTTCTCACTGGATTCAGTCTGGATCCCCATATGAATGAAAATATCATAGACATTATCTCCTTTTCATAGTCAATTGGCATCATAAATATACTAAATATGCTAACTTACCTAATAAAATAGAATTTATCAGATATGCTTTTTTCTTATATGATAGATCATATGCCTTCCAGAATGTGCATATTTGTTTTATTTCCTGAATAATTTTCCCAATGTTTTTAATACATAATTTTTTTTTCTAAATACAATTTCTAATATATTTATGGTCTCTCTATTTAACTGTATAGCTGTTATGCTACCCGTGAATCCAAAACCGTTATAGTTTTTTTTTATTTATACTTAGATCATTTGTCTCTTAACTTTTTAATTGTTTCATCCATTCCTTGTTTATTTTTAATGATTAATACTATACCATTTGCATATGTAAATATTATTGGTAATCACATTTCTTCTGATATCTTATATACTACCATATTTAATTTCCTATTTATTTTATATTTATTTTAGTAACAATTACATTCATAACTAAGGCAAATATGATACTACTTGCTGGACATCCTTGTTTTATTCCACATCCTATTTTGATTTCTTTATTTAATCATCTGTTTAAAATTATTCTTGTTATTTCTTTTATATACTGACTTAATTACTTTAACTATTCTATAACTTATATTATAAGCCTCTGCTATGTCCAATAAAGCATCATATTGTATTTTAACAAATGCCTTAGTTAGATCTCCTAGTATAATGTTTGCTTCTATCTTTTTATTTACAATATCATCTATTATTTCTTTTACTAACCATAATAAGTCTTGACTTCCTTTCCCTTTTTTACCAAAGACTGTTCGATCAAGCAACTTTTCTATTTTATTTGTTATTCTTTAAGTTACTATTCTCATAAATATCTTATAATGTGTTACAAAATACTATTGTTCTTCAGTTTTTATATCATCTTCATCTCCTTTGTCCATATACATTTCAAGATTCCTATACATATCTGCTCATCCATTATACCTTTCCTTAACCATTTATTTAATGCCTCCACAAAAAGGGCTTTCTGCCAGTTTCCCATATTATTATACATATGATATTCAATACCATGTAATATTGTAGTTGTATCCATATTAATATCTTTTAATATTTCATTTAGTTCATTAACCCTTATATTTTTCTCAAAATTTTCATTGTTTTCTTCACTACATTTTTAACTATACAGTTCTCCTTTACTTTTGTCTACTTTTTTACACAAGTTTGTTTTATATAAGTTTTAATCACATTACATATTCCATCTTGTGTTATTATATTTTCTCCTTCATTGTTCTTTAATTCTCTTATTGCTCTTTTGTTCTCTTTTACTACATTATTCAAATAGGATGCTACTTCTTCTTTCATCCTTGTAAACAATATCTTTATTTATACAATAGTCTTTTATTTTTTTTCTTGGTTTGTATCATATATTTCTTTGTCTTTCTCAAAATAAAGTTCTCTTTTTTCCTATTATTCCCTTAAACACTTCTTGACTCAATTGCTTATATCTTATTTTTTTCTATTCTCCTCTTTTCATTTTGATATTCCAGAAAGCATTTTTTATATTTTTCTTTAAAACTTATCCACAACTGGTCCAAATTCTTTAAAATATTCTCAAGCCTATATGATCTTTCCATAATTTGTTCATTTCTTTTCTAGCTTCCTTATTTAATATTTTTTTCATTAAGCCTTTTAATACTTTACCTATTTTGATGTCTCCCTCTTTCTCATATACCTCTAGCCATAAAGCTACATGATCTGAAAAAAACTGTCTTTTTATTTCTTTTTGTAATTTTTTTAAATCTATATGACACTAAGAAATAGTCAATTTCAATTTAAATGTATCCCCTTTTATAAGTCCAATGTTTATCCCATATATATAATTTCTACTTTCAATTATCTCCTGTATCATTTTAATATTATTACTTTTTTCTTTCCTGTTCTTAAATTACAGTCAAAGTCTCCTAATATTAAATCCATATTAATGCTTACATAACTTAGAATTTTCTTAAACATTACCTCTCTTTCTTTCATTGTAACATAAGCATATAAAGCAATAATCCTACAGACCTTTGTTTTCCATGTTAAGTCTAATACAGTTATTCTTCCTACTTCAACTAATGTAAAATCTAGGATTTTAATTTTTACTTTACATAATATGCCTATTCCTGAACACTGATCTTTCCCCATATTCCAAGCAACTGTTTCACACCACAGTATTTCAATTTGCATTCTTTCTTCTTCTGTCAAAATCCTGGCATTTTCTACTATGAAAAAATGCAAGTCTATTGAAGCACACCATTCTAAAATACTTATTCTTCTTTTGATATTCTTAATACTGTTTACATTTAAAGCTAAAATGTTCAGCTTTTAAATGATACTATTATTATTTATATCTTATTCTTTACATTTTTTATTCTCTTTCAAAATTATGCTTTTGGATTTTCCTTTCTTTTATCTTTTTCTCTGTGGAATTTTTCTTTCATCTCACTATTTGCCAATTTGCATATTATTCTTCACTTGTATCAATCACATCTTCTTTCCCTTCTTTTCCCCCGTATTTGCTGCCTTTATTATATTATCACTCATTTCTTGTTTTTCGGGTTCCTGCTCTAAATTTTTGTCATGCACTGCATCCCGTATACCTTCTTTTTCTACAATTTCTACATTTTCTTCACAATCCATCCATATATGTCCAGTTTTTCCACATTTCATATCACATGTTTATGTTTTACTGCACGCCCTGATTTGCCACAAATAAAACATTTTCGCTTTTCACATTCATTAAACAAGTGGTTATCTTTTCCACATAAAAGCATGTTTTAGGTTGCCTTTGTACTTAACAAATCATCTGTTTCCATTCACATTTATCCCACTGGAAATATGCACAACATTATCAAACTGCATTTTCAAAATAATCCCACATTCCCAACCCCCAGTCCATAAACCTCTTTCATTATACATTTTTGTTATGCCCATCACATCTTTACATATTGTCTTTAAATGTCCTGTTAGTTCATCTTTTTCAATGTCTGTTCTGAATTGTATTATAACTCTTTTTTTTTCTTTCTCAAAAAATGTCTGTACTAAGTATTCAGTCCATGGATTACCATTCTTTTTTAGTTCATATTTTTCTAAAAAAAAAATTCCATGTATTGTCCTGTTTCAAAAATTAAGTCATAATGTGTTTTTTTGTTTATAAGAATAAATCCTCTTACCTCCTTGGGTGAAACACCCAATGGTGCAATGATAGTGTCCCATACCTCATACCTGTCCAGTCCTATTTCTTTCTTGCTACTTATTCTTACTACACATTTCTTCTTCATTCACTTTGCCTCATTTTTTTCTCTTTCTTTAACAGTCTGTGCATATGATTTTTTTTTTTATCTTCTGTAACTTCTTCTTCCTGCACTTTCTCCATAATGTTGCCCCACGATGCTGCCAGTTTGCTTTGGTTGATCATCTCTTTCAAATAAGCATCCCACAACCTTCCAGATTGAATGGTTGTAAAAATACATTCCTGCTGACTCTCTTCTTCTACTTTGCACAGCTTTTATTAGAATAAAGTCTCTGAATCTGAAACAGCTCCATCAGCATTATTAGTTTCACCATTCTCCTCTGATAACAATGACCTCTCTGCTCCTTCTGATTCGTTTGGCTGCCTTTCATGTAAAGGCTCAGCCATTTTCACAATCATTTTTCCATTTTTTTGAATTTTAACCACTCACACTCACCATATTTCCTCCTGTTTCTCTGGGCTGCCTATTGGCCTGGAAAGGAAACAGGAGATAGAGTGTGCTACCATCAAAAGTGACCCCATATGCTACAGAGTAGGGTTTTTTTATTAAAAAGCAATGTCTTTCGGCTTATCCTGTTACAGGACACCACAGCAGATCACTAGTCCACAGACTGATGGCAGTGGAGTTTTTATGGTGTTGAGTTGCCAGCCTGGTGCCAAACCTTCACAGAAGGGACAAGCACACATACACATTCATCTTCCTGCATATATTTAAAACTCACTCAACCACAGGGAGGATACACAGACTCCGCACAGATGGTGCTCCAGCAGAGAACCAAACTAGAGAACCTCTTGCTGTGAGGCAACAAAGCTAACTGCTACACCACCACAGTGAGTAGGGTTTTTATTGATATATATTACTTACATATTAACATTATTTACTTTATTTACAAATCTCCATACATTACAAACTTCAATTTAAACAATTCTCGACACTCATTTATCCACAATCACATTAATTTCTTCAGAATCTTTGTCAAAGTCCATTTTCCATTGTATTCGATTTCATTCAGTCTCTCATTCCATATAGTCCATAAAACATACACTATTACTCTGTCCATTTTCTTCACTTATTCCTGTTTTTATGCACCATAATAACCAAATTCTATTATGTCCATATTTATTTCCTCAAATTTTAATAAACTTTTCACCCTATTATGTTTACATATTTCTTCACAAATTATTAACTCTTTCACATTTCAAAAACACATGTTCAGTAGCCTCAAACTCTCCACATTTATTACATATTCTATCTTGCTTTTTTTTGTATGGCATATTTGCCTTAACTGGCAATTTGCTAATAGACAATCTCCATAAAAAATCATTACATTCTTTAATCTTTTGTAGTTATTATATCCCATCATCATGGCTTTTTTTCTTATGTATTTCTAAATCTTTCCATGGATCAGTGCAATAAAATGACTTCATAATATTTAAGTACCATTCCTTTCTATTTTTTTCGCATATATTCTTTTTTTTTTCCATAACAAAATTTTGTTTCGGTACTCTTTCATTTCTTCACTCACAATGCTTTTACTTCTTTTTGAACTTCCATTCCTTCCCACAGTTCTTTGCATTTATAATATAGTATCATTGCTATCAAGTTTTTATTTTCCTTCATAATTCCTTTTAATACGTTACATAAAACTAAAGATGCTGCATGTACTACTGGCTGTATTAAACCCAGGCCTCCTTGCTCTTCTTTAATGTACAGAATCCCTCTCTTGACTGGATTCAGTCTAGAACACCATATAAAAGAAAATATAATCATCATTAGTCACTTTTCATACTTAACTCATTAGATCCGAGTGACGCCTCCAGGTGTATCTGCAGTTAACTCCGAATGATGCCTCTAGGCATCAAATATTGCTTGTTCATATTTGCATCAATAATTCCAAAACCATGCTATGTATAAGGTTTTAAAATATTTTATCTTAAAGCTTACATGATGGCAAACTCAACTGCATTAATATTTGACCTCTATCTAGTGCAAGTAAAGAGATATAAACTGTTTTTATGATATTAATTTATATAGATATCATTTTTACATTTTTCTAAATATCTCAACAACCAACACAGACAGAAATCCTTAGCCTCATGTGAAAACTATCAGCTAGATGAATAAAATACTCCTGACAGCATGTGTGCAACTTGAGAGGTTACTGAGATATTATAAATTGTTTCCAAATATTACAAACATAATAGTTACTGTGTTTACTATGACTTATAAAATTCAGTTTAAGACCTAGAACCTAAAGAATACTACCACAATAAAAATAGTTTTTGCTTGAAGGGTTTGCCATTTATACTTCTTTCATAACCCCTATGGTTCCAGAGATATGAACATTTGTTTGAAATGTGAGGACATAATTTGATTCTGTCAAAAGGCTTGCGCTCTGCCCTTTGGAAGTTACAATGCAAACTTCCTGAGCTCCACTGGAGTGAATGAGTTAATAGGAATCATACAGATGTTATCAATATAAGCAATTTTTCCTATTATCAGGTATTCAACAAGTGTGCTTTTTTTCTATATGAAAGTCGATATGATTTCCAAAAAACAGTCATATTCTTTATTTCATTGAGTACTTTATCCCACTGTTATTGCCTATATTCCTTCCTTCCAAGTATTATTCCTAATATATCTATATATTTTTCATTGAACTCAATACCTCCTATCATACCTTCAAAACCAAACCCTTTACTTTTCTCTTTATTTATACTTAAACCAATTTTTTTAATTTATACTTAATATTTCATTTACTTCTTCCATCCATATTTTGTTAACAATTAATACAATATCATCCGCATAATTATACATTATTGGCAACTGCACTTCCTTCATCATTTTATATTGACTGCTACTTGACATTTTATTAATTTCCTTCACTATTAAATTCATAACTAATAAGAAAATTACACTACTAGCTGGGCAGCCCTGCTTTATTCCACATTCCATTTTTATTTCTTCCCTAATCCAGCCATTTACATTTAGCTTCACATAGTTCCATTCATAAATTGGTTTTAATATGTATCATAGTTTTTTTTTGCTTACATTGTATGCCAGCACAATTCCCCATAATGATTTATATTGAATATTATCATAGGCTTTACTTATATCCCATATCATAACTTTCACTTCTACATTTTTATTTATGATATCATCAATTATTTCTCTTATTATCCATAAAAACTCTTGACTACTTTTTCCTTTTCTTCCAAATACATTTTGGTCATATATTGTATCCATTTTTGAAACCTTTTTGTTATCATTCTCATGAAAAGTTTATAATCCATATTATTGAATGCCATAGGTCTCCAAGTTTTTATCTCCTCTTTATTTCCTTTATAAATATCAATTTTATAACTCATGTACATATCTCTTTCTCTTTAATTCCAGTTTCTAACCATTCATTCATAACTTCTATAAAAATTATTTTTTGCTACTCCTTCATTTCTTTATACCTACCGTATTAAATTCCATCCAGTCCTGTTGCAGAATTCATGTTAATATCTTTTAGAATTTCATTCAATTCTTTAACAGTTATTTTTTGTTCTAAATATTCATTATCTGCATTACTTAATTTTTCACCTTTATAAATTTGTTCTATGTTTTCTTCTCTTTTAACAAATAATTCCAATACATATTCTTTAATTATTTCATATATTCCTTCTTGGTGTCTTACTTGCTTACATTCCTTATTCTTTAATTCACTTACTATTTTCCTTCTTTTATTATTTTACTCAAATATGGTGCTACCTCTTCTTTCTTTCCTTGTAAACAATATTTTTGTTGTATATAACAAGTTGGAAATTTTAATTTGATTCATTTTATATATTTCTCTTTCTTTTTCATAAAGGGAATTTTTTGTCTCTAATAAATCTCTGAATGTTCCTTGATTTAATATCTTATATCTCTTTTTCTTTTCTTCCTTACACATTCTACAAACACTTTTTTTATATTTATCTTTAAAATTAAGCCACTAAACAGTCCAATTCTCATAAAAATCTCTCATATTCATATGTTTTTCCATAATTCCAGAAGTTTATTTCCTTCTAAATCTAATTCCTTTTCATTAATTCTCTTTATTCCTTTTCCTAGTCTTATACATTCTTCATTTTCATGTACTTTAACCCATATAGCCACATGATCTAAAAATGCAACATACTTAAATCATTTTTCCTTTAACTTTTCAACTATTGGATATTAAAAATTAATCAATTTCTGTCCTAATTTCATTCTTTTTGTAAGTCCAGTGGTTATTCTCCCATACGCTTAACTTTCCACTTCTCATAATTTCTTTAACCATTTTAACATCACAATTGCTCTTATTTTTTCTTAAATTACAATTAAAATCACCAACCACTATAATGTCCATATCTACACAAACATATTCAAGAATATTTTTAAACATAATTTCTCTATCTTTTTTGTTACATAGCCATATAAAGCTATCATGCTATACACATATTTTTCCGTCTCAAGTCTATTACTGCAATTCGTCCTAGTTCCACTAAGGTTACATCTAATATTTTAATGCTTTCTTGACAAAATATACATATGCGTGAGCACATTTTTTCCCCATTTTCCAAACTACCACACCATTCCAGAGTTTTTCAGTTTCTGTTCTTTCTTCCTCTGTTAATAATCTAATATCTTCTAAAACAATAATATGTTCATCTACTGCAGCACACCATTGTAATATACCTATTCTCCTCTTAATATTTTTCATACTGTTCACATTTAAAGCTAATATTTTCAGCGTTTAAGAATAGTTAGTATAACACATTTTCCATGGCCTGTCCAGTCTCAAATATCAAGTCACAAAAAGTCTCTTTATTAATTAAAATAAATGCTCTTACCTCTTTTGCTTTGACAACCAGAAGTGCTATGACAGAGTTCCAAACCTCATACCTGTCCAAACTTTCTTTTTTTTTACTGTTCACACTTACTGTATACTTCATTTTTGTTTCTTATAGTTCTGTGTCCTTCTTTGTTCCTTCTCCAACAGTTTGTGCATAAGTTTTTGTCTCTGGAACTTTCTCTGCCACAGTCTCTTCTTCTCCTTTTTCTTCTTCTATTTTTCCATGATGTCACTCCATGAAATTGCTGCTCCATTTTCTGGTTCACTTTGGTTTACCATTTCTTCCAAATAATCATCCCGCAAACCCCATCCTCCAATTGGAGGGTTGTAATTGTGCATTTTTCAGAGGTAACTGTCTCTCCTTCAAACAATCTTCTCTGAAAGTTTTCCTCTGACTCCATCTCTATTTCAGCTACAATCTCCCTTTCTTCCAATGTCACTGTTTTTTCTGCATCCACATCATCAGGAAAAAAACTTCTGGCAGCAATTCTACCATTTCAACTGCATTTTCAGCAATTTTATCCCTTCCATTTCTTATTTTCTTTAAGCATTATATTTTTGAGTTTTCTTTTCCTTTCTTTAGCTCTTTTCCCTATCAAATTATTTTTATTTCTTACTGTATGCCAGCCAGCTTCTTCCTCACTTGTCTCCTGTTTCTCTTTCCTTGTTACTTTCTTCAGTTTTGTGTACAACCTCTTTATTACGCACATATTTTTGTACATTCTCTTGTATACAACATTCTTCTATTTCTTTCTCCTGTATCACTTCATTTTTACTTTCTTGTACATTCATTTCACATTCTAGCCATGAATGACCAGTATCGCCACTTTTTTTTTGCACTTTAAATCACATTTCTTTGCATTATGCCCTTTTTTACCACATAAACATCTTTTTTATCAGATTCATTGATTAAATTATATTTTTTTCCACAAAAATAACAAGTCTTTGGTTGACCCCTGTATTTCACAAAAGCACTATTACCATGAACATTAATAATACTGGGTACATGCACAACATTATCTTTTTTCATTTTCAGTATTACTCCCATCCCGCAGTCCATAGTCCTCTTTCATGATATATTTTTGTAGTATCCATTTCTTCTTTACAAATAGTTAACAACTGTTCTTTCATTTCTTTTGCTTCAACTTCAGTTCTTAACTGGATCATTATTCTTTTTTTTCTTTATCTGTAAAAAGTTTGCACCACATAATCGGACCATGGATAAATATTTTTCTTTTGTTCATATGTACCCAAAAAAGTTTCCATGGCCTGTCCAGTCTCAAATATCAAGTCACAAAAAGTCTCTTTATTAATTAAAATAAATGCTCTTACCTCTTTTGATTTGACACCCAGAGGTGCTACAACAGAGTCTGGGCAGCTGCGGCGGTGCAGCGGTTAGCGTTGCCGCCTCACAGCAAGAGGTTCACAGGGTTCGATCCTCGGCTTGGGTGCCTTCTGTGCGGAGTTTGCATGTCCTCCCTGTGGTTACGTGGTTTCCTCAAGGTGCTCCGGTTTCCTCCCACATCCCAAAGACATGCTGTAGGTGGATCGGACACTCTAAATTGGCCCTAGGCATGACTGCGTGTGTTTGTCTTCTGTGGAAGATTGGGTGCTGGACAGGCAACTCGACACCGTCAAACTCCACTGCCAATCATGAGTGGACAGGTGATCTGCTGTGGCGACCCTTAACTGAGAAAAAAGCCAAAAGAAGAAGGTGCTATGACAGAGCCCCAAACCTCAAACCTGTCCAAGCTTCCTTTTTTTTTTTTTTACTGCTCACATATACTGTATACTTCTTTTTTGTTTCTTTCCTTCTCCAACAGTTTGTGCATAAGTTTCTGTCTCTGGACCTTTCTCTGGCTGAGCCTCTTCTTCTCCTTTTTCTTCTTCTACTTTTTCCATGATGTCACTCCATGAAATTCCTGCTCCATTTTCTGGTTGACTTTGGTTAACCATTTCTTCCGAACAATCATCCCGCAAACCCCCCCCCCCCAATTGGAGGGTTGTAATTATGCATTTTTCAGAGGTAACTATCTCTCCTTCAACCAGTCTCCTCATAAAGTTTTTCTTTGAATCCATCTCTGTTTCAGCTACAATCTCCTTTAATTCCAATGTCACTGTTTTTTCTGCATCCACATCATCAGAAAAAAACTTCTGGTACCATTTCTTCCATTTCAACTACATTTTCAGCAGCTTTCACTCTAGTTTCAGCAAAAGATGAAGCAGCCATATTTTGTCCCTGTTCCTCCTGGCTGTCTCTGTGCCTGGGCAGGAAACGGGAAGTCAAAACATGGAACACACAAACTTTTCCCCAACTAGCAAGAGTAGGAGAAGTTCCCTGATGTCCTGGGCAACTTTCCCCTAGTAGTATAAATACCATCTTGGATCTCCCCTGAAAAGAAGCTACCAGCTTAGTGGGACTAACCCTACCAACAAAGGATAAACAACAAAGGATAAAGAAAAAAATTAAATAAATAAAACATATGCATAGTAAGTTCCATCATATCACTCTGAGTATAGCACAAATAAGTCATTCACTCCCAAATGTGCCACCATTAGGATGTAGTCAAAACTGAGCAGTTTAAGGGACCTTAGGGCCCTTGTGACAACAAGGATCATGGAACTGGACAAAGAGCTTACAGTAACACTGTTCTTGTCCAGTTTGATGAGGGTGGAATTTGTATGCCTAACGTAAAAAATCACTAAAGATAGGACAGTTTCCTGAGTGGTAGCAGACTAAGTGGACCTTATGAGCTTAGACCAACTTTCCGGGTGGTTTGTGGGTGATCTATGTGGAGTTACAGTATGTGGAAGTAGGCATTTCCTGGTATACTGAAAGTGGAAATCTTAGAAAGTGTTCTAAGAGGCTTTCTCAATTTTTTGCAGCTGACCATAAATTATACGGTTAGTGGTGTACTGTGACTAATGTGTGTTGTAGATGTTTGATGCTAACCAACAGTGGGCTAATGCAAGAGGTTTACCCCCATGTTTCTTCTATACTTTCATCTTGCAGAATGTACTCTCAGTTGGTAGATGTAGTAAACAATCAGTGAGCATAGGGCAGTAGCTACAATGCCTTAGAAAAACCTAATGTAATTAGAGTGGCCACAGATGGGGTGAGAAAAAGACTGTTGAGCCATGTTGTCAGCTTGTAGAAGACAAGGGTTGGTCATAGTAGTCAGGGGATGGAGGAAAACTGTTACAAATATTCTGAAGATTATTTACACTGATACTCTGACATTAGGTAAGATGGTGGCTAATACAGATGTAATTGGAAGACAGAATCAGGTGTGCCAAGAATGAAAAATAGTGATGATTCATCTATTAGCCACTAGTAGTTCTATTCTCGCTGCAGCTACAGAAGCAAAACAGTAGCACTAGTTTCAGGCTGGCTACTGAGAAGCAGGCAACAGGCTCTTCCTTGATCAGCTATTTTGGCCCAAGTCTTAATGGTCTATATGCTTGTTGTAGCTTTCTCCTTGTAGAAGTCCTGGAAATGATATACACCAGCTCAGTACAAGAGAGCTAAGGTGCACAATGGTCCACAACCAGAAGGGTCAGAGAAGTCTCACACACACACACACACACACACACACACACACACACACACACACACACATAGTCAAAGACAGTCAGGAATCAATTACCACATGCTCCTTCTCTTACGTGGAGCACAACACCAGCACTAATCCCAAAACTACATGTACCCTAAACAAAAAAGAAAGTACCTGTATAATATCACAAAAAAAAAAAAGATATAACCATACAATATTATGTAGAGTATTCAAACAGCGCTCAAAATAATTATTAAGAGCAGATTACTAATAGAATGTACAATAACTGATTATTGAGAAGTATACGGTCAAACAGATTCATGATATTATATTTGTTAACAACTTAGAAACTGGTTTCAACTAAGCAGTATATACTTAATATCAAAGACTGTATTAACAATATGTCTTTGCTCCTATAGTGAGAAGAAAAAGAAAATATCTATATCTATCTATATATCAATTTAATGAAGCAGCATAAACTATATGATTTATCATATATAATCCTTCTGCCTCCTTATTCATGTATAACACAACCTTTTAGCGGGATATATGCATATTTTATAAATATATATATATATATATATATATATATATATATATATATATATATATATATATATGGGTCTGCTATGGTTGATTGAAAACTCACTTGACTGAAAATGAAATTACTAGGACCATTTCTCTGAAAGCTCACTTCACTGAAAACTCATTTCTTTGAAACTCATCTCACTGAAAGTCATAAATGGCCTTTTCCCCAATGTAGTGCGACCCTGGAGTTAGTATATAAAGTAAGGAGTGGGGGTGGGGGGCACAGCTCCCCACATTGGGGGGGGTGGGAGGCGTAGCCCTCCATATATTATAAGCATTTTAAACTATACACAGTGATACTTACAAGTGCAATAAATAACTGTTTCTAAAAGAGAATATATAACCAAGATATGTGGGGGGCTTCGCACCCACACCCCCCAATGTGGGGGGCTGTGCCCCCCACATCCCCTTACTTTATATACTAACTCCAGGGTCGGACTACAGTGGGGAAAAGGCCATTTATGACTTTCAAAGAAATGAGTTTCAGTCAAGTGAGTTTTCAGTGAAATGAGCTTTCAGTGAAATGGTCCTAGTAATTTCATTTTCAGTCAAGTGAGTTTTCAAACAACCATAGTAGACCCATATATATATATATATATATATATATATATATATATATATATATATGTTTGTGTGTGTTTGTGTGTATGTACAAAAAATACTATAAACATGTTTTTGCAGGGGAGGCAACCCCCTGTACCCCCATGTGGGTGGCTGTGCCTCCCACACCCCCACTACTTATATATACTAACTCCAAGATCACACTAAAGTGGGGAAAATGGTATATTTCCTTAGCCCCACTGTATTGTGCTAAGGTAAACTGATTTTTTTCAAAAGTGCACTCTCGCTTAAGTGAACTTTTGCTAAAGTGGGTTTGGCTTTCTGTTGTTTAAAAAAGTGTGTTTTTGAACAACAGAAGTAGACCCATACATATATATATATATATATATATATATATATATATATATATGCCCCCCACACCCCCCCCCAACTATATATTCTAACTCCAGGATCGCACTTCAGTGGGGAAAAGGGCATATACACTACCACTACTATTTTCGGTGAAATGAAATTTGGCGAAATGAGTTTTCTGCGATTTGTGTGGCAATTTGGTCTTGCTGAAATACGTTTCGGCAAAATGAACCAGACCCATATATATATATATATATATATATATATATATATATATATACACACACACACACACACACACACACACACACACACACACACACACACATACATGTGTGTGTGTATGTGTGTGTGTGTGTATATATATATATATATATATATATACACACACACACACATATAGTTACTAACTCTAAGCTCATTCTACAGTGGGGAAAGTGCTAATTTCACGAATCCCATCATACTAAGCTTTCTATCAGCTATACCAGCTTTTTACAATTCCAGGTACTAAAATATTGATATACTTACGAGTCCAATACATATATATATATATATATATATATATATATATATATATATATATATATATATATATATATATATAGATATATATCTATATATATATTCTACCCATTAAAAGAAGCTTATGTAACCCTCCACTTTGCAACACCTTACATATATTCCTAAAAATGTGTGAAAAAGACATCTGTAAAATGTTGTTTAACAACTGTGGCACTAAATGGTTCAATTTAACTTCAGAACAAATGTCAGCCCTTTCACAATTATACACTGACAGATCCATTAGAATTATGAGAGCAGACAAAGGGTCAGGTGTTGTATTAATGGAACAAGATAGATATGTACAAATATTACGAGAAGACTTAAATAATAGTGTATATTATTTTCTGGTTAGTCCTTCTGATGTAAAGCGAGCATTTGATAATACTGATAGAACTATTTCGTCACTACTCAGAACAGGAGCTATTCTGAAATGGAAGCTAAATTTATAACAGTACAGGATCCAAATTTGGGGAAGTTTTTTGGCATTCCCAAAGTGCATAAATGTCAGAGACTAACCCTCCCTTCAGACATATTGTATCTAATAATAAAACTAAAATGGAGGGCATTGCAGAATTTCTTGACTCAATTCTAAATCCTATAGTACAAAAGTCTCCCTTTTATTTAAGGGACTCGTGGGATTTTTTGAATTTGCTATATAATTTTCCACCTTCTTCGAAAGATATTATGTTAGTCACATTAGACGTGGAAGCACTTTATACAAATATCCCACATCAGGAAGGCTTAGATTTTTTGAGGTCTTACTTGTCATCATATACCACCTTTTCTCATTATAAAATGAATACTATTTGCATACTTATGTCTTTAGTGCTGGAAGGAAATTATTTTCACTTTGATAATGCTATATTTCATCAAATTAGAGGTGTGGCTATAGGTTCAAAGGTAGCTCCTGCCTATGCAAATCTAGTACTTGCTTACTGGGAATTGAACTCCTTACAGTCTCTACCTGGTTTTAAGTCAGTTCATCTATATAGACATTATAATGACGATGTATTTCTTATTTGGGAAAGTAGTGAAAGTGCATTATTTGAATTTTTAAAAGAATTATCAGACAGTATACCATTTTTGAATTTTAAACTGTCCTCTCATGGTAAGCAAATTAACTTTTTAGACACACATCACTTTCAATATAGATAATTTCTCCTGGTCATCTTCTATTTTTAGGAAAGGCACTTTCAGAAATAATTATTTGCACTTCTCTAGTATGCATCCTTATTTTATGAAGCGCAATCTGGCTAGGGAACAGTTCATTAGACTTTCACGCCTTATAAGTAACGATCAGGATTTCATACAAGAAAGTAAAGTTTTGGATGCTTTTTACTGCAAAGAGGTTACCCTATTAGACTTATTAATTACTTATTTAAGGAAATTTGGTCAAAAAGACATTCAAAGTTTCCTCCTATACTTTTTAAAGGATTTATACCTAAACATCGCACTAGCACAGATTTACTTGTTTCACAGAACACTACATATGATAATCGAGCCTATCAACTCAATGAGTTACACACTTCTCATCACGAAGGTAATACACAAGCTCAGTTGGACAGACAAGCTAGTTTCCCTTTACCTATTTGTACGGATACACAAGCTATCAAGGATATTTTAATTAATAACTGGGAAGTTCTAACTTCCAGCCAAGAGATCTCGGACAAGTTAGGTCCTTTACCTTTATTTGCAGAAAAAAAAACTTAAGTCACTCAGATCATCTTTTGAAAAAGGAGATACACAGTTCTTGTTATGTCCCACTATTCATAATGCCTCTCTAGGTATGCATACCTGTGGTGCCTGTGTAGCCTGTACACATATTCTAATGTGTGATAAATACGTATTCAAACATAAAAACTATTCTATTTTATTTAAACATTATTTTGACTGTAAATCTATGTATATAGTGTACGCAGCTGTTTGCATTACCTGTCCGTCATTTTATATTGGTAAGACTATTAGAAAATTCTCCACCAGGATTAAAGAACATTTAGCAACTATAAGAAACAAGGACAACAAAAATGCCTTGGCTAAACATAGTGTTATTTGTCCTAATTTTATGGATTTTTGTGTTCAACAGTACTTTGGTGACAATAACACTTTACTAGAAGTCACAGAGTTGTGGCAATTGAAGCTGAATGTGGATGCACCACCAGGACTAAATGAAACCTTGAATATTAAGTGTGCTGGAAAATGGCACCAATAATGTACCTTATTTTGATTGGTGTCACTGTCTATATATACTCCTTTTCTATACATAATTGGTTTACTGTATCAGTTGACATTTTAACACAGATATACAGTATATTATTGGTTCATAATACTATGAGATCAACCCCCTTTTCTGAAATGGTTATACATGCCATGCACTGTATTGCATTTCATTTCTGATGAAGTCCAGTATTTAAACGGATGAAAGCGCTAATAATGGCTCTAGTGTATTTGTCAGCATATTATTTTTCTTGTTTTATTACGAAGTGTTTGATTTCATATTTCATTTTTCTTTGCTACTGTAAGAGTTGGATTAATATATATATATATATATATATATATATATATATATATATATATAGGTCTACCTTGACCCATCAAAATTACACTTTAGCGAAACTTAGTTTTGTGAAAGTGCATTTCTCCAATAGTTCACCGGAAAAAAAAAAATACACGGAACTGATTTATGCAGGGGGGGGGGAGTTCCCCTGCTCCCCCCACAACCTCTAGTGAAAAAAGGGAATAGTCCCTTATCCTCACTGTACCACAATCTACAACATCAACCTCAATGAACTGCAGTTTCGTGAAAGTGCATTTTTGGAGAAACGCACTTTCGCAAAATTGGACTCGCGAAACTAAGTTTCACTAAAGTGTAATTTTGATGAGTCAAAGTAGACTCATGTATCTCTCTCTCTCTCTATATATATATATATATATATATATGTGTGTGTGTGTGTGTGTGTGTGTGTGTGTGTGTGTGTGTGTGTGTGTGTGTGTGGGTCTAGGACTATTGAACGAAAGTTCAATAGTCCGAAACCACATCTACTGAACACACGTTACCGAAAGTGCTTTTTACCGAAAAAGCACTTTCGCTAAAGTTCCTCTAAAAAGTAAAAAAAAAAAAAAAAAAAAAAAAACACACACACAACTGTTTATGGAGGGGGGCAAGCCCCCCCAGCACCCCCCCATGTGGGGGGCTGTGCCCCCACACACACCCCTACTTTTATATTCTTACTCCAACTTCGCACTACAGTGGGGAAAAGGGAATATTCCCTTATCCCCACTGTACTACGATCTCAGCAACAGCCATTCCCCCATGACTTCCCTTACTTTTCAACATACTTCCATGAAAGTGCTTTTTCGGTGAAAAGCACTTTCATGAAAGTATGCCTGGCAGTTTCAGTTTCGGTGAAACGGCCGTTCAGGGAACAGTAGGGGACCCACATATATATATATATATATATATATATATATATATATATATATATATATATATATATATATATATATATATATGTATATATATATATATATATATATATATATATATATATGTATATATATATATATATGTATATATATATATATATATATATATATATATATATATATATATATATATATATATATATATATATATATATAAAATATAAACCCGAAAAACCCAGCCACTGGGGATGCATAAGCCAGTGCATTTCTTTGTGCTGGTCCCAAGCACGGATAAATAGGGAGGGTTGGGTCAGGAAGGGCATCCGGCGTAAAAATTCTGCCACATCACTTATGGTGCAAAAATTTCATATTTCCATACCGGATCGGTTGAGGACCGGGTTAACAACGACCGCCACCAGTACTGATAGCCAACAGGGTGCTGGTGGAAATTGGGCTACTGTTGGTCGAAGGAGAAGAGGAGGGCGAGGGCATGCCCAGAGCCAGGAAGAGAGTTGGAAGGTTAGGAGTGTAGCAGTGAGGGTAGGAACTTTGAATGTTGGCAGTATGACTGGTATAGGAAGAGAGCTATGATGGAGAGAAGGAAGGTTGATATATTGTGCGTGCAAGAGACCAGATGGAAGGGAAGTAAGGCCAGGTGTTTAGGAAATGGGTTCAAATTGTTCTATCATGGTGTGGATGGCAGGAGAAATGGGGTAGGGGTTATACTAAGGGAACAATATGCCAAGAGTGTTTTAGACGTGAAGAGAGTGTCTGACAGAGTGATGTTTATGAAGCTTGAAAGTGATGGTGTAATGATGAATGTTGTTAGTGCATATGCTCCACACGTTGGGTGTGCAATGGATGAGAAACAGAAATTTTGGAGTGAGTTGGATGAAGTTGTGATGAATGTACCCAAGGGTGAGAGACTAGTGATTGGGGCGGACTTTAATGGGCATGTTGGTTAAGTGAACAGAGGGGATGAGGAAGTGATGGGTAGGTATGGTGTTAAGGAGAGGAATGCAGAAGGTCAGATGATTGTGGATTTTGCGAAAAGGATGGACATGGCTGTGGTGAATACGTATTTTAAGAAGAGGGAGGAGCATAGGGTGACATACAAGAGTGGAGGAAGATGCACACAGGTGGATTATATCCTATGTAGGAGGACCAGTCTGAAGGAGATTGGAGACTGTAAAGTGGTGGCAGGGGAAAGTGTAGTTAAGCAGCATAGAATGGTGGTCTGTAGGATGATGTTGGTGATCAAGAAGAGGAGAAGGAGTGTGAAAGCAGTGCCAAGGATTAAATGGTGGAAGTTAAAAAAGGGTGATTGTGAAGTGGAGTTTAGGGAAGAGTTAAGACAGGCACTGGGAGGCAGTGGAGAGTTACCGAATAGCTGGGTAACTACAGCAGAAATAGTAAGGAAGACTGCTAGAAAGGTGCTTGGTGTGACATCTGGACAGAGCAAGGAGGACAAGGAGACCTGGTGGTGGAATGAGGAAGTACAGGAGAGTATACAGAGGAACAGGCTGGTGAAGAAGAAGTGGGATTGTCAAAGAGATGAAGAAAGTAGACATGAGTATAAGGAGATGAGGCGCATGGCAAAGAGAGAGGTGGTGAAAGCTAAGGATAAGGCATATGGAGAGTTGTATGAGAGATTGGACACTAAAGAGGGAGAAAATAACCTGTACCGATTGGCTAGACAGAGCTGGGAAAGATGTACAGCAAGTAAGGGTGATAAAGGATAGTGAGGGAAAGGTACTCACAAGAGAGGAGAGTGTGTTGAGTAGATGGAAAGAGTATTTTGAGAGGCTGATGAATGAATAGAATGAGAGAGAGAGAAGGTTGGATGATGTGGAGATAGTGAATCAGGAAGTGAAACAGATTAGCAAGGAGGAAGTAAGGACAGCTATGAAGAGGATGAAGAATGGAAAGGCTGTTGGCCCAGATGACATACCAATGGAAGCATGGAGGTGCTTAGGAGAAATGGCAGTGGAATTTTTAACTAGATTGTTTAATGAAATTTTGGAAAGTCAGAGGATGCCTGAGGAGTAGAGAAAAAGTGTTTTGGTACCTATCTTTAAGAATAAGGGTGATGTGCAGAGCTGCAGTAACTACAGAGGGATAAAATTGATCAGTCCATAGGTTCATAGGTTCATACTAGGCTATCTGCCCTAGGGCATTTATAAACCTAGCCACAGTGTGTTTGGCTTTCGCCACCCATTTTAAATTAATTTTGCTATACCCTTTTTCGAGGTTAGTATACTGTGCCTCTGTCTAACAGTGACACAGAAGTGATACCCAGGATAAATCTATGATCTCCCATCCACTCATCAAGATTCCTCTTGAAGAGAGTCAATGAGGGACTCTGCCTAACCTGGACTGGGATTTTATTCCAGAGTGAAGGGAGCCACTGGGTTATGAATCTGTCACTCCAGCATGTCCTATTTATTTCAGTGCTGAGGTTCAAGTCTCTCGAGCACGTGGCTCGATGGGATTTGGATTTTCTGAGGTGCAGCATGTCCATTAATTCCGGGTTGGACATGGCTTTATACGTCAGGCACAGATCGCCTCTGAGCAGGCGGTATGCCACTGAGTAGAGCTGGAGTTTCTTTAACCGGGCAGCATATGGCATCTGTTTGAACCCTTTGATCTTCTTGGTGAAGTACTTTTGGGGTCTTTCCAGTTGCTGCAGGTGTCTGGTACGGTACATCCCAAAAGGGGCATTGTACTCAATTATGGGGCTGATGAGGGATGAGTAAAGAGGCATGATGAGCTCCCCTGATCTAGATGTGAATCCCTTCATGATTAGGTGGACTATATAAAATGTTTTTCTAACCACTTTGGCCACGTGGTTGTCAAATGAGAGATTGCTATCAACTTGGGTCCCCGGGTCCCTAATTACTTCTTCTGTACTTAATGGATTACCATCTATGTGGTAATTTGTGGGCACTTTGTTTTTGCCAGTGGGGATGACTATACACTTTTTGGTGTTTAGCTTGAGGCCACGGCTCTGGCACCAGTTGTCTGTTTCTATGAGGCCCTTTTGGAGGATGCTTGTGTCGGCTGGAGAGTTGATTATAGTGCCCAGTTTGCAGTCATCTGCGAACTTGGTCAGCCACAGTCCTTCCGTGTCGGCCTGTACCTCCGAGAAATATATACCGAACAAGAGAGGTCCCAGGACTGAGCCTTGTGGGACGCCACTTGTAACTGGTTTGGAGTCTGACATGGCTCCAGCAATTCTAACCATGTGGGTTCTGTCCTTGAGCCAGTTTGCAATCGACCTAGTGACATAGGGGTTTATATTTAAGCTGGTGAGCTTATCTATAATGCCCGAATGGGGTATTGTATCGAAGGCTTTTGCGAGGTCCAGGTAGGCTGTGTGGACCACCTTCCCCTCGTCAATGGCCTTGATGACTGTTTCAAAGAAATCAACCAGGTTTAAGAGGCAGGATCTCCTCTTAACAAAGCCGAACTGGGTAGGATCCAGTGTCTGTAGGTCCACAATATCTTTAGTTATGAGGTCCATGATGATCCTTTCCATAGCTTTGCAGACCAAGCTAGTCAGGCTTATGGGGCGATAGTTTCCAGGATATGTTGAGGCACCACTTTTGTGGAGAGGGACCACTGTTGCTGTACGCCACTCTTTGGGTACATATCCTGTAGTAAGGCTAAGATTGAACAGTAGTTTTATGTTTGGGTTTAGCTCTTCTTGGAGCTCATGTAGGACGCAGCCCGGGACACCGTCCAGTCGCATTGATGCTGTGTTTTTTGCTTTGGAGAGGGCGGCTCTTACCTGAGCATCTGAGATGTCAGGGAGGCAGCACTCTGCTGGGATAGATATTTGCCCTTTTGGTGGGGAGTGGGGGGGGGGGGAGAAGTTTGCGCTGAACCTGTCAGCTAGCATGTTGGCAATGTCTGTGGGTTTGGTGTAGTTTTTGTCATTTTGGACTAATTCTGAGCATATCTGGGAATTCCCACCCAGGTTACTAACATAACTAAAAGAAAGCCTTGTGATTATCCTTAGTGTCCTGTGCAATTTTTCTCTTGAAGCTGGCCTTAGACAATTTTATGAGTGCCCGTAGTTTTTTGCTAATACTGATCAGAGATGCCTTCCCTTTTTGGGATTTTGCTCTATCATGTAGTAGCTTCCTCCTTCTATTGTATAGTTTGTTTATGGCTGGGGTCCACCAGACAGGACGTCTGCCTTTGCAGGATTGGGTCTTGGTTTTATTTGGGATTGCATGATCCATGCATTCCTGAAGGTGTTCATAGAATGCGTTTATAAAGGATTCTGCAGTCTGGGCCGTATTTTCCACAGGCCCGGGGGCTTTAAAGGATTCCACCTCAGTTTTGAGGAGTGTGAAATTTGCTTTAGAGAAGTTTTTCACTGTGGTTTTCTGGGCAGGGGGAGGGGTCGGGATGTGAATATCCAGTGAGATTAGTTTATGGTCTGATCTTACCAGTGAGGGATACACTTCTGGTCTGGAGCATAAAGTCCTCATTTTGGTGATGATCAGGTCCAGTATGTTTTCCCCTCTTGTGGGAGTGGTAACAAGTTGTTGCATAGCATTTGAGTTTATAAATTCTAGGAACATTTGGGCTAGGGTGTTGGAGCTAGAGTAATGCTTCCCGTCTATGTTTGGGTAATTGAAGTCGCCCAATATAATGGTGTTTGGAGAGACCTTCATATTTTCCAGTGTTCTCAGGAAGGACGAGTGGGGTTCCTGGGTTGGCGAGGGTGGTCTGTAGCAGGCTATAAACTGAAAGGCAGTTTTACCCACTGTTAGTTGCACATGGATAGTCTCTGATGCTTCGTGCTGTGCCACCAACCTGGAGGTGTGGGTATCTTTGACGAATATTGATACTCCCCCTCCTTTTGTGGTTCGGTCCAAGTTTTGGGGCCGAAAAGCATGGTATGAGGTATAACCTGGTAGTGCTGGGGTGCTCTCGGAAGCCTTGAACCAGGTTTCTGTTACTGCACAGATACCGATGTTCTCCATGCTAGGGAGAGTTTCGAGTGCGTGCATCTTGAGGTTTAGACTTCTGGCGTTGAGTTGCATTACTCTTAGTTTCTTATCCCTTGTGATACCTATGGAGGTGGGTTTGTCTTTTGAGCCTTGCCTAAAAAAAGGCACTATGAGGTAGCAAGAGCCTTTGCCAATATCCGAAAGCCCAGGGGTGACAGGTGCAAGCCGTCCCTAGCGAAGCATCGTGGCTTGTCAAGCATGTCATCCCAGGCTGACAGGCATTGGATCCCCTTTGAATGACACCAATACTTAAGCCAATTGTTGAAATTGATCATCTTGTCTTCATATTGTGGCATCATTCTTGGTGAGGGTAAGATGCTACTCAAGGTCAGGGTCATACCGGCCTGGGCTACATGCTCAGAGAGCTCCTCTATGTCTCTTTTCATGTAGTCCAGGGAGGTACGTCTCAGGTCATTCACACCAGCATGGACAATGACTGAGTCATATTTGTACTTGCCTTGGAGTGACCTGAGTGCTTGTGTTATGTGGCGTATCCTAGCGCCGACAGGCAGCTCACCGTGACCTTCTCCTTGTTCAGCCTGGTGAGTGGGACGTCAGTGTGCCTGACGATAGAGTCACCTATTACAAGTGTATCAGGTGTGTTGTTTAGCCTTAAGGGCTGTGACTGTTCGGCACACTGGCTTTGTGAGCTATGTGTTGCACATGTTTTGTTTTGGGGTAGCGGTTGCTTGGGTGTCTGCTTTGGAGCTCTCTGCTGCTTAGGCAGATTTTTACTTAGAGCCTCCGAGTATGTTTTTGTGTGTTTATGTGTTTGGTTTGCTGTCGTGGTAGGTCTATGTGAGACTGGAATTGTAGTGAGTGTGGTTTCCTTCTCCTCCTGACTGGTTACGCCAGTACTGAGTTGAGAGAGCTTAGCCTCCAGTTTGGCTATATGGTTGCATCTCTCACGTGTTGGAATTTGTTGGGAGGAGGAGAGGGTTGTCTGTGTACATGAGGCAGTTGTAACATTGCCTCAAGATTCCCAGATTCACCAGCTGGACCGGAGAGGAGATTGACAACTGACCTTTGGACATGCTAGAATAGTATTGGGAATTCATTTATAATTGAAAAAAGGGCCAATGGGGAACAAGGTACTCAAGGGGAGTTTGTGAGGGTGTAGTGCTTTTAATTTTTTTAGTGCTGACTTATATAATTGCTTTAGTGAGCAAGTGCCAGGTAACTTAAATGCAATGTGTTACAGGTAACTTAAATGCAAAAACGACAAACAGTAACTTTCTTTCAAGTGAAACAAGGAAATAAGTACAGTAAGCAATGCAGATATCACTAGGGATCCACAGAAGCGCTGAAAAGTCACGTTTTAGGTGGAATTAGCTTTTTCGGAAAATAACAAGCAAACAAACAACAAGCATACAAAGAAAGCTAGATTCAGCAGGCCTGGATCTAGTCTATACTACAGCAAACAAGGTGTACCAATTACAGTAAGAAGCAGTTCAAATATACAGGCACTATAAGCCTTTAACCAGAAATTCCCAGCTCAGAAGGGCAGAGTCCAGCCTCTCCTCCCACAAGAGTGCAGACCACGAACCCTCTTAATGTAAAATAACTGGCCTGAAGCCCAAGTGCTTAAACCAGAACTAATACACTTTTAGAATAACAGACACTGAGCCCTCAATCAGCAGTTCCCAACTTAGAAGGATGCAAGTCACAGCTTGAAGTTATGAGAAAGAGTAGTAGAAGCTAGGTTAAGAAGGGAGGTGATGATTAGTGATCAGCAGTATGGTTTCATGGCAGGAAAGAGCACTACAGATGTAATGTTTGCTCTGAGAGTGTTATTGGAGAAATACAGAGAAGGTCAGAAGGAGTTGCATTGTGTCTTTGTAAACTTGGAGAAAGCATATGACAGAGTGCCTAGAGAAGAGTTGTGGTATTGTATGAGGAAGTCGGGAATGGCAGAGAAGTACGTAAGAGTGGTACAGGATATGTACGAGGGTAGTGTGACAGTGGTGAGGACTGCAGTGGGAGTGACACATCCGTTTAAGGTGGAGGTGGGATTACATCAAGGATCAGCTCTGAGTCCTTTCTTATTTGCAGTGGTGATGGACAGGTTGACAGATGAGATCAGACAGGAGGCCCCGTGGACTATGATGTTTGCAGATGACATTGTGATCTGTAGTGAGAGAAGGAATCAGGTTGAGGAGACTCTGGAGAGGTGGAGATATGCTCTAGAGAGCAGAGGAATGAAGGTCAGCAGGGCTAAGACAGAATATATGTGTGTAAATGAGAGGGAGGGTAGAGGAATGGTGAGGATGCAGGGAGTAGAGTTGGTAAAGGTGGACGAGTTTAAGTACTTGGGATCAACAGTTCAGAGTAATGGTGAATGTGGAAAAGAGGTGAAGAAGAGAGTACAGGCAGGGTAGAATGGGTGGAGAAGAGTGTCAGGAGTGATTTATGACAGACGGGTACCAGTAAAAGTGAAAGGGAAGGTCTACAAGAGGATAGTGAGACCAGCTATGTTGTATGGGTTGGAGACAGTGGCACTGACAAAAAGTCAGGAGTCAGAGCTGGATGTGGCAGAGTTAAAGATGTTAAGATTTGCACTCGGTGTGACTAGGATGGATAGGATTAGGAATCAGTATATTAGAGGGTCAGCTCATGTTGGACAGTTTGGAGACAAAGCAAGAGAGACGAGATTGCGTTGGTTTGGACATGTGCTGAGGAGGGATGATGGGTATATTGGGAAAAAGATGCTAAGGATGGAGCTGCCAGGTAAGAGGAAAAGAGGAAGGCCTAAGATAAGGTTTATGGACGTGGTGAGAGAGGACATGCAGGTGGTTGGTGTGACAGAGCAAGATGCAGAGGATAGGAAGAAATGAAAAGAGATGATCAGCTGTGGTGACCCCTAACGGGAAAAGCCGAAAGATGATGATGATATATAAACCTGAAAAGATGGTGCACGAAGTGAACTGTGCATGGAGAAAACCAACAGCAACTCAAATACTCCAGCACATAAAGAAAACAACAAACAAGGATGCGTGCAAAGCTTTAATGGCGGACCACAATCTCCACAACTAACAGACCGGTTTCGCCACTCGGCATCTTCAGTGTCTGTATAGATATATATATATATATATATATATATATATATATATATATATATATATATGGGTCTACTTTAGACAGTTGAAAATCCACAGTATCAAATTACAAAACATTGAGCTCACAACAGCAAAACTCCTGTTACTCGAAAGCATACAATATTGAAACCCAGAATATTGAACTATATAACTTACCAGATGTTTAAACTGTTTAAACTCAGGCTACAGTAAATCTGTCTCAGCGGTTTTCAATGGCGATCGCGGTACAGTGAAGATCAGGAAATTTACCCTTTTCTCACTGCAGTGCCATCTTGGAGTTGGTATACATATTTTGTGGGGGTTGCGGGGGGGCTTGCCCCACTGCAGAACCGCTAGACAGATTTAGTGTCATGTCAACTTGTACAGCTACTGTTAAGTGCACAGGTATAACTGATTCATGTTTGGGAGTGGTATTGATTTGTTGAATGTTCCTGTAAGCACCTATTTCCGGCTGTTAACACTTCCTCAACATAATGACAGTAAAATAGTTACTAGAATGCCCCTTTACACCTGCATAGTGCACTAAAAATAGTATCTTACACATTTCTAATCCTGTCAATCATAAGCATGTAATGTAGCACTTGTTTACTCTACCGGTGGACAAAGATTGAACTCTTGAGCTTCAGGTGCCTGAGGTTCAACTTGACGACTGCAGTTCCTCCACAGAAAATCCCTGTCAGTGAGTTCTACTGCAGTGATGCCCTTTACAGAGGAATTTTCTCCTTCTTCAAGTTGGGGTGACCTTATAGTTGGTACATATTAGTTTGGGGTATGTGGGAATTTGACCCACTCGCAAAAGGTCATTTAAAAGTGTTCTTTCTACCAATTTTTTTTTTGTTTTTTTGACAAAGGCAGTATGAGAATTCTGATTCTTAGCACAGTCTGTTTCATCCACTCACAGTGGAAGCATAATATTTAATGACATGTTTTACCAGTAAAATAATGGGTCTGAACAGCAGATCTCAATAAACAACATTGCCCACTGTGCTTTCCCACTTATTTTTTTGGGTTTCCTTGTCTTACTAATTCTTTTTAGCAAGTTTGTGTTTTTTCAATACTGATGACAACGAGCGTGGCTCACAACAGTTAAAAATGTCAGACTAAGACTGACTAGCAAAAGCTGTAGCTGTGCAAATGAGGCTCAGCTCTGCTGAACTCTATGAATCACAGTGTTGCTCAGATGTGTATTTCACTGTTTTGGTGTAAATGCATTCAGATGGTCATGAGTATGCCGTTCTGATATGTGATGGCCTTATGAATGCACACAATTGCTAAACACAGCTCAGTTACAGTCCACTGTGCTATACACTTAACCATACTAGCTATGGGTTTTTCGTGCTGCTAAAAAAAACGAAAATAATGCTATAGCATATTCTTACTGGGAATCAATATTAGTAAGGTCTTTATTGTAAGTACAAATTGATTTGCAGGTTAACATAAGTGGTATCTTTCCTCACATTGGGAACTCCTTAATCAGACTTGTGGGTCGTCTAACCGGTTCGAAGACGTGTTTCTCATTTCTGGTGCTAAACCCAAGCGTGCACCACCTAAAAGGACTTATTCGGTTAAAGATGGGCAGCATTTTGGAACTTTTGAAGCAACGCAAGGTACAGTGAAACCAGCTGTGCCTAACATTAGGGAACCGAGCAATGGTAACTATAAAGCTAACTTGGACAAATTTTTGCAAGTACCATTTGAATTTAGTTGTGGAGCCAAAACTGACACTAATTATGATAACAACAAGAAAACTGACAAGGTCAATCACACTTTGAAAAGTAAAATCTTTGCATTTGGCAATAAACTTAATAAAATTAAGAACTTACAGGTTGATAACATGTATCTCCGTAAATGTTTGGAATATAATATCATTCCCATGGGTCTTCGTTTTTTTTAAACAACCCATAGGGATTGATTTGAATGCTGCTAATGTTAAAAAATGTGAAGAAATGTTTAATAATTTTGGGAAACAATTCATTGAATTTATTTTAAGTTGTAATGATCAGAAATTAAGTGGTTTACTGGAAGAGGCTGATCAGGACAGTCAGTCCATTACTCATGATTTGATTTTTCCTCAGTGGGAGAAGCTATATGAAAAACAGTTTACATATGCTGAGAGTAATGGCAGGAAATGTTTTGATAGGAAATGCAAGAAATTTTCCAGGGATTTAAAACAATATGAGAATGGGACTATGTACAAATGGCATAGGAATTACCCAGGAACCAATGGTGAATTTTTTAAAGGTATTAACAATGGAGTTTATGGAGTCGACAATGCTAGTGGTATGGGTGAGGCTGATTTTTTATACCAAGAGGCTGGGAGGGGTTACAGAAGGCAGGAGTTTGGAACGAAACAGGGCACCAACAAATGTTGGTACCAACACAGGGATTAACTAGTGGAGGATTTGATTACGACAGTAACAATTCATCTCCTTTAGATAATACCAACAATATTGTGAACATTCAAGGGGATATTAAAGTGTATAACTACACTTCCCATCCGGTTACCAAAGAACATTTCTTGGTCTTTGCGAAAGGGATGAAATTTATTCCCGGTCAAACCTTTGATTTAGTTGACACTTTAGTTGAATTCAAACTATTTCTCAGGAAGTTGAACCTGGGTATATTTTTCCATGACCAGTCAGGTAACACTATGTCTAGGAATAGACTCAAAAAAAGAAGTTCTTTTACACCCCCTACTCACAAAACCCTATTGTCTTTTGAGAACGTGGTTACCAAACAATTTTATGCCCTGTTTAATCAAATGAAAAATTATACATCTAATGGTAACCCTGACAGACTAGTGAGGGACATTTTGGACACCTTAAGTGAGAACAACATCAGGATCATGTCAGCTGACAAGGGGGGTGGTATTGTGCTGTACGATCAAAATGCTTACACAGCGAAGATATTTGACATTCTAAACAACTCCACTCAATATGAGGTTTCCAGCCTCAACCAGGTTAATATTGCCCATCACAGGATTGATCTATTTTTGGAAGAATTCTTGTTGGATGATAGAATAGATGAGGACCTTTATAAGTTTTTGAAGGTTGACTTTCCCCAACTAGCTACCATCTTTGGAATTCCGAAGGTGCACAAAGATGTGATAAATCCACCTTTTAGACCTATCATTGCAGGTAGCTATAGTAAAACCTTCCAGTTTGGTAGAGTTGTTGACTGTTGGTTGAAGCATATTACGGACAGGACTCAGCACATCATTAGAGATTCTTGGGAATTCCTAGGTATTTTTTCCAATGACCTGTGGTCTTCTGACATGATTTTTGTTACGGTCGACATTAAAGACCTTTTTTCCTGTATCCCCAAGGACGATGGGCTACGTAGATTTACAGCTTGTTTGAGGAAGCACAGTGGATTCAGCTGGGAGAAGGTTCAGCTCACCGCTGAATTCACAGAGATTGTTCTTGACAACAATTACATTTATTTTGAAGGCGAGTATTATCGTCAAATCTTGGGTGTGGCTATGGGGGCAGCTTGTGCCCCCATTTATGCTAACCTCGTGCTTTTGGATTGGGAAGAAGAGGTTGTTTTGAACAGTGAATGGATGGAACATATTTCTTGCTATGTTCGTTATCTGGATGATTTGTTTATTTTGTGGAAGGGAGATACCATACAACTATCCAATTTCATGGATTACATTAACCAGTCAACTACTTATTTAGAGTTTTCACACCAACACAACAGCGTTGGTATTAACTATTTGGACGTATTTTTATATACTAATGGTGAATCTTTTCAATCAAAAATATTCAGGAAAGATACGTTTAGTAATGGTTACCTTGACTTCACTAGTAATCATCCTTACTCTCAGAAACGCAGCATAATTAAGGGGCAGTGTATTAGAGCTGCCAGGATGACCACTGACAGAAAGAACATGGAGTTGGAAATTGATTTCATTGGGAGAATGTTTAAGGAGAAAGGGTATCCAACTGAGTTGATTAAGGACGTGACACAGTATGTGGTACAAGAGTGGGGAAAGAAGTACATCCCACTATTAGGAAAGGGATCTGTCCCACTTGGTAAGGATGCATTAGACAACAGTAGTAGTGATGGGCAATATTCCAAATCTTTCATCCTCAAATATGGTAAACATGTTGGTCATGTCAAAGATATTGTTACAGCTAATTGGAACATTATTACTAGTGATGAGACCATTAAAGAATATGTTTGTGACAGGCCATCATTTGTGTACAAAACAGGGCCCAATATTAAAAATCTTATTGAACTGAAGGCCAATAAGCAAGTTTTGAACAACAACACTAAAAGTGGGGGAACAAAGAAATGTGGTCGTTGTTCTCAATGTGCTTTTATATTTGAGGACGAATGCTGTACTCTTAAAAATGTAAATAGGAACAAAATTAGGTTCATCAATGGAAATTGCCAGTCCAGTCATTTGGTCTATTTAGCAATGTGTTGCACTTGTCCTTGTTTTTATGTCGGAAAAACTGACAGGCAACTAAAAAACAGGATATATGACCATACATATTGTATGAGGAAAAAAGATGTTAACAACGCTTTATTCCGACATATTAATGACAGCAACAATTGCGTGAGGTTTAAATTTGCAATTTTGGAAATTGTATGGGCAAACCCTAGAGGTGGTGACATCAAAAGCATCGTGGGAGAGAAGGAAATCAAATGGCAACTCAAGTTGAATGCAGCCAGTTTTCCTGGTCTCAATGAGTTGATTCCCACTAAGCCACTGATTAGGAATGTTTGATGTTCATAGGTGTATAGGGTTCTTTACAACAAATTACATTTGAATTTTATCAAACACCTTTGGCTGGGGTTATAACTGAATTCAATACTTCTGGAAACAGAAATTACTGGAAGAAAAAATAGGTATTGTTACATTGGAGTACAGGTCAATGCCATTTTTACTAATTCAACTGTTTTTGAAGCATTTTCATATTAAGTTTTGGGTTGTGTTTCTATTTTTTCCTTAGTGCTGTTTTTTGCACAGGAATGTTGTGCTACTGTTGAATTGTTTCGAGTTATATTGATATTGATATGGCACATTTTTAATTTATATTGTTATAGACTAAGTTACAGAATATTGTTTTTAACTGTTCTACAATTTTTAACCATGTGAATAGGAATTGTTGACCTATTTAGGGGTTGACTATACTTATGAGTTTTTATCAGTGTATTTGCATACTGTCTTTGTAAAAAAACTGAAAGGGCGTTGCAATTACCAATTAATTTTGGCGGTCTTTTGTTGTTAAAAATGTTTCTTCAGCTTTTTATTTTGTTCTGATGAAGTGTATTATTTACATGAAAGCGCTCAACCATTGATTGTACAGGAGTTATTTGCATTAAAGAACACTCGGTTCTTGGATTTATTAAACAGTGTGGATCGTGGTTTTTACTGTGGGTTTTTGGTGTTGCTCCATTTATGCGTTGTACCCTCAGTTAACTTTTTGCGATAGTGACCTTATAGTTGGTACATATTAGTTTGGGGTATGTGGGAATTTGACCCACTCGCAAAAGGTCATTTAAAAGTGTTCTTTCTACCAATTTTTTTTTGTTTTTTTGACAAAGGCAGTATGAGAATTCTGATTCTTAGCACAGTCTGTTTCATCCACTCACAGTGGAAGCATAATATTTAATGACATGTTTTACCAGTAAAATAATGGGTCTGAACAGTAGATCTCAATAAACAACATTGCCCACTGTGCTTTCCCACTTATTTTTTTGGGTTTCCTTGTCTTACTAATTCTTTTTAGCAAGTTTGTGTTTTTTCAATACTGATGACAACGAGCGTGGCTCACAACAGTTAAAAATGTCAGACTAAGACTGACTAGCAAAAGCTGTAGCTGTGCAAATGAGGCTCAGCTCTGCTGAACTCTATGAATCACAGTGTTGCTCAGATGTGTATTTCACTGTTTTGGTGTAAATGCATTCAGATGGTCATGAGTATGCCGTTCTGATATGTGATGGCCTTATGAATGCACACAATTGCTAAACACAGCTCAGTTACAGTCCACTGTGCTATACACTTAACCATACTAGCTATGGGTTTTTCGTGCTGCTAAAAAAAACGAAAATAATGCTATAGCATATTCTTACTGGGAATCAATATTAGTAAGGTCTTTATTGTAAGTACAAATTGATTTGCAGGTTAACATAAGTGGTATTTTTCCTCACATTGATAACACCTCTGAATCTGCCTAAAGGAAGGAAAATAATTTTCTGCATGTATGTCTACCATTGTATATACATGCACTTACACAAGCATGTACCATTGTGTAAACATTTAACATAACACTCAATGTCCTACTGACCACTGTTGCAGTATTCCAGTACTGATGGGTGTGTGGTAACCTGTATCTGGCCAGTGTACCAAACCAGAAACTTTTATACGCTCATATGTCTGGCGTATGACCTAAGCCTGTGGGTGTTTGGATACATAAGAAGACACAGGAGACTAAGATAATCAGGCTATCTAAAACCAGGAAACCCTGGAAAAGCCTCAGCAGACAGAGCAAAGAAAAACAAGGTCACATTAAAGGAGGGAAGAGGACCCCCCCAGTCCACAGGGTGCACACAGATTATTACAAACAACAAGGGGGAAGGATGGAGGGACTCAGTAGTGCGGCAGTGATCAGGAGGACATCTACTGTTATGGCTAAGTTCTTACACAACTGTATTATGCCCTTCCTTAGATCCCTGTTGCAGTATGACAGTACTGATGGGTGATTCCCAAAGCTCAGAAGGTGGACAGGGTACATGGACTGGAGACCGGAGGTCTACCAATCCCAGGAGTACGGATCTGGCAAAAGAAGTCCATGATCTAGCAACGGCATCCACTGTGTAGTGTTTTGTGAAGGTGTGTACAGAGGACCAGGAGCCTGCTTCCAGAATGGCTCTGAAGTCAATGCTTTTCAAGAATTCACCAGAGGAGGAAACTGCTCTGGTGGAGTCTTATTTGACCAGTGAAGATCGAGACTTGCCATGTTAAGAATAGCAAAAAGAGATGGACTTTGAGATCTAGTTGGAGAATGTCGGTTTAGAGATCAGGTGCTCAATTTGCCTTCCTAGAAGGAAACAAAAAGCTGATCCAATTTCCTAATATCTTTAGTCGTATCAAGGCAAATTCTGAGTTGTCTGTACACATCCAGGGAGTGGAGGAACCTCTCATCCCTGTTCTGCAAATTTGGAAATAAGATAGGTAAATATATTGCCTGCCTGACTGACAGACTATTTATTTATTGACATTTGATTACTGGGAAAGTCTAACTGGGTAGAACCCCATTTTCAGCAGAGGCTCAGGCAGAAAAGCTCCAAATTATTAAAAAAAAATTAAAAAAAACAATAATTTTACAATCTTCAAAAATGTCTGCATTTTAAATAATTATAACAAATTAGAGATAATATAAAAACATTTAAGAATCAATACAAGTTATATGACAATCATTTAATATTTTTAAAAATTTTAGACAGTTTGTAGAAAAATTAAAGGTAAGTCAGTGATATACAAACAGGAATTGCAATATGAAGTGAGGGGGAAACAGGCTTATTGTATATTTAGAGAAAAAGTCAGGGAAGAGAATTTGATAGAAGGAAGTAAGAAGTGATGAAGGGACAGTAAAGAGGTATAAGGAATGAAAAGGTACTTGTTCACATTTAGGGAAATAGTTTATCCTAGTTTTGAGCAAGAACAGAGCCAGACTTCAGTTAGGAAGTCTTTCAGAGTGGTTTTGAAAGATGGGAGGGAAGGTACTGACCTGATGGATACAGGTAAGGAGTTTCAGGACTTACCAACCTTATACAAGTACAGACAATGACCAGCAGATTATACAGGTATGTAAACAGACAGGAAGTTTGGTGACCGGATTGCAATGACCAACTGGGAGCACAGTTGTGTAGAATGTTTTTTAGTGTTGGACAGGCAGATGGATGCTGGATAATTTTATAGGTGGTAAGAAGCTGTGTATATGTTAGTTGATAAGGCAGTTCTAACCAATTAAGGCTCTGTAGTGATACAGTGGTGGGTTCCAAAAGGGGTATTTGCTGCAAATTAGGGACTTTGTTATTGTTCAAGATTTAATTGTTGGGAAGCTTGGAGGTTAGTAAAGATGGAAGCACCATAAAGAAGTGTGACGAGGAGATAAATAGTAGCAAATATTTTAGTTGCATCAGTGAGAAAGCATCCCTAGTTTTTGATGAGTTTTTCTTATGCAATTTTGTATATGCAGGTTGAATGTGTGCTTATCATCCACTATCACCCCTAATAATTTGCTATGAGAAGTGACTTCAACGGTTGCATTTTCAAGAGAAACATTACATTTAGTTTTTTACATGAGAGAGGGATTTAGGGGAAAAAGTAGTAGTTAGGTCTTTTTTCAGTTGAGCTTAAGTTGTGAGTAACAAAGCTATGTTTCAGTGGCTGTTAAAGCTTCCTGAGTAATTTTTTTGGAGTGCCATTTTACTGATTGATGCCTATCAGACAGGTAGCTTTTCAAACACAGAATGGTGGGATGAGAGAAACCTAGTGAGGACATTTGAAGTAGAAGTTTTCTGTGACAAACTATGTCAAAGGCTTTAGACAAGTCTAGAAATAAGAAAGAGACACATTTGCAGTTATCTCTAGCTTTACTGACAGAATTTATATAGGTAAGAAGGGCAGTACTAGTACTATGGGAAGGACAGTAGCTTCATTGTGTAGGGGATAGGAGTTCTTCCTGAGGGAGATAGTTTAGCAATTATTTTGAATACATTTTTAAAATATTTTTGCTGAGGGGAGATGATTGCTATAGGTCTCAAGTTATTAATGTCTGTTGAATGTCTTCCTTTGTGCAGAGGGATAATGTGTGACTTTTTTCCCAGATAGAGGGAACGTGGGATTCTTAGACTGACCTAATTCTAAGGATTCAGACAGGACAGTCAATGCTACTGGCGGCTATTTTTAGGTACTCACTTGGAAGGTCATCAGCTGAAGAAGAGCACTGTTTAAGTTTGTTTAAAAGTAGTTTTAAATAGGATGTGGGCACAGGTTTGAAGATGAAAGACGTCATATGTGGCTGTTGGGCAGTGTTGGGATTAGATATGAAAGAAGTGTTAGCCTTAGACAGACCCTATCCTTATGCAAGTAAAGAAAGTGAGGAGTGATCATAAAGGCTTGAACCTCAGAAACCTTTTTGGCAGAAGTAAGGGCCTCAGGTGAAACAGTTTGCCAAGCACAAAACTATAGGGAGGCAGAAGCCACTGCTTCAAAAGGTGGCAAGGTAAGTTTTTCCAAAATAAAGTTGAGGTCCCGGGAGGTGTGAGGGGTGTGAGACAGCCCTCCTGGGTGGATTCAAATGAAGGATGTCCTTTGTAAACTGTCTGACTTCAATTCCTGACAGCAAGTGGGGGGTGGGTTAAGTGGCATGCTGGCAGAAATGGCAGACCAGTGTAGCTTGATAGAGGAATAGGCTAGTACAGTTTAGAGTAGCTCACACAAGTAGGGCAAAACTATAAGGATCCTCTCCTGGAGGGGGGGTCTCATTCTTCTTAAGTTACCAGATAGGAAATCTTTTCCATTAGTAGATGTAACACTTTTTAGTGCTAGACTTTATCACCTCCTGAAGAACATGGAACATGTCCTCAGAAAACTGGCGTCTGAAAGAAATCAAAATTCTAATATCAACAGGGTCAGGCTGAGAGCTTGTAAGTTGTAATGAAGCAGACAGCCCTTTTTATGCGTGATTAAGACCACTTTGTGGACAAACTTAAAGTGATGGCCAATGGCTAGGTGCATACCTCTCAAATATCCAGATGTTCACAGTGTCAAAATTTTTGCCTCATATTTTTGGTGTGTTTCTCATAAAATATTTGGTTTTCTGGCAAATCATTGTGAACTGAAGTCAGTAAATAATGGCAGACATTTGAGTTTCAGACTTCATACCCTTCAGAAAATTCATCCTAATGCAAAAACTGTTATTCTATCAATTTTCTAAGTTTATAAGAGCAATATTTAAAATTGTCCCTATTTTGTAGCCTTTGTCCCCACACATTATTTATGACTTTGTCCAGATTTCTTGTGCTAAAAGCTTGAAAGGTATGGCTAGGTGAAGAAGGGGGACCAGTGCTGCCTGGGCCAAAAGGGAATCACCAGCAACATTTTTGGTCTGCCCCATTAGATCTTCAGTAGGACATTTGGGATTGAGTGGAAGCATAGAGGTGCTTCCTCTCCCAGCAGAAATATGTGGCATCCATCCTCCAGGCCTGTGGATTAGTAATCCTAGTGCAAAACAGCTTGACCTACCCGTTTTGAGTGCAGGCAAACAAATCTATTTGAGAAATATCCCATTTGCAGACTATGTCCAAGGAGACCTCTCTGTTTAGCATCCATTCTTGAGGGTCTTCCATGAACCTGTTTAGAGAAAAAGTGAGCACATTGTCTTCAAATGGAATGTTAACCACCTGAAGGGACAGATTTGCTTTTATAGATTGATCCCATGCCAGAAAAGAGAGGCTGCACAGCTAATAGGACTTGGTCCCTCCATTTGTTGATTATCACGTTACTGTGGTGTTGTCTGTAAAAATCCTGAGAGGCTCTGTATTCCAAAGGTGAGAAAACAACTGTAGGACTTTAATAAGGGTCTTCATTACTTTGACATTGATATGCTCCCTTATCTGATAGGGGGGGGACCCCTGGCCATGAACTGTTGAAGAGCCATCCAAGCTCCACAATAACACATCTGTAGTTCCTGGTTTGATGTGGATGGACAGATTTGAGAGCCTGAATTTAGTTGGATTTACGAAATACACCACTGTAAATCTTTCTTCAGAAATGGCAAGACGGGAATTTGGAAGGCCAGTTGGTGACAGTGCTGAGACCAAAGAGATGTCAGGTACCACTGGATCTTTCTCTCGGTTTAATTTCTCCAGGTCTTTTTGGGTTCTAATACTATGATAGGAATGGACCCCATTCCAAAGTCAGGGCATGATAAAAGTTCAGGAAATTAGTATTGTTTCAATCTTTGATGTTAGCAAAAACTGCTCCTTGCAGCACCTGTAATGTGCCTAAAAATTACTCTTTCTGTACTTCATATGGAGTTTCATGTATTATAGCATATCTAAGTATGACTGTAAATTATTTTTTGTTAGACCTGTTGCTCCTGCTACTATTGGAATTGTCTGGGTATCCTTGTTTCAGCCTGCAAATCCTGGTATTTATCTGCATAGCCTCTAAGTTTTTTCCTGTCTGTGTTAATATTTTTAGTTTATTATTAATAGTGTAGGACAGATCCTGATCTGTTTTTACACTGTGCATTACTTTTACCATGTCTTTCTTTCTATGTATTTTTGATAGTCTGTCCGCTTTTCTATATTTTTCTAATAATGAAATAGTGATACTTCTTGTCTTAATTGCTTTATATTTTTCTCTATTTGATACTTCCATGGTGGCATTTTATTTCTTCTGTCCCTTTCCCGTTTTGCTCTGTTTTTGTGTTTCAACTTTTATCTCTTATTAATATTTATTTTTGTTATATAACAAGAATTACATCACACAAATTCATTAACAGACTTCATTACTGTGTTCTTCTGTTTTACTAAACTTCTAACATTTTGGATCTTATTTACTTTCTGTAATCTATTTCTTTCTTCAATGTTAATATATCTTTCCATTCTATTAAATCAAGCAGCTCTTCCCTTAGATCATTTTCTTCTAGACTGAGAGTACCTTCTTTGCACTCCATTTCCTGTTAGTATACTACAGAAAGTTACAAGACATCTTCCTGTGACATGTGCTCTTCAGATGCACCACGTTTCATCTGCTGCTCCTTCATATAGGAACTCATTTGCCCATCACATTGCAACATTACCTGCCACTGTTTCTTGCTCCTTCTCTTGCTGTGCAACTTCAGCTGAATGTCTGCACCCATCTCGTACAGAGATCTGTAGAGCATCACCATGTGGCAAGTCTTCAGATACCTCCCACTTCACCTGTTACTTAATATGGGGACTCACTGTTCCATCTGTGACATCACCTGTGTTGGGATTTTTACACTAAATTATTCACTTTACAGTTTCTGTTTGCTTAACTTCTTCCTTACTAATCCTCTTTTTTACTTTCCTACTTAATTTTCTTATTTTTTGTATTGTGAAATTGTCCATGTTTGGGTGCCTTTGCTTGTATTTCTATTCAAATACCTTTAGAGCTGCTTTTTTGTATTGATTAATTTGTCGTTCTCCTCTGCATGAATATTGTGCCATAACAGATCTCTTTTCCCCCATGTCCACGTTTCTTTATTATACCTTGCAAAAATCTCTAGAGTTCGATCTTTATATTTTCCCACTTTCTGACTTGCTTCTTTTTCTGGGAGGCACAAAGTTTCTTCATTTATGTAATGTTTTTTCCTGGATCTGCTGTATTAATGAACACAATTTTAACTGACACTTTTGATAGTTTTTCTTGCGCAAGTATTTTTCTTTCCTCTAATTTCTCTCTTAATCTTTCTGAATATATTCTATCTGGCAATTCTGGGCTTTTTGCATAATAGTAACAATAAATAATTTCTTCCTTATCCTCAACAGTCCACTGTGTCTACTTCATGGCTCTTTTCTGGCCTATCAGGAATAGGAGAGTGCACAACAGCACCTAAGTCCAGTAAATTATAGTATCTTTTTTGTACGTCAGATTTTTCTTTGGATTCCCAACAAAAATGTTGCATCATTTTAGTTATAGATTCCACAACAGAAATTTCTTCAATGTTGGAGTTAGAGGACAAGGTGTCCTCATCATCATCAGCAAGCTGTGCAGGAGTATGGATTTGAGATTACTAAGCTAAGGAATCTTAATCTGAATCAGATTCTTCCTCCTCCTCTGATGAAGATTCATGTTGTCTCTTCAGAGAGGGTCTTCAGAAGGGAGTGGGGAAGTGAAGGTGGAGAAAGGAATGAAGGGGTTTCAAAGACAAAATGAGAATTCAACCCATTCCTACTACTTTCTTTTACCACAGGGGAGCCATAATTTCCCACAGACTGGCCCAATCCCATTACAGAAATGTTTCTATGTCCTAAGGATTCTTCACTGACATTTTCTCTGGGTCTATATTATTTTTTCGACAGCTTAGGTTGTCGAATGCTCAATGATTGACACCTAAGCGTCGAAGTTTCAAAATCGCGAACAGCCATATAAGCGCATTCTTTCCTTGGGATAGAATTCACCTGGCTGTTATCGAGGATTTGCCCTTTCCTCAATTTAGAGCGATCTTGGAGTTGGTATATTTCGTTACGGGGGTGTGGGGGGGGGCACAGCCCCCCCCCACTATATTTAGGTTGAAAAGTTAATTTTATTTCCGGACGGCCTAGCAAATTCTTTCCTGAGGAAAGAATTTGTGTATATGGCCATTCATGATTTTGAAACTTCGATGCTTAGGTGTCGATCATTAAGCATTCGACAGCCTAAGCTGCTGAAGAAATAATATAGACCCTTTTCTCCAGTCCAGGAACTACTGGCACCAGTGGTACACCAGTAGTAGGCAGTTTTTTTGATCCTGGGACCTGTGCACCCAGATGCTTTAGTATTTTTAGCCTACCTCTCTCCATGATAAACAAAAATACAGTGTGTATATCAGTGTTGTATTGGTGAGATTTTGTGAAAAGAGGGTCCACCATGTGATGATACTCATCAAGACTTGAGGATGAATTCAGTTCCAACAATACTACTCTCCTTTTCTTGCTGATGTCTTTTTATGTGCAGCTTGGCAAATGGTACCATAGGAATGGTTGCTGTCAGGTATCCCAGTTTAGAGTATACTAGAGTGAAGATATGAATGCTATTTGCCATAAGGTTGTTGTTGTTTGTTTGTTTTTCGGCTTTTCCTGATTAGGGGTCACCACAGCGGAACTCCGGTCTGCTAATGATTGGCAGTAGATTTTTACAGTGCCGAGTTGCCAGCTCGACTCCCAACCTTCAGCGAAGGCACGCCCATTCACGCATGTCTTTCGGAACGCCACTCGACCGCGGGGCGTGGCGTTCCCGAAAGACATGCGTGAATGGACGTGCCTTCGCTGAAGGATGGGCATCGAGCTGGCAACTTTGCCATAAGGTATGGGTGTTAATTAAAAATGTTAAGGTGAAGAGTACAGTGATGTCACTAGTGGACTTCTGTACCACACAGGAGACAATGGGCAATGATTAAGAAGAGAAGTCAGTTGCCAAGTGCTCAGCTGTCATTTATGCACTCTAACAACTGGGCAGGAGTAAAAATATGACAGAATATGGAACTACTGCAGCCACCAATGAATGCAGATATAAAAGAGTATAAGGAAAATTTGGCAAACAACTAACAGGTTTACAATATCTAAAAGAGGAAGTCTGTGTACCAGTGAGTAAAGTTACACACTGTCAATTGCAATGCTATATACATTAGTTGCTTCAGATCACAGAGATGTAACAAATGGAGGCCATTTCTTAACTAACTCATGCTAAACACTGTAGGGAAAGACCACTCCACTAACAAGGAAAAAGGTCAGTATGGAAATACTTAAACAAAAACCAAGTATTGACAAAACAGTTTCACTGAGAATGTTCATGCATGTAACTTTCCTTTGTTCTTTACTTTTTGATTACCTAGGTAGCGCACTGATTACTGCACAACCATTTGTAGGTTTAGCCTAGGTTATGTGCAATACTGTAATTCCAAACAGTAAGGGTCATAGTTATTACCATGAGATTTCATGCAATCATGTTTATACAAGATAACAAAAATATGCATCAGATGATGAAATTATTGTCATATCTACAATACGTAAATTACGAGTTGCACTAAAAAAAAAAAAAAAAAAAAAAAAAAAAAGGATAGCAAGGGAAGATTATAAGAATCATGGAGAAAGAACTTTTTTTTACATTATATAATATGTCCTGCATTTTGGCTTCTGCATTTATTTTGTTTTTCAAGGTATTGTTTAAACTGAATTTAGAATAGCCTGCATTTTCAGTGAGATCCTATAGGAGGGACTGCCAAAGTTCGGGAGCTAGTACAGAGAAGCTATAATCTGAACTGTGTAGCTTGACAGAGTGGATTTGGGGTTTAGGGCCAGCTGTAGACTGACTTCTGAAACTATAGGTTGGCATGGCTGTGTTAAGTTCGTGAAGCACTGAAGTGATGCCATGATGTCTATATCCAAATTGTTACTATGGCAATAAACAATCCCATCTTTAAACCAGTTAGCAAATCAAAAAATAAATAAAGGTGTAACATCCTAAGTTAAATGTAGAAGCTGCCTTAAAAACAAAACAGCATACACAATGCCAGTAGTGAACATAAAACCCACTTTGATCGAACAGTATCCAAATGAAGTCCAATATAATCAAAACTGTCGAGTCTCAGCAAACAAAAGTGAATCACCCATTTAACAAAGGTAAATATCAAGGTTCAATCCAAAATTCAAAAAAATCAAAAAGGAGCACAAAAACGTTCAGTTCATCACAGTATATTATCTGCTCATTTATGCACAGTAACATACCAACGTGTTCTGTTTGGTGGATGGTTATCTTTGAACTGTCCTGTCTGATTACATTCACACCAGCCCTACCTGATTCATAAAACATTTAGGAATTCAGTAAATTTAAACTTTACCAGCATATCCAATTCCCACTACATTTACGAATTCTGACCAGTGACTTTAAGCCTTATCTTCTGAATCAAGGTTTCAGATCTTCTCAGCCATGTGAAATTAGTCTATCAATTTTTCTTTTAAAACTCTAAAACTATTCTTTTACATAAAAATAATTTCCTTTCTGTACAGCAACATATGATTTTAATAAAGAAAAAACAATATCAACAAATCACACTGTGTACTTCACTTATGTCTGCTTATTAATGTGTTCTTGAAGTGTCTGTGAAAATGTTTTGTCCATGTTAATGTCCCCATTCCCTTTTCAAAACAATTTTTCAGCTTACACACAACAAACAATTACCAGCTATTATGTTTTAAAAGATCACATCTGAAGTACTGTGACAGATAAAGCCTCTAATTCATATTTTTCCTCTGCAACAAGAATTAAAAAAAAAAAAAAAAACTTTCCTGAGAATTCATTAAAGTTCCTAGCACAAGAGAAAGGCCCTTTCAGCGTGATGTATCCACTTGTGATTCAGAAACATGCAAGCCACGATGAGGTGAGACCTCATTATTGGCTAATCTGCATATTTTTTGAATTGCAGTTACTACCACAACATGCAGAGTCGCAACAATAACCTACTGATTGTGTACACAGTGGCACCTCCCATTAACTATCTTACACATGTAAGTACACAAACAGCAGCACACACACACACACACACACACACACACACACACACACACACACACACACACACACACACACTCATGCACGCGCACACACACACACACACACACACACACACACACACACACACACACACACACACACACACACACACACACCACAGTCTCTATACCTGTCCCTGTTCTATCTACCCTTCTGTGGTTTCCTCCAGCCCTGTAATAATTTGTTGCCATTAGTGCACTTATGTATAAGGCCCTGGTGGTCTATTGTACCCCCCCATCACTGCTATGATGTCTATGCCAATATGGCACCATAGAGAATTATTGCTGGTGTCCAGTGCATCCTCTCACCGTTCGATTACCCTTATGTTGCCTGTGATATTATGGCAATAACTCCCTGGTATCCAGTGCCCCCCCCCCCGAATCCCCATAGTACCACTGACGCCTTTATGGTACTACAAAATATATTACCTAGTTTCCAGTGGTTCCCCTCATCCCCAGATCCCTGTAGTAACATTTGTGCTATTACGGCACTATACAGTGTGCATACCTGTACCCCACCCCACCTGTTTTAGTAGCAACTCTGTTGTTGGCATGCCACTTTAAGGAGTATTCCCTGGTGTCTAGTGTATCCCCTGCTCCCCCAATCACTGTAGTAACGTTAGGGCCAGTACTGAGCTTTAAACATTAATCCCTGGTGTCCGGTGGTTCCTCCCATATCGCAATCGCCATTTTGACATTGATGCCTTTATGGCACTTTTAAATAAACTCTGGTGTCTAGTGGCTACCTCCCATCCCATATGTGTTTGGCAGTTGAACATGGCCTTTTGGCCATGTTCACTACTGCAATGTGGTGTGGATGGCAATGCTGACGTACATGGCCAAGCGAGTTTTTGAATCATTCCATCATGTAGATGCCTTCTTGGAGATGGTTCCAGGGAGAGAGCACATAGATAATTAGCAATGCACCCCCCCCCCCCACCGAATGCCGTATTAGCATTCAGCACAGGTTCAAGGACAGACCTTTGGGCTGCTACATGTCTTTGTGCTGAACAATCACACAAGGGTGCCTGCTGAATATCAAAAAGGTATTGTGATGTCACTACACCGTCATGAATTCAGCCCTTTGGTTCTGCAGTTTGGAGGAGAACAAAAAACTGCAATTCTAAACAATAACTGCAGCTATATAATGTGAAGCTCTAGAATACAGCACATTTGAACAGGTTGCATTTACAGAATACAGTGGTAAACCTTTAACAGATTTGAGTATTTGTACATGTACTTCATGAAGAGTTTATAGCCTGTTTACAGGTGCAAGGCAAAGGAGATATTCATATATTTCAGAGGAAGTTGAATTATAACAGTGGTGGAGCAATTTAAGAAGAAAAATCACAAAAAAGTTTGTCTTTTCATTTGTGCTTTGGTGAATGTTTACAATGCAGAAGGAAATCAAGCAATAAACACAATTGATTTTGTTCACAAAACTACTGGTTTGCCTTTTTAATGAATCACAAGTTAATACATTTTAATGACTGATTTTAGGTCTCTGAAACATTTACACTTTTCCTGTTTAGTACAAAGAAAGCAGGAACTTTCCCTTTTGTGTTTTTATGAATACAACTTTTAAAGACTTATTTTAGGTTTCTAGGTTATTCACATTTTGTCTGTATAGAACAATAAAGAGAAAAATGACTTTCCCTTTCATATTTTTATAAATGTCAAGTTTCTAAACCATTTCATTTTTTCTGTGTAGAATAATAAAGAAAGCAGTAACTTTCCCTTTGTATTTTTATGAATGCTTATTGACGTCTCTTGATCTGCTGGAAAAACACATTACTTAAGAGCAACTTACAGGCCAGCACACCACATTATTAATAGAGGCTGAAAGCACATTAAACTAAACCACGGTAATGTGAGCTGTCTAAAATATTTAAAAGCTCCTCATGGTTGGTGCGCAGTGAGGAAAGCTCAATCAAGATCTTTCTAAAGTACGACTTAATTATTTATAACTCTTCAGATGCGCCTGCACAGGAAAACCAATATCAACACCTAGAAGTCAGCATTCAACTCTGCAGTAGATTTATTGTTAGACAAGAGGCTAGGAAATTTCTTCTGAGCTGGGCAGTCATTTGAAAGAGCATAACATTTTTTACAATACCTCTGACAAAAAGGACTGGAGAACAAATTAAATACAAATTATTTCTATCTGCTTTACTTCCTTTTTTCTGTCAGTCAGTTAACACAGCACAGAGGTTAAAGCTACAATGAGCTTTAGACTACATGGTTTAATTGCTTCTGTAGCCCCTTCTGTGCAAGTCATGTTGCTTTTATGTATGCTTGTGAGTTATAAAATACAAAATGCAGTAAACAGTTACGAAGACTCAAGCTGATGGTTCAGACTGATACAACCAAGGGTAATGCCTGTTACTAATCTGTTTTTTATTCTGTAATTCTATATGGCTAGGACCCATTAGAAAATATCATGGTGTAAATCAACCTAAGACATGTGGCCAAGATTCATTTAGGAACTTGTTGATTTGCACTGGCTATTTATTTCAAGAATTCAATAAAGGTGTGTTTAAAAAAAAAAAGAATTAACCTATTCCTTGTTGGCACAGTGGTAGCCTTTGTTGCCTTTTCCATGAAAAGTAATGCAATAATGAAAGTAAAACTCTCTGTCTAGGGTCTTTCTATACATCCATATGTGTGTCCAACTCTTCCTTTATCCACACACACACACACACACACACACGTGGACACAAAAAAAAAAAAATATATATATATATATATATTTACATGAACATTGGTGTTATAAGAGATCTGGGAACACAGGCTGACAGCAGCCTCTCTTTTGACCACCACATTACCACTGTAGTCAGAAAGTCTTTCTACGTGGCATATCTCATTACTAACGGTTTTGCATCCAGGAAGAAAGAGGTCATTGTCTATCTCTACTCTTCCCTCATTAGGGCAATCACTGAGTACAATGCCCCATTTGGCATGTACCTCACTAAACACCTACAACAACTGGAGAGGCTGCAAAAATACTTCACAAAGAGGATCCTAGGCCTTAAACATTTGTCCTGTATGGACAGACTAAAAAAACTCCCAACTATTCTCTGTCTCACATCGCCTACTTAGAGGCGATCTCTGCCTGACTTACAAAGCCATGTCTGACCCAGCTCTGTTAGAAATGCTACAGCTAAAGAAATCCCAATCCCTCTGCACCACACGCTCTAGAGACCTCAACCTCATTACCACAATCAACAGAACATGCTGAAGGGACAGGTTCATAACCCAGAGACTGCCCATGCTATGGAACAGACTTTCCATACATGTCAAGCAGAGCACCTCACTGGCCCTCTTCAAGAGAAATCTTGATGAGTGGATGGGGAAATAGAAGATTCACCCCAGGGATCACTCCAGTGACTCTACTCAACAGAGGCACTGGGAACTAAGGTCAGGTGGCATGATGCCAGGGTAATCCTATGGGCTAGGCTTGTAAAGGCTCCAGGGCCATTATAGGTTCATAGGATGGTACTAGGCTATCAGCCCTAGGGCCTTTACAAGCCTAGCCATAACAATTCCCTGGCTATTTCTTCTCACACTATTTACTTCCCTGGACCCCTGTGTAGCAGGGCAACTGACGTGATCCCTGGGGTGAATTTCCTTTCTCCCACTTAGCCTAGTACACGCCTATGAACCTATATGCATATGTAGTTAACGGCTTTTTGTCAAATGTTTATTTTTACTGAAAAACTGAAATGTGTGCCTGATTTAACAAGTGTCTATATATTACGGTTTGGATCAGACAGAAGATAGATTTTTGTAGGTGCATGTGGGTTTGGGGCTGGGAGTGTGTTATATATTAGGGGTTACAGTAAGGGTTAGGAAAGGGATAGATTAATATTTTGAGTTACCTGCATGTTTGAGGCTAAGGGTTAGAGTAAGTGCTAGGTAAGGGAATAGATGTAGTGCAGTGTGTGTGTGTGTGTGTGTGTGTGTGTGTGTGTGTGTGTGTGTGTGTGTGTGTGTGTGTTGATATGAGGACTTGTGTGTCAAAGTGCATTGAGTAATGGTACTGTTACAGAACGTTTTTTCTATGTAAGGTCTAAGGTTCGGACCCATATATTTGAGGGTGGAATACAGATGTTCTTAGCTGTTTCACTGTTAACACTATACATCACTCACTGCATTAATAGTGTGTCCTGGTCAGTAAGAATTTCTCACTGAATTTCAGCCTTATAAAGTAGCGTTACTAATTCTTTTCCTGTGAACTCTGAATTATCCCATCACACTGGCACTGCTGCATAATTACCAAGATATATTGCTGTGTATTATTTGATTTTAAAAGTGGACCTACTATGTCCATTTCCATTTGTTCTAAAGGGACCTCTACACTGAGCAGTGTTATTGGAGAACTCAAATCCTGTGCTGACAGCTGTCCTTTGACACTCTGGAGTGGCTGCTCTCCTTTACAATACCAGGCCAATAGAATCTAGCCAAAATTCTAGCTTTTGCCTTGCCCATTCCTAAACAGACGCCCAAAATATGTGTCTCTGTAAGTTAACTACACTACAAGTATTCTAAAAGGTATCTGAAGTAATAAGTGACTCAGTAGATGTTCTCTTTCACTCTCTCCTTGGTTACTCTATATAGAAGGTCATTTCTTAACTCAAGGCAGGTATGTATAATGGGCCTGTTCTGTTCTTTTGGTTACACATCCACCCATTCAATGCTCTCTCAGGCTCTATTTAGGGTATAGTCTTCAAACTGAACTTTCCTGAAATTGACACAGGTCATGTACAGATTAGCCAAGTCAGTGAATTTCTTCAGTATTCTTAGGTAAAGTGGAGACTATGCCTCTTCTACAGATACCGATATAGGCTTTTCCCCTTCAGCTAGTTCCCTCCCTGTAAAAGTCAGCTCATGAAAATAATTTAATAATTTTCATCCACCAGATGTACTGGTTGTTTAATTTTCTCTTCCTCAAGGTTGGTATTACCCACTTTTCCCTTAGTCTAGCTGGGTTTTTGCTATGATATAGCAGCGAAAAGCTTAAGTCTGCTCATACTTCTCTTCTTCTTTTCCTTCAATATGAGACCCATCTGTCCCTTCCTCTGCATCTACGCATATTTCCATTAGTTCATTCTCATCTAGTGACTATTCCTGTCTGTCTCTACACTGACTTTTTATCACTAAGTAAGGAGGACGAATGCAGAGGGCATGAAGTTCAGATACTCTCCTAGCAGAAGTAACAGCGACCAGGAAGAGTGTTTTCCAGGAAAGTAATTTCAGTGAACAGGAAGCCGCAGGTTCAAAGGGAGGTAGAATCAAGGATGTTAAAACTAGGTTTAGATCCTACTGTGGTGGAGGATCTTTGATCGGAGGTTTGAGTAAAAAGACACCTCTCAGGAATGCTTTGCAAAGCTTATGGGACATGATGCTGCAGTCCGACAGACCTATGTGAAAATATGAAATGGCTGCCACCTGAACTTTTACTGTGGAGGATGAAGACCCTGAATTAAAAATTTCAGCTAGGAAATCCAAGACCGAGTGAATTAGAGCAGTGAACGGATCTATATTTCTAGCCTTTGCCCAGAAGGAAAAACGTTGCCATTTACTAGTGTCAATCCTTCTGGTAGAAGATTTAAGGGAAGCTACTATAATATCCCGGACGGGATTAGAAATCATAGGAAGCCTGGCTAGGGACGGAAGTGGAACAACCAAGCAGTGAGGTTGAGAGAATGGAGGGATTGGTGCAGCTGCCCCGACTGATGGGCCAAAAGATCTGGCACTGGATCCAGATGCCAAGGCTGCTCCAAGAGATAATGATGCAGGAATGGAAACCATATCTGTCGAGGCCAATAAGGGGCAATGAAAATCATCTTGGCTCTCAAGGCGGTTGCTTTCTGAATTACCTGTGATATTAACGGGAGGGGTGGAAAGGCGTAAAGAAGTCCCCGAGGCCAATCGTGGACTAGGGCGTCTCTGGGGGGATGGCCTGGCAGGGGGAAGAGAATGAAGAAGTCGGGGCATTTGCTGTTTTGAGGTGTAGCAAAAAGATCGCAGCAAGGAAGGCCCCACTTCTGAAAAATCTCTTCCGTCACAGATTGTTTGAGAGACCACTCATGTGGCATGAGGATAGCTCTGCTCAACCTGTTCGCTATGATGTTGGACTTCCCGGGGATATGCGTTGCTATCAGAAACCGTTGAGAAGAGATCGCCCATTGCCAAAGTCTGAGAGCTTCTCGACACAGGGGATAGGACTTGGTTCCGCCCTGCTTGTTGATATACCACACTACGGACATATTGTCCGTTCGGATTGCAATAGTCCCCAGGGGAAGAGAGTCTTGGAGGGCTTGCAACGTCAAAAGCGCTGCTCTCATCTCCAGGACATTTATGTGTAGGTGGCATTCGAAAGGTTGCCATGTGCCGTGGACTGTCCTTCCCTGAAAATGCCCCACCCCCACCCGATCAGGGAGGCGTCCGATGTGACCGTGGCGACCGGGGAGGGAGGAATAAAGGGTCTGCCTTGATGGACTTGATGGGAGCGCATCCACCAAGAGAGATAATTTTTGCAAATTGGAATTATCATGATCTTGTAGTGCATAGGGAGTTTTTGGAAAGACCATTGGGCGAAAAGCATCCACTGTAGAAGACGCATGTAAAAACGGGCAAGAGGAAGAAGTGTGATGGTGGCCGCCATGAGCCCCAATACTTTCAGGACATACCTGGCCTGAATTCTGTTGCTCTGAAGCAGAACATGGACATGATTTTGGATATCTAAAATCCTTTGATCTGTTAGCTTTGCTGAAAGCTTCTAAAATCCTTTGATCTGTTAGCTTTGCTGAAAGCTGCACTGTGTCCAAGTTGGCGCCTATAAAGGTAATAGATTGACAAGGCAACAAGGCAGACTTTTCGAAATTTATAGAGATTCCTAGCCCTCTGCAAATGTGGATGGTGTAATCTCTGGCCTGAAGAAGTTGATGCCTGGTGGTGGTGGTGAGGAGCCAGTCGTCTAGATATGGAAACACCTGGAATCCTTGACGCCTCAGGTGAGCCGTAACCACTGCCATACATTTGGTGAACACTCTGGGGGCTGTAGTGAGACCAAAGGGCAGGGATCTGAATTGGCAGTGACTGGCCCCCAGCCTGAAGCGGAGAAAAGTACAGTTTTGTACCTACCATAAATGTAGATGTTCGAAGATCCACATTGCTGCAGTCCTTACACTTGGGTAGTCCGCTGTCCTCGGTCGGCCCGAATATCAAAGTATAAGGCTGACGTCGGTCAAGGCGCATTTGACTGACATCAGGACGTCAGGGTACAAATGCGCATGACCGACGTCATATCCTCAGTCTTTTCTTGCCCCAGATGTCAGAAGACCCTAAAAAGAAAGGTCCAAACCAAAAGACAGCAAACAAACAACCAACCATCCTAGCACTAAAAATATGTACAATATATACAATATATACAATATACCCCATATTGACAACCCAACCCACACAACCGCCTCTAACTACAGAGGGGAAGGAGGGAGGGTAAATTGGACTGCAGCAATGTGGATCTTCGAACATCTACATTTATGGTAGGTACAAAATTGTACTATGTTCTTCATCTCACATTGCTGCAGTCCTTACACTTGGGTAGAATCCCAAAGCCGAGGTAAGGGAGGATGGCCAAACTATAAGGAAGCAGGAGCTGCCAAAATGCCCTGCAAAACAGCAGTGGCAAAACCAGCCCTAGATTTAGAATAAAGTGGTAGGTGATAATGCCTAGGGAAAGTATGCACTGAACTCCAAGTAGCTGCCTCCAAAATATCCTTAGTTGCCACCCCCCTCAAAAAAGCTGTCGAAGTGGCAGTAGCCCTAGTGGAATGAGGCCTAATCCCAGCTGGAATCTCCTTGCCATGATGGGAATAACAGAAAGCAATGCAAAACCCAATCCACTTAGAAATAGTTTGTTTTGACACAGGCTTGCCCTGAGAACTCAAAGCAAAAGAAACAAATAACTGCTGAGACTGCCTGAACCCTTTAGTTCTGTCCAAATAATATCGCAACTGCCTGTGTACATCTAAAGTGTGCAAAATCTTTTCCCCTTGATTTTGGGGGTTTGCATAAAAAGTAGGCAAATGAATAGTTTGGTTTAAAGCCACACTAGAAACCACTTTAGGCATAAAGGAAGGATTAGTACGTAAAGATACCCTATCCTTATGAAAAATTAAGAAAGGCTCAACCGCCATAAGGGCCTGCAACTCAGAAACCCTTCTTGCAGAGGTAATGGCCAACAAAAAAGCAGTCTTCCATGATAAACATTTCAACTCGGTAGTAGCTGCAGGCTCAAAAGGTTGTAGAGTAAGTTTCTCCAACACAAAATTGAGATCCCAAGCAGGAGTAGGAGCTCTACGTGGGGTCTTATATTCTTTGCCCCTCTAAGAAATTGCTTGAACAAAGGATGAGAAAACAATGGTGGGTCACAATCATAGTGAGCCGAAATTGCTGCAGCATGAACCTTAATAGAAGAGAAGGACAAACCTTTGTCCAGTAACTCAGTAAGATATTGAAGAGCCACACTTAAATTAGGCTCAGAAACATCAAAATCCTTTGCTGCACTCCAAAATAAAAATCTCTTCCATTTATCTGCGTACACTTTCCTTGTACTAGGCCTTCTAGCTTCCAAAATAACATTCAAAACTTGTTGTGGAAGTTGAGACCCACTATGGTTCAAAACAGAATATGCCAGGCTGTTAGATGAAGAGAGTGAAGCTTGACATTGAGCAAATGACTGTCCTCCTGAGACAACAGGTGTGGAATCGAAGGCAAAGGCCATGGAGGCTCCCGTACCAGGCTTCTCAGTAATGGGTACCAATGCTGTCGAGGCCAATCTGGAGCTATCAAAATCATCCTTGGCTTGTCCTTTCTGGCCTTTAGTAGTACCTTTGGGAGGAGAGGCAGAGGTGGAAAGGCATACACATGAAGATTGCTCCAATTGAAAGAAAGAGCATCCACTTTCCAAGCTGTGGGATGAAACCTTTTCGTGCAAAACTTTGGCAGCTGGTGGTTTAGTGGAGAAGCGAACAGATCTATGTCTGGAGTTCCCCATGACACTGTCAATTTCTGAAATACATGAGGATCCAATTTCCACTCGTGGGGATCCATAATTTGTCTGCTCAACACATCTGCTAAGGAGTTCTGTGCTCCCGGCAGAAACCTTGCCTGAAGATTTAGCTGTAAACTGAGAGCCGTCTCCCACAAAATCATTGCTTGCCTGCATAGAGGATAAGAATGTGTTCCCCCTTGCCTGTTGATGTACCACATGACAGTTGTGTTGTCTGTTAGAATCAACACCTGCCCTGGAAGAAGTAAATCCTTGAAAGCTATTAATGCAAACTGGACTGCTAACATCTCCTTCAGGTTGATATGTAGATGTTGTAGTCTGGCAGGCCACTTGTCTTGTATCCACTTTCCATTCAGATGAGCTCCCCAAGCTTTGTCTGAGGCATCTGTCGTTAGAATCTGACTCGCCTCTGGCCGGGTCACAGAGAGTCCCTTGTTTAGGTGACATTCCTGAGCCCACCACAACAATTCCTTTTGAATGCAAGGTATTATTTGAATGACAGTGTCCAGATCCTGGCAGTGCTGTGTCCATACATTTTGAGATACCATTGTAACTTCCTCATATGCAGTTTGGCATTGGGAAGCACCAGAATACAAGATGCCATGAACCCCAAGGCTTGAAGGACTGTCCTTGCAGTCAGCCTGGACTGATGAGACAATTGATGAAAGTAAAGAGAAAGATTCTTTTGTTTGTCCGGGGTCAAGAAGGCCATCTGGGATGCTGTATTCAGTCTTACACCCAGAAAGCACATGTCCTGAGAGGGTACTAGACTGGACTTTATTTCGCTCACAGAATACCCCAGGCATCTTAGCACTGCTATCACATATTCCAAATGATGAAGAAGCTCGTCCCTTCCTTGAGCCAGAATCAGGCAATCGTCCAAATAAGGATAGATTTGTATTCCTTTTAGCCTGAGGAAAGCTATCACTGGAGCCAGAACTTTCGTGAACACTCTGGGTGCAGTAGATAAGCCAAAGGGCAATGCAGAGAACTGATAATGAGAAGTCCCAGCCCGAAAACGCAGATACTTCCTGCAACTCAGTCTGATAGGAACATGAAGGTACGCCTCCTTGAGATCCAAAGTTACCATCCAATGATCTTTGCCCAGCAGAGGTAAAAGCTGTTGTAACGCCAACATTTTGAACTTGGGAATGTCCAGATAAGTGTTGAGGGTAGATAAATCCAAAATTGGTCTCCACGTGTTCCCTTTCTTTGGTACTAGGAACAGGCGAGAATAAAATCCTAGGCCCACTTCTGGCATAGGGACCGGCTGTATGGCCCCTATTTGAAGTAACAGAGAAATTTGTTTGTGAGCCTCTATTCTTTGCTGAGGAGGAACGTCTGGCATGCCTTTGAAAGGAGGCAAGGTATGGAAATAAAACCTGTAACCGTGGTGTATGATATCCAATACCCATCTGTCTTGGGTAATTAAACTCCAATTTTCCTTGAAGAGTGCCAACCTTCCTCCCAAAGGTGCTGCCAGACGAGAAGTCTCTGGCAGCTGAAAAGGTAAGTCATTGGGTCTGTTTACGAAAGGACTGACCCCTGCCCTCACCCGAAGACTGTGCAGGTGAACTCCCTGTTCTAGGCCTGAAAGAGCCCTGAGCTCTGCCCCTACCACGCCTAGACCTACACCTAGACTGGGAATCATATGAAGGATACGCCCATCCCTTGGTAGGCCAATTTCTACTAAACCTCGGAGGCTGAACCTGCAAAAAATCTTTAACAGTCTGCATAGACTTAGCCTTGTCTTCCATTTTCTTTAAGACTGCCTCAACAGGAGAACCAAACAACACATCAGATTGTAAAGGAGCATCTAAAATCCTTGTTTTAACATGGTCAGATAAATTCTGATCCCTCAGCCAGGCATGCCTGCGAAGAACTGACCCAGTGGCAGCCACCCTAGACGAGGCCTGTACAGCATCAAAACCACATTGCAAAGAATGCTTACCCACCTGTTCAGAAACATGTACTAAATCTTGTAACTCTTTACACTCAATACCTTCCGCCAGAGCATCTACCTTAGACTTCAATTGTGAAAGGAGATAGTTTTGGTATTTCAACATGTGAAACTGGCAATTCAAAGCCCTCATAGCTAGGGTGGAGGAAGTATAAACTTTCTTTCCCCATCTATCCAAAGCCCTGGCCTCTTTATCTGGAGGAACCGGATTTTTGACAACAGAAGCTTTAACACCTTTAGGCCCCTGACTAACAGTTTCTGGGTCTGCCCTAGGACTCTTAAAAGATACTTATGAGCTTCAGGCACCCTGTAATACCTATCCGGTTTAACAGGAGCAGGAGGCAAAGAATCAGGATTAAGAGAAGCCTCTGCAAAAACATCTTCCACCACATCCAGAACAGGAGGTATAGCCAAAGGCCTATGCTGGGGTAAGAACAAAAATTCCCTAAGCCTTTTCCTGGAATCAGAGAAGTCCTGACCTTCCCACTTAAAATGCTCCCTCATGGAATGAAGAGTCTCTGAAAAAGAAAAATCCTCAGGAGGAGAAGCAGAAGGAGTAGAATCATCCACATCAGAATCAGAATAAGGAGAATACTCCTGCAAGTCCTCAGCCGAAGACTCTGAAACATCCGAAGCCTGCTCAAAACTCCCTAGCTCAGGTTCCACCCTAGGTCTCTTATCAGGAGGGGGCAAAGAACCTCTAATCAAAGTAATCAAATCTTCTGCCATTTTAAGCATTTGCTTCTTGGGGACAGTTCCTGAAGAACTAGGAGTGACACCAACAGAAGCTAAACCTGGCCTGCCTCTGGGGGAAGCCTTGGAAACAGAAGGAGAGGGCCTAACCACCCTAGGAAGGGAGGGGAGTACAGTAACCTGAGAAGCCCCTTCAGAGTGGCCTGCCTCCTGAGAGGCCACATCTTGCAATAACAAAGTCTCACCCTGGGACTCCAAAGAAACCTCCGGCGGAACCACCGGCTCCACCGACACCTCTAAAGAACCGGCGTCCGGTACGGACGATTCTTCTAGCCTAGGCTTCACTGCTTTGTCCTTGCGCTTCTTCGAAGAAGCGCGCGTCGGAGCATCCGACGGCATTTTATAATTGCACCGCTTCCCGAAGACTAACCTGGCACAATCTAACCTTCTCTTTATAGTGCGCTTATTGAATCTAGCACAAGAGCGACACCCAACAACGTCGTGCTCAGGCCCTAAACAAGGAATACACAAAGTATGATAATCTCTATGCGGTATCTGTTTCCCACAAGAAATACAGTTATTCACTTTTTCTGACATCCGGTAAACCACTGAGGCAAGAAAAAACCAAAATATTCCCCAACGGGGTACTTAGCCAACTTTGACTCGGTCTGAAACTCCGAATTCGAAAAATTTCAGAACGCCAACCGGCACTTGCAATGCTGCTTCTGCATCGGACCATGCGGCAAAAAAGACTGAGGATATGACGTGGGTCATGCGCATTTGTACCCTGACGTCCTGATGTCAGTCAAATGCGCCTTGACCGACGTCAGCCTTATACTTTGATATTCGGGCCGACCGAGGACAGCGGACTACCCAAGTGTAAGGACTGCAGCAATGTGAGATGAAGAACATCCTCCTGGAGCGCCTGTGAATTTTGATGCGATAGTACGCGTCCTGAAGGTCCACAGAGCACATCCAATTGTCCTTGCCCAGAAAGGGTAGAATGGACTGTAGCGTGACCATCCGGAATCTTGTCTTTTTTACAAACCTGTTTAGTTTGCTGAGATCTAATATTAGTCTCCAGTCCCCTGTTTTTTTTGGTACCAAAAAGAACTTTGAGTAGACTCCGGATCCTATTTAGTCTGTTGGGACTGGCTGGATGGCTCTTTTTGCTAGTAGTTTTGAAATTTCTAGCACTGCTTGTTCCCTTAGACTGGATGGAACGTCTGGAAGGGTTCCCTTTTGTTGAGTTGGGGTTTGGATAAGGGGAATTTTGTAACCCTCGGATATAACCGACTGTACCCTTTTGTCTAAAGTGAGGGAGAGCCAGGCTTTTGGGTACAGCGATAATCTTCCCCCGACTGCCTCCGAAGGTGGACAGCCGGGCAACATCTCAGGGATGTTGGAAGGGTTTGTCAGAGAGAGACTCTCTGTTACCCTGATTCTGCGGACCCCCTCTGCCTCTTGGGCAGCATCTGTTGTTGTTACCCCCTTGCCTCTGGGGGTAAACTGACCTCTTGCATCAGGCAAGACTCCTTGTGATTTGCGGAACCACATTTTTCCACCCTTTTGACCCTTAGGATATGGTCTGGAAGGGGTGGAGAATGGACTCCTACGGCAGAAAGAGTCTTGCCATCTTGCTCGCATCTGGTCAAGGTGTCTTTCACTTGAGGGCCAAACAACATCGAACCATCAAAGGGGGAGTTAGTGAAGAACGCCTTGAAGGGGTCTGCAAAATTACAAAGCCGCATCCAGGCGTGACGCCTTAAGGCCACACCTGTGCCTGCAGCCCTACTCGCTCCATCAGCTGCATAGGAAATGAGCCGCATGGAGGAGTTAACAATGGAGTTTAGGGTTCCCAGCTGTGAGTTGATTTTATCTTGGGACCCAGCAGCTGACGGATCCTGTAAAACTTCACTCAACTCTTTGAGAACATCTCTATGAAGGCGGGTGAAGTGACACAAGTAATTCAGCGACCGCATGGCAAAGGTCACTGAAGAAAACATCCGCTTGCCGTACCTATCCATAGTCATAGAATCCTTGTTAGAAGGATGGATAGGTACTGAAGGATCGGCTAGTTCCTTCCTGGTGGCTGCAGCCACCACCATGGCATCAACTGGGACACCTTTTGTTAGAAATTGCCTATCCGTTGGAGCCGTAATAAATTTAGTAGGCCTCCGTGGGGTGGGTTCCACCGAATCCGGGGCCATCCACGCCTTCTGTGCCACCATGTCCATAAGGGGGTCGAAAGGGGGAGACACCCAGGAGGTGGAGGGTCGAGAACCGAACGCCTCCAGGTAAATTGACTCGTCCTCAGAAGGATTAAGGGAAGACCAGTTCCCCCTCTGTTTCAGGTTTTCAAGGATGTCTGAGAAGGAGACATCCTCAGAGGGGGACCTTGGGGATCCTTCCGACTCATCCAAGTCGGTATCGGATGTAATGGACTCAGGGGAGTCCACATGCTTCCTCTTACATGTCCTCTTGCGTGGAGGTTCACCTGACGGGTCAGGAGAAGCCTCGGAAGAGGAAGATATTCCCAGTGGGGAAACCTGAGGCATTGGATCTCTGGGTCTGGGGGCAAGAGAGTGGGAAGAGACGTCAGCAGGCACTGTAGTGGGAGGAGCTGATGGAGCCGACTGTTGACCGTGCCCTGGGGCTAGTACGCTCCTCATCACCTCAAAGGCTCCCCTATCAGATAGGCCAGAGGGCTCCCACTCCGAAGAGGTAGGAACCCCAGGCCGCACCGACAGGGACGGCTCCGAAGCCAATGTCGGGGCGAAGCTCATCAACGTCGACGCTCCGAGAGGGAGAATGGGGTCGGACAAGGGTCCGATGCCACTCGCCCCCTCGGAGCCGGCGAGAGAGACCAGGTGCCTGGATCTCTCCAATGAAGGTATCAAGGAGGAGATCGGAGCAGAAGACGACGGAGCCAAAGGGGGAGGTATCGGCGCCGATGCCACAACAGTCACGGCTCAGAGGAGCTCCGGCTCCGAACTCTGAGGGAGAGTTGAAGGAGGAATAGCAGGTAGAGTTGAAATAGCCATTGTCTGATGAGATGGGCTATGAAGAATTTGGGCCAGTGCCTGAGACTTTAACAGTCTACTGACCACTCTCTCGAGGTCATGGTCGGAAAGCCTGGACGACTGAGAAGAACGGCTCCAATGGCTCCGCTCCGAGAGCAAGGGTGACCCTGGAGCCGAATGAATCGATTCCAAAGATGGGATCTGGATCTTTTTCTGGATATGGATGGAGCCGAAGGAGCCGAAGATACGTTGGCTCCAGCCGGAACCGATCGTGAAAGTAAAGGCTCAGCAGTATCGGCGCCGAGTGGAGCTGAAGTTGGAAGCTGCGGCACAGAAGCATCGGCTCCAGCCGGTGCCGATGTTGCCACAGATGATGAGCCAGCAGCCGAAGGCTTAGGACTCAGAGCCGATGGTTTTGCTGGCTTCAAGGGCTTCCCCGGCACGGACTTAGGGGGGAGCCCTCGGGCTTTAATAAGCCCCTTAAGATTAATTTGTTCCTGCGCTCCTGCAGGACTCTTGGGCTGAATGCATGGCACACAGAACAAGAGTCCTGCAGGTGCAGGGGTCCCAGGCAGTAAACACAAGAAGTGTGACCGTCTGTCAGAGACATCTTCTGACAGCATGAGTCACACTTCTTGAAGCCTGAGACCTTTGTGTCCTTCGACATAGTTCTGTCGAAGTAAAGGCACAAGTAAAAAAAAAAAAACACACACACACACACACTCACACACGCCCAATCCACACAAACTAGTTAAACAGGGATACACAAGCGCACCACAGACACAGCAGAGAATCCCTGTCAGGAACTAGGAAAGGAGCAGGCCTAAGGCCTAAACTAGGGGGAGGGAAATTAAATTGGATAAAAAGGGAAAAATTTTAGCACTAACGGGAAAAGGGGTGTAAAATAACTGTTAGCTAAACTAAATGAAGAAAGGGGGTGGGAAGGCGAAGTTCAAAGGTAACTTTGAAGTAATGAAAAATCCCAACACTTACCAAGAGCCGGTAAAACGCACCTCATCAGCGAAAGCGGCAAACGAGATCTGGGTAGTTATCGCCTAGCATCATGGGATATAGGGTTATACTACTTTAAGGTAACCTTAGTTACAACTAATTACTAAATGCACTTTATTTCAATTGGTTCTATACATATATTTTAAGAAATGTCATTTCCTGTTCTGCTGTTTGTCTGAGGAAGGCTAAATATTTGATTTAGCCGAAAGCGCTAACATTAATTTGGAGTCATTAAACGTCTGTTTATTTTACGAAGTAGTCTCTCATAGTGTTCTTGTTCGTTGTTACGCTCTTTTGGTTCAACAGTTTTTTCGTTTGTGGTTTGGTGTTGGATATAGGGTTGCCTCGAGCCGGTAAAATTAGCTCTCGAGCTTTAGTAAGTGACCGAGTCAGAGCCGAGGTTCGGCTCTGAACCCATCCAGCAAGAATGAAGGCGAGATTGACAACTTAACATGTTCCGGGTATTCTCTCTTATCTCTGTGTACATATAATTTGCTGCTTACTAGTTGTTTCATGCTTGCAAATATATTGAAAATATACTGCTCTTTAACCAATGGGTACTTTTCCGTTACCGGGGCAACACTTCTAATGCGCAAGCACGTACACGCAATGATCGCACAGTGGTTAGCCCTGAAGCGGTTATTTTAAAAGAGAAAGAAACACACACTAAAAATCGTGTTCCTAAATATCCTTCTTATCAAGGCTAACTTCACTTGAAAGCACTGTTAGATTTTTATGTCATGATAATGTTATCTCAATTTTTTAAAGGGCTTAACAAAGACTCTAAGCAAAAAAATGTGTTAAAGGGATAAACTTTAATTGCTGCAGAGCATGAGCTGGTAGTCAAACATCCAAACACATAACGGAAAAGTCCCATAATAATAATAAATGTGACTGGAACCCAACCAGTGTGTTAACAAGTGTGTGACCATAAAAAAGAAAGTAGTAAACAACAAATGGAACTGCAGGTCATAACAGGCAATAATAGCAAGACTCATGAAAATTCCATCAACCAAACAACTTTCGAACTGTTTCTGAAAACGGTACTTTTCCGTTATCGGGGCAGCACTTCTAATGTGCAAGCACGCACACGCAATGATCGCACAGTGGTTAGCCCTGAAGCGGTTGTTTTGAAATTTCATAATTATGAGTGGCAGGAAATTAAGTGTGTGTGGTACACAGAACAGCAGCAGCAGCTGTGAGATCATTGTGAGTGCGTGCTAAGGTTGCAAGCGCTCATTAGAAGTGTTGCCCCGATAACAGAAAAGTACCTACTCAGAAATTGAAATGTGTGCCTGATTTAACAAGTGTCTGTATATTAAGGTTTGGATCAGAGAGAAGATAGATTTTTGTAGGTGCGTGTGGGTTTGGGACTGGGAGTGTGTTATATATTAGGGGTTACAGTAAGGGTTAGGAAAGGGATAGATTAATATTTTGAGTTACCTGCATGTTTGAGGCTAAGGGTTAGAGTAAGTGCTAGGTAATGGAATAGATGCAGTGCAGTGTGTGTGTGTGTGTGTGTGTGTGTGTGTGTGTGTGTGTGTGTGTGTGTGTGTGTGTGTGTGTGTGTGTGTGTGTTGATATGTGGACTTGTGGACTTGTGTGTCTAAGTGCATTGAGTAATGGTACTGTTACAGAAATAATTTTCTATGTAAGGTCTAAGGTTGGGACCCATTTATTTGAGGGTGGAATACAGATGTTCTTAGCTATTTAACTGTTAACACTATACATCACTCACTGCATTAATAGTGTGTCCTGGTCAGTAAGAATTTCTCACTGAATTTCAGCCTTATAAAGTAGCGTTACTAATTATTTTCCTGTGAACTTTGAATTATCCCATCACACTGGTACTGCTGCATAATTACCAAGATATATTGCTGTGTATTATTTGATTTTACAAGTGGACCTACTATGTCCATTTCCATTTGTTCAAAAGGGGCCTCTACCCTGAGCAGTGTTATCGGAGAACTCAAATTGTGTTGACAGCTGTCCTTTGACACTCTGGAGTGGCTGCTCTCCTTTACAATACCAAGCCAATAGAATCTAGCCAAAATTCTAGCTTTTGCCTTGCCCATTCCTAAACAGACAACCAAAATATGTGTCTCTGTAAGTTAATTGCACTACAAGTATTCTAAAAGGTGACTGAAGTAATAAGTGACTCAGTAGATGTTCTCTCTCACTCTCTCCTTGGTTACTCTATATAGAAGGTCATTTCTTAACTCAAGGCAGGTATGTATAATGGGCCTGTTCTGTTCTTTTAGTTCCACATCCACCCCTTCATTGCTCTCTCAGGCTCTATTTAGGGTATAGTCTTCAAACTGAACTTTCCTGAAATTGACACAGGTCATCTACAGATTAGCCAAGTCAGTGAATTTCCTCAGTATTCTTATGTAAAGTGGAGACTATGCCTCCTCTACAGATACTGATATAGGCTTTTCCCCTTCAGCTAGTTCCCTCCCTGTAAAAGTCAGCTCATGAAAATAATTTAATAATTTTCATCCACCAGATGTACTGGTTGTTTAATTTTCTCTTCCTCAAGGTTGGTATTATCCACTTTTCCCTTAGTCTTGCTTCAGTTTCTGGACTGGGTTTTTGCTATGATATAGCAGGGTAAAGCTTAAGGCTGCTCAGACTTCTCTTCTTCTTTTCTTTCAATATGAGACCCATCTGTCCCTTCCTCTGCATCTGCGCATATTTCCCTTAGTTTATTCTCATCTAGTGACTCTTCCTGTCCGTCTCTACACTGACTTTTTATCACTTTAACTGTTTTTTGGTAAAAAGTCATCTTTCTTGTCAGTTTTTATATCAACTTCTTTCAATATTTTACATCAGTCTATTAATAACACTCAACATTAGACTTACCTGATCCATCCACCCAGAGACAAATCTTATGCCCTTTTCAATCCTCTAGCTCTGTGCTTTTCTCCTTATTCGGGCTATGCACTTCTGGTGAACCTTCCCCCCATAACTCCTATAGCTCTTTAAAATGCGTAAAATCTTGGCCAGTAATTACACCATAAGATAAATTAGGCATTAAGGCTGTAGAATGCAACACATTGCTTAAAAGAATTTGCATTCCTCATTACTTTAAAGGGTATTCAGTACTTTTCCGTTATCGGGGCAACACTTCTAATGAGTGCTTGCAACCTTAGCACGCACTCACAATGATCTCACAGCTGCTGCTGCTGTTCTGTGTACCACACACACTTAATTTCCTGTCACTCATAATTATGAAATTGTATACAAAAACCTACAGATGAGATTTAACTCTATTGTTACTTTCCTGAAGGACCATGTTAAAAGCTGTGAAGTGAATGTGGACAACTGATGGTAAACAGGTTAGTGAACTGGAAGGGAAGTTAGGTTTAATAGGAGGAGGCAGAGTGGAAGTGACACGACAATTCAGCGTTATTTACCGAGCTGACTTTTTGTTTTTAATTGGATCCGACAAATACTAAAGGAGGTAATTATCTGAAGCAACTGATGACTAAGAGCCTGTTGAGCAACTGAATTGTTTTTTTGATATATGACATAAGTGAACCACATGAAAATAACCGTATGCCTTAAGTTTTCAGGGTACTTTTCCGTTATCAGGTGTTAAGAAAATGTGTAACTGCAATGTGTAAGCTTAGATGCATTTAGGGTTAAAAAGAAATTAATACGTTTATTCTGCTTATTCAATGTGAAATATGTGCAGCTGCAGGAAACATTGATAAGAGAACAATTGACGCTTGAAAGTCTACCATAGTCAGCAGAATGTGTATTGAGGCTAGGGTTGTATCTTGACCCTAGGCAAATGTATCTTATCAAAAACTGAACAGCTGAAGAAGTGTAAGAAACAAAGGAGGGCTGAAATTAGCCCAAGGCCAGGTTGTTTTTCTCAAACATGTTTTGCAAGACAGCAATTTTCTGACCATGTCAGCAGTAAATCTAACAATGTCTTCTTTTCTGACCATGTCAGCAGTAAATCTAACAATATTTTCTTGTGTACATGCAGAGAACTGTATAAGAATATCATGCTGAACTATGGAAAATCAGAAAAACCTTGTGCTTACATGCTTTGTCTCCTTGCTGCAAGTAATAAAGGGTGCCTTACTTGAACCTCACGTGCACTGATCTTTGTGTTTTCCTTTACAGATTGGTCCCTCAAGCCGGAATCCCTCACTTCACCTCGGATCAGACGGCCAGGTGGCTGAAACCGTATGGGGAAGAAACCAAATTGGTTCTTTTTATGTGAAAAGTCCTCCGACTGAACTGTCGTCAAAAGAGGCCAGCCACTTTCTGATTTGCGACTGAAGGACGGGTTTTCCGCGAATCAGCGATCAATCATGTGGGCTCAGGTAAGGTGAATCTACTTTTTCTGCTTCAAGATCAGAGACTGGATGTGTATTGTTTCTGTCAGATTGTGTTTTCTTACAGTCAGGGATAGAAAAGGTACAATCTTGTCATAGATCAGGTGAAACAGATCAGTAGGCTGTAGACAGTTATTCTGAAGAGACTTTAACAAAATCTGTGGTACAAGTAAAAATCTAAAGGCATCAGGTAATATTTTTCTGAACAGTCTATGTAGCAAACAAAATAGGGAAAATGGGTAATAATTGTACAAAGACACCCGGAAATCTACCGTTAATGGAAGATGCAAAATATATGCAGTCACAGCACGCAGACAATATTAAATACTTTTCAAAATGGGTTATTAAGTATTAATTTGACGGAAAATTAGAAAAATCCTCACTTATCAAACTTATCAAACAACTCAAAACTGATTCTAAGGGTCAAGTTAAAAAACGGCAGTTAGGAATTCCCCAGGCACACAGGTAGCTGGAGGAAGCAAACCGCAGAGACCAAAAGAACAAAGACTCAAAGACAATGTTTTTAGATAAGGAAGACAATAACTTGGTAGTGGCATCGGCACCTCCGCCTCCCCCTTCTCTGCCAGAGTACAGAGCAAGTGGACAGATTGACCCACCCCTGTTATATCCTATGCTCACTAGAGAAAGAGACTTTATAAAATTGAAACTAGCTAAAGTTAGAGATCCCATCGAAACTAGGTCCCGAACGAAGGGAAATAATCAAGAAGAAGGTTTGAATTATGGCAGGTAGTTAAGGATACACAACCTGTAGAAGAAGAAATATGTCCACTTATAGAAGTTCCAAACCCACAGGCAGGACAGGAAGATCAGACTCCAACTATCTTAGTGTATCGACCCTGGACTCCGGAAGATATCCGGAAAGCTACAGAAGGGATTCCCCATCCGAAACTTAATTTCAGAAATTTTTCGTAAGATTTACAAGGAATGAGGCTAAGTTATAACTTAAATGGGGAAGAGATAGAAAAAGTAGTTCAACAGATTGTAGGACCAGATTGGTACATGATTTGTGGCAACTGGAATCCTTGTGATGCTACACAAAAGCCTCTTCCACACAGCAGCGCAGAATTAGACACTAGAGTGAAGGGACTTACAGACTGCATCTCTGAGAAATGGAAACCTAGGGCAGACTGGACTTGCATTAATCAATGTGTCCAGCAGGAGGGTGAATCAGTTGACCAATATTTTGCTAGACTGTTAGAATGTTTTAACAACCACTGTGGAATGCAGGTTTCTGAAGATCAAAAACAAGATTCCCCATATGAGCAGCAGTTGAAGAATGCATTTCTAAAAGGTAGTAGTAGTACACCTATAAGCAGTTTCATTACAAAACACATGGTTGACTATCGAACTAGTAGATTACATTCACTACTCGAATATGCTAGACATGCTGAAAGGCATTTTAATAGCAAAAAGAAGAAGAAGGCTCAGGTATTTTCCATAGAAGACGGAGCAGAAGTTTATTTAGTGCACCCCAGGAAAAAGGGCAGGAAAAATACACAGGGAGGTAAGCAGTCTGATCAGCGATCAGAAGACTTTGAAGGACGCAAGAAAAGGGGAAAATGTTTTAAGTGTGGTAAAAAGGGACATCTGGCAAGGGATTGCAGAAAAATAAGAAAGCAACAATGGAAGATAAAGAAGGTTAGGACTGACTACATGATAGTCAGGAATCACAAGAAGAGACCAGTAGAGAAAGGACAAACAAGGATGTGAAAAGGGAAGTAGAGGAAGTACAGGAAATCAATGACGGTGCAGAAGAAGATGAAGTACTAGATTTAGCTTTATTGAGCCTGGAGCTCTATTTAGCAGATACAAAACAGGAAGTTACACTTTTAGTGGAAGTCAGTGAGGTTAAATTTTTGTATGATTCAGGGGCATCACGGACCCTGATACACCCCTCCAAATTACCAGACAATTCAGAGTTATCTGATTACATATTGGTCAAAGCAGCGAATGGGCAGCTATACCGGGAGCCCCCCTCCTGCAATATCACCATAACAGATCCTGTTTCAGGATTAACACAAATAAGTAAGATTGTAGTTTCTGCGAAATGCCCAGTAAATCTCTTGGGCAGGGATCTTATGCAGTTGTTTGGCATAGCGGTGGTTCCAACTATGCAAGGCATGGAAGCGCAGCGACGAACTGACACCTTTATGGTTCAATCGGGGAGTGAAACGTTTTATTGGTACAGTCAGGACCTGGTTACAACTGGTCCAGGGACTGTGACCAAAGAACTGATGAACGTAGCCATCAGTAAGTTTGCCTCCCTGGATATTGATAAACAGCACCTGCTGCATTGCACCCTGTATTTTTGTAACACACCAGGGCCTGATAATGAGTATGAAAAATAATTATTTAAGTATTGTACAAACAGATTGGTACTGAGAAACTTATACTGGGACACAGAAGGGAATAGTGTAGCCAGCTGTTCGCTGCCCCAGGAGTTTTTGACACTTTATAAATCCAATCGACTACCACATGTAAGCTTGACCAAGAATAAAAACATACAGTGGGCAGACCTAGGGGAGAGAGTTACAAGATGGGAAAAACAAACAGAACTGGAGTTGTCAGGACAGGGAATACAAGTGCAAAAATTGAATTGGGTGACTCAAGCTAACCCAGCTGTACATCTGCAGTCTCACGGAGACAACTGCTGGGTACTCCTATTGACAGAAGAAGAAAATGCCTTACGAGATATACCAGAGACCCTCTGGTCAGCAGGAAAATCAGATGTAGGACTTATCCATGCTGCAGGTCCAGTTAGTATTACACCAAAATCAGCGTTTAGACCACAAAAAAGACAGTATCCCTTAAGAAATGATGCAGAGGCAGGAATAAAACCTATCATAGCAGCATTACTTAAGGGAGGGGTGCTAGTAGAATCCCCTGATTCTCCGTGTAATACACCTTTATTTCCAGTCAAAAAAGCCAATGAAGAATGGCGTATGGTTCAGGATTTGCAAGCTGTAAATAACGAAGTAATACCAAGGGCACCTATAGTGCCGGATCCACTCACCTTGTTGAATGACTTAAAACCTCAACAAGAATATTTCTCTGTGGTAGACATTAGTAATGCATTCTTTTCAATACCAATACACCCAGACAGCCAGTATTGGTTTGCATTCACGTTTCAGGGGAAAAGATACACATATACAAGATTACCACAGGGATATTGTGAGAGCCCTACTATATTTTCACAAGAAATGTCAAGTAACCTGGCAGGATTTAACCCACCAAAGGGTAGTCAGGTCTTACTTTATGTCAATGACATTCTATTAGCAGCCCCCACCCTGCAGGATTGCAGGGAAGATACAGTAGCGCTTCTACAATTTCTAGCTGCTGAAGGACACAAAGTGAATAAGAGCAAAGTACAACTTTGGAAAAAAAAAGGTAAAGTACTTGGGATATGTAATATCCAAGGGATGTAGAACTTTAGATGAGGACAGAAAGGTGGCAATTTTGCAGGCACCGAAGCCCACCACCGAGAAGGAAATGATGTCCTTCTTGGGAACGACTAATTTTTGTCGGAGCTGGATTCCAAACTATGCCTTGGAATCTGCACCTTTAACTGACCTTATTTACAAGACACCTATGGCAGCGCAGGACTTGTTACAATGGACAACGGAGGCAGAATCTGCTTTCTGTAAACTGAAACAGTTAATAGCCTCCTCTCTAGTTTTGGGTTTGCCTAATTACCATAAGCGTTTTTTCCAGACTGTAGATTGCAAGCAGGGTTATATGACATCAGTACTAACACAACAACATGGGGATAAGCAACGTCCCATAGCTTGCTATTCATCACAATTAGACCCAGTGGCACGATCTTTGCCACACTGTGTGCAGGCAGTAGTCGCGGCAGCAATGGCAGTGCAGGCTTCGGCTTCAGTAGTCTTGTTTCACCCACTCAATCTAAAGGTACCTCATGCAGTCGCGATTATTTTATTACAAGAAAAAGTAGCATATCCCTCTCCTGCTAGGCATCTCTCCTGCATGACCATATTGTTGAGCCAACCTCATGACAATTGAAAGATGTACGACCTTAAACCCTTCTACCCTGCTCCCAACTCCTGCAGACGGCACACCACATCGCTGCCTGCAAATAATTGAGCAGAAGACATTACCTAGGAAAGACCTCATGGATGTCCCCTTGGATAATGCCGAGGTGACATACTATGTGGATGGCTCGTGCAAAAGGGGCCCTGCAGGGCAGAACCAGGTAGAATATGCAGTAGTCTCTGATACTGAAGTTATAGAAGCAAAATCTTTACCGCATCATTTATCTGCGCCGGTCGCAGAATTGATTGCTCTGACACAAGCATGTACCTTAGCAAAGGATAAGTGTGTAAACATCTTCACTGATAGCCAATACGCTTTTTCCACTGTACATGTGTTTGTACAACAGTGGAAAAACCGAGGAATGATAACATCTACTGGCAAACCTATAAATCATGCGCAGCTTATTTTAGATCTTTTAGAATCCATTCAATTGCCTCGAAGGGTAGCTGTTTGCAAATGTACAGCTCATACTAAACAACAGGACATAATTTCAAAAGGTAATTCGAAAGCTGATGCAGCTGCAAAACAGGCAGCTACAGAGGTATTCCTTCTAGATAAGGAATTACAACCCTCTGAAACCTTGAATTTAGATATGTTAAAAACAATGCAGACACTCACTACGCAAGCAGAAAAACAGCGATGGATAAAATGAGGAGCAATCCTCAAGAAGGGGCTGTACATTTCTAAGGAGAGAAAACCAATACTACCCTCTAACTTGTTCTGCTATGCGGCATTGTTGAGCCATGGGCAGTGCCATGTCTCAACAGGGGGGATGGTACAGCTGGTGAACCAGGCGTTCACAACGTACAGATTTACAAACTGTTCTAAAAAAATTTGTTTAATGTGTCAGATCTGTAACAAACACCATGCACAGGGGGCGATAAAGCCTAAGAAAGGGAGTTTGCCCACACCACCATATCCATTTCACACTATCTGTATGGATTTTATAGAACTAGACAAATGTGAAAACAAGAAGTACTGCCTTGTCATTATAGATATGTTCTCCAGGTGGGTGGAAGCTTTTCCAACTAAAAATCTGGATGCAGCTACAGTAGCAAAGGTACTTGTTAAGGACATTATTCCTAGGTTTGGTATTCCGGAAAGAATCTATAGTGACAACGGTACGCACTTTGTAAATCAAACCATGCAGCAGCTGAGTAAGTTTTTTGGTATTTCTCTTAAAAATCATTGTGCATATCATCCGCAGTCTGTAGGGCTGGTTGAAAGGCATAATGGCATACTAAAAAGCAAACTAAGGAAATTGATAGCTGAAGCAGGAAAAACCTGGCTATACTGTTTACCTCTGGCACTGTTGAGCATAAGAACTGTCCCTACAGCAAAAGGACTGACTCCTTTTGAAAAGCTGTATGGAAGGGCTTATTACACATCCCAGTGGAAACCTCTCATGTTATCAGACCAGGAAGCTGATTTTACACTAGCTGAATATATGAAAAAGTTGTTGAGTTCTAAACATCTGTTGCAGTTTAATTCTGTTTCAGGTCAGAAGCAAGCTGAAACATTGGAAGTGACAGTGACGCCAGGAGACTGGGTGTGGATTAAAATCGTGAAGCGAAAGAACTGGGCATCGCCAAAGTGGGAAGGTCCCTACCAGGTGCTTCTTTCAACACCTACTTCAGTCAAGATAGCAGAACGGGCTTCATAGATACACCTGACGCACTGCAAGTTGATGAGAAACTTCAAATTGGACAAAGATCTTACCGCTCCATTGGGACCCTAAGCACAAAAGTCTGGCTACAAAGGGGGGTCAGATCAATAGGAACTGATCCATCTCAAACTCAGTGAAGCAATCATCGGTGCTAAGGTCCTGTAGGGCAGAGTAAGATCACGTGTCCAAGTAAAATGACTAAATCAAGAAAATATCTTTTTGGAAGAACCGGGGAAGACAGAGACAATACGGAACAATCATTTCCACAGAAATATTGCATGACCATCCTACTGATCATCATGGTAACAATAACCTTTTTGTTATGGCCATTTCTCTTCTCTGTTATGCAAGTAGAATTTAGTAAGCGTGAGTGGCACCCGAACTTCAGTACTTACCAGCCAATCAAAGATGTGTATGCTGAAACCTTCAATGTTTCGAATTGCTGGATCTGCACAGCTCTACCAACAGTATATGGGGGATTACTGCTAACTTCAGTTCCCCTAGGGACTAATAACATCTAGGAAAACCTAATTCATGACACATCAAATGTTACTTCAGAAGATGAAGTAGCATTACACTTGTCTATTCGTCAAAAGGAAACTGTGTGTTTTCATAAGAATGATACAGTCAGGGTAGGATGGAGCCATTGCAATGTAACAGTTCCTTATAGATGCTACACTAAACCTGATAACACCGGATCTTATTGCAATACAAACTATGATTTGTTTTTTGAATTGATGCAAAAAACAATTGAGGAAGTAAAACGTGATTCTGTTCTCTACAAACAACTGTCCATAATTGACAGAAAAATGTTTCACGCAGGACAAGTGCATGTTTATAGTAAAGCTACCACTAAAGTAGAAGATTGTTACTTTATATGCAGAAGAAAAGCATATAAATGGCTACCTGAAAACTGGTCAGGTAGCTGTTTTTTGGGGTACCTGGTTCCGGCCATGTGACACACGGAAGTCTTACCTCAAGGGAAAATTCTGAATGTTCGAGAAATTAAGAAGCCTGATAATCCAGTGGGACAAATCAATGCACCTTGGAAATACCATCATGACTTAGGCCCTGGGAATAACAAAGGACTATCGCACATGGATCTGGGTGATGAGGTCATACCATGGACAGGTATATTAGCAGCATATGGAGCAACTAAATCAATCTGGGAGCTGAGAAAACTATCTGAACTTCTTGAAATAATGAGTAATGCAACCTTTTCTGCCCTAGAATTGGTAACCGATGAACTAACTGCAATGAGAGCAGTGGTACTTCAAAATGGCATGGCTCTTGACTTCACCCTAGCGGCGAAAGGAGGTACGTGCACTTTAATCCAGGAGGAGTGCTGTTTATATATTCCTGACAACAAACACGAGATAGACAACCATCTTGAAGTAATTCAGCAGGTGTCGGCCATGACCAAACCAGGACCAAACCCATTGATGGACTTTTTCCAGAAATGGTTCGGGGGTTGGGGCAGCATCCTGATGAACATTCTGATTGCCATCTGTGTAGGAATAGCCTTACTGATGGTGTGTGGATGCTGCTGCATCCCCTGTACGAAAGGACTAGTTAAGAATATCATAGACGTTTCAGTTTCAGAAACTTTATACCAAGATGCTGAATTCGAGGAATTAATTAAAACTGAAAAAATGCTTTCACAGGCTTAAACTGAATGACTCTCTAACTGCAAATCCTAAGTAGGAAATGGTTATGAGAAGAAAAACTGTTTATGCTTGTTTTGAGGGTAGAATAAAGTATTAAAAGGGGGGAAATGTTAAGAAAATGTATAAATGCAATGTGCAAGCTTAGATGCATTTAGGGTTAAAAAGAAATTAATACGTTTATTCTGCTTATTCTGTGTGAAATATGTGCAGCTGCAGGAAACCTTGGTAAGAGAACAATTGATGCATGAAAGTCTACCATAGTCAGCAGAATGTGTATTGAGGCCAGGGTTGTATCTTGACCCTAGGCAAATGTATCATATCAAGAACTGAATAGCTGAAGAAGTGTAAGAAACAAAGGAGGGCTGAAATCAGCCCAAGGCCAGGTTGTTTTTCTCAAACATATTTTGCAAGACAGCAATTTTCTGACCATGTCAGCAGTAAATCTAACAATGTCTTCTTTTCTGACCATGTCAGCAGTAAATCTAACAATATTTTCTTGTGTACATGCAGAGAACTGTATAAGAATAGCATGCTGAACAATGGAAACTCAGACAAACCTTGTGCTTACATGCTTTGTCTCCTTGCTGCAAGTAATAAAGGATGCCTTACTTGAACCTTACGTGCATTGATCTTTGTGTTTTCCTTTACATCGGGGCAACACTTCTAATGAGCGCTTGCAACCTTAGCACGCACTCACAATGATCTCACAGATGCTGCTGCTGTTCTGTGTACCACACACACTTAATTTCCTGTCACTCATAATTATGAAATTGTATACAAAAACCCACAGATGAGATTTAACTCGAATGTTACTTTCCTGAAGGACCATGTTAAAAGCTGTAAAGTGAATGTGGACAATTGATGGTAAACAGATTTTTAGTGTGTGTTTCTTTCTCTTTCAAAACAACCACTTCAAGGCTAACCACTATGCGGTCATTGCGCATTAGAAATGTTGCCCCGAAAATGGAAAAGTACCGGGTATTCTCTCTCATCTCAGTGTACATATAATTTGCTGCTTACTACTTGTTTCATGCTTGCAAATATGTTGAAAATATACTGCTCTTTAACCAATGGGTACTTTTCTGTTATCGGGGCAATACTTCTAATGCGCAAGCACACACATGCAATGATCTCACAGTGGTTAGCCCTGAAGCGGTTGTTTTGAAAGAGAAAGAAACACACACTAAAAATCGTGTTCCTAAATATCCTTCTTATCAAGGCTAACGTCACTTAAAAGCACTGTTAGATTTTTATGTCATGATAATGTTATCTCGATTTTTTAAAGGGCTTAACAAAGACACTAAGCAAAAAAAATGTGTTAAAGAAATAGACTTTCCTTGCTGCAGAGTGTGAGCTGGTAGTCAAACATCCAAACACATAACGGAAAAGTCTCATAATAATAATAAATGTGACTGGAACCCAACCAGTGTGTTACCAAGTGTGCAACCATAAAAAAGAAAGCAGTAAACAACAAAAGGAACTGCAGGTCATAACAGGCAATAATAGCAAGACACATGAAAATACCACCAACCAAACAACTTTCAAACTGTTTCTGAAAACAGTACTTTTCCGTTATCGCGGCAACACTTCTAATGCGCAAGCATGCACACGCAATGATCGCACAGTGGTTAGCTCTGAAGCAGTTGCTTTGAAATTTCATAATCATGAGTGACAGGAAATTGTGTGTGGTACACAGAACAGCAGCAGCAGCTGTGAGATCATTGTGAGTGTGTGCAAAGGTTGCAAGCGCTCATTAGAAGTGTTGCCCCGATAACTGAAACGTACCAACCAATGTAATGATGTTTCATGAATCCAAAAATTCTGGTAATTCTTTTAATTCTACTGCTGTAGTACATTTCATAAGTTTGGTTCTAGCACAATGATGCAATACAGATTTTTTTCCCTTCTAAAAGTTAACGGTTCAACATTAGTACATTCTACTGGTTCACATATATGCACTTCTTATTTAGCAGACTGCTGACTAGTGGTAACAGTTTTCACAAGCATATTATCGCTGGCATTGATTGTGCAGTACTTGGTTATATTCCCTTTTCTAGAGCACATAATGCAAACCACTTCAAACTATGACATATTTTTCTTGGTTACAGGCACAGAAACATACTTAGGTGACCTCCATTTACCAGCCTATTGTGCATTCAAGTTAGAATCGACACTTAGCAAGAAATGCTCTACTGCAACACCTAACTGTTTAAAACTTTGGGTTATACCAGACTACCCACTTTCTTAAGTTACTAGTACATACCCTCTTAAATTTATCTGCAACCAAAATTTGCAAAATTGTATTTGCACTTTTTATATGAGGTTCAAGCCATGGTTTTAAGATTTTTTTATTCAGCCATTTTTGGTCTTGCTGGTTTGTCCATACAAAATATCCAGTTATACAATTTATGGGATTGCGTTTCACGTGAAGAACCAGTTCTTGCTATAATTTCTCGTTTTAGTTTTTCATAGTCACCTGCATCACAGCCTTCCAGAGCCATGTAAGTTTTCACTGCTTCTCCAGTTAGATGGGATCATAGAATTCTGATCCATTCTGTCCAGGGCCAGTTCTACCTATCTGCATACTTTTAAAAATCAGCTATATGAGCCTCTATGTTATCTTCCAGTCTAAGCATCTTCAGGGTTTACAGGTGCATGTATAATTCAACAAGGTCACTGTACTGTTGGATGAGAAGGTGTCAGACAGTTCTCCCTTAAAGACAGATCAGGTGTTAGTCAGCTCCTCCCTGAAGACTTGACTAAGTGTTGCTCAATGGCTGTGGTGAATTTCATTAAGGCCTCATTTTATCCATCTTTTTCCCATTTCCTCCAGAACTCAGTATCCACAGATGGTATGCAAAAGAACTGGTTTTACACAGAGTCAGCTACATACAGAACAATTAGCAAGTTGCTCATACATTGCAGAAGTTCTATCTGCCAGATAGTAATTTGGTACTCTGCAGACTCTGATGCTAGTGAGAAGTATTATTCAAACTGATCTAGTTCGGGATGCATCACCCAGTCAGCTACAAGTTTGAATAAACCATTTCTCTGGTAAATGTTATGCAGGCTTTACACAATTTAGGGCACATACAGCTTCTCTTTACAGTCAGATGCAGTATCCCCTTCAGACAGGATTCTGGAAAAATAGCTGCTATAATAAATGAACGGTACTGACAGATTTCTCACAAGATATTGCTAGGCTCCAGTAAACGTCTCTTTATACTTCCTCACATAGCGAATATGTGATGTACTTTTCTCTTGTACTTTATCGCAAACAAGTATATATCCAACTTGCCAATCCTTTAAAGGGTATCAGCTCCTCTTCCTTCACAGGAACATCTTCTAGACTGGCATGTCTGGTGAACATACTCCTTCCAGGGTGCTCCATGGACCCTTCTGTGGTCCAAAGCTTATAAGTCTATCAGCAGGGCACTCTGCATAAAAACAGGCCTACATTGAGATTTCCCTTATTAACTCTAACCTACCTGCCTACTTCTAAAAGCTTCTTCCTTAAAGGGAGCAGCCACCAGTATGCTACAATGTATAAAAGTGGAGACAATATTCCACATTTGTAAACTGTGGAAGATTTAAGTATCTGGTATGTGTCTGTTCTAAAGCAGTCATTTTTGTTGTTAGTTCTAAAGCAGTCTTATCTTAAAGAACTTATGCTTGATTTCACCAAAACAAAGCAGCATCTATGGTCTAAACAGAAATAATTTGAACATTACGTTTAACAGCTCAGATAGTCAGTAAAAATAACCAGAGTAAATGGTTCATTTCTAGTCAGTAAGGCAACAAGTCTTCCACTGGTATAAAGTCTTCGGTAAAATGTCTCTTCTCCAGAGACTATGAGCTGGGCTTCCAGTACTCTCATCACATTATCAGTCTCTTCTGAATCTCCTTGACTTCTGATTGGTGGAAGATTGAACACCCAGGTTTATACATATCTTTTACGACCACCTTCATTGCTAGTGATTCTTTGAGTTCACCTTACAGAGGTATCTATCCCACAAGCACAGGTTATACACAGAACATCAATACAATAGGCTGACTCTGTTGTAAGGTCCATCATGTTTTGTTATGTTTGCACCCCAACTTCAAACCACTAGTTTCAGGATCATTGATTTGGTTTGTATGCCCTGGACAGACCATCCATATTGCTGTAGTTGCCACCCACATGATGTTGAATTTTAAACTTGAAAGACTGTAAGGACAAGGCCCATCTGCAGAGTTTATTTTCCTTCTTTTGCTGGTGAAGCCACTGAAAGCGAGCATGGCCACTGACAAAAGTAAACTCCTTTTCTAGCAGGTTAACATTTTAAGGACCTCAGTATCCACTTTATGGCCAAATGCTCCTGTTGAATAGCAACATATCTGGCTTTTGTGCATATCAATTTCCTACTCATGCAGCCAACTGTAAGCTCCTACTACCCAATATTTGAGATAATATGGAGCCTACACCCACATCAGATGCATCAATGCAATCTATACAGTACTTCATAAGATCATGAAATACCAGCATGTGTTCTGAGAACATGATGTTCTTTAACTGCTGGAAGGCAGCCTCTTTCTCCGGGGTCCACTTAATTCTTTGTTGGTACCTTCCTCTGCAGTCAGGTTAGCAAAAGAGCTTTGGTGGCAAAATGTGGCATGAATTTCCTTAATAAGAGATACAACTTTCTTCCTTGTATGAGGTATTCACCAGTCCTTTCTTTCTGGTGTTTTACAATCCTGCTTCCTATAATGTCAAATAGATATTTATTTATTTTATTTTATTTTACATTTGTTTACCGGTGAGGTCCGACTGGACAGAGCTGTCCATTTTCAATGGGGGCCCAGGGAGAAAAGCACCAGAACAATTGCTAACATACTATACATAAGCTTGAATGGGCGTGCTTTTGTTGAAGGTTGTGCGTCCGGGCTGGTAACTCGGCACGTAAAAATACACTACCAAACATTAGCGGACCAGAGTTCTGCTGTGGCGACCCCTAACCGGGATAAGCCGAAAGACACAACAACAACTATACATAAGACATTTACATAAGCATTGTGGTTTATACATTCACTTATAAAACTATAGCGGATAATAACATTTGATTGCGTAGGATATTTACATAAGCATAGAGATTTAGACACTTAAAAATATAGCAGGTAGTAACATATGATGGTTGTTCATAAAGTATGTTTAATAGAGATAATCTTGAAGATGTACTGAAGATATGACAAGAAAGGAAAACTAAAAAAGGAGAATATGGACAAGTTCATATGAGGTGCATTGACATTTTAAGGGAAAACTTTTCAATTTAGTCTATGGGAGAGTTAATGGCTATAGATGGGACAGTGAGTAGTAGGTGGCAATGATTTGGTAAGTAATGTGTGATAATATATAGTGCATCTGTGGGTGTTTTAAACAGGCTGGATAGTGGGTAGGGGAAAGGAGTTAGAATATGTCAGCCAGGTGCTAGGCAGTTACATGTAACATGTGATAATACATAGTGCATATGTGGGAGTTTTAAAGAGGTTGGATAGTGGGTAGGGGAAAGGAGTTAGAATATGTCAGCCAGGTACTAGGCAGTTACAAGTAACGTGTAATAATACACAGTGCATCTGTGGGAGTTTTAAAGAGGTTGGATAGTGTGTAGGGGAAAGGAGTTAGAATATGTCTGCCAGGTGCTAGGCAGTTACAAGTAACATGTGATAATACATAGTGCATCTGTGGGAGTTTTAAAGAGGAGGTTGGACAGTGGGTAGGGGAAAGGAGTTAGAATATATCAGCCAGGTGCTAGGCAGTTACAAGTGATGTGTGATAATATATAGTGCATATGTGGGAGTTTTAAAGAGGTTGGATAGTGGGTAGGGGAAAGGAGTTAGAATATGTCAGCCAGGTGCTAGGCAGTTACAAGTAACGTGTGATAATACATAGTGCATCTGTGGGAGTTTTAAAGAGGTTGGATAGTGGGTAGGGGAAAGGAGTTAGAATATGTCTGCCAGGTGCTAGGCAGTCACAAGTAACGTGTGATAATATATAATGCATCTGTGGGAGTTTTAAAGAGGAGGTTGGACAGTGGGTAGGGGAAAGGAGTTAGAGTATGTCAGCCAGGTGCTAAGCAGTTGCATGTCCAGGAGTTGTTTAGGTTGGAAATAAGATGTTTTTTGAACGTGGTTTTGTTAGGTTGTAACCTGATTTGTAGTGGTAGGGAGTTCCAAGTCTTGGCAATGTTCTAGAATACACGGAGTCACCAGAGCTGTAATGGCTTTTGGAGATTGTGATTAGTGCCTTGTTAGTGGATCTAAGTTTGCGGTTATTGGAGTAGAGGGTGATCAGGACTTGTAAGGCTGGAGTTTTGTCAGGTTGGTACAGTGTTTGATGAGCTAGAAGAAGAAGAAGAAGTTGGTTTAGAGCTAAAGTGTTAGGGAGTTCCAGCCAGGAAAACTGTTTTAGAGCCTGACAGTGGTAGGTGTGACAGGAGGGGTTTGTGGCGAATTTTGCTATTTTGTTGAAGCATACTGATAGCTTATTTAAATCACTCTTGTTTAGATTAATTAAGACAGAAGCATACAGTAAGGTAGAGGGAAGAAGGTATGAGCTAGGGTAACTTTACTGCTGTTGGTTAGATCTGTAAAGAGTACCTAGTTTTTTGTTGATTTTGGTTACTGTATGAGCTATGTTTGTCAAATTTCATATTATTGTCAATAACAACCCCTAGTAATTTGGTTTGTGTGATGGGGAGATAGGGGTATTATCGGATGCAGAAATAGAGAATGGGGGAGTTGATGCTGCTGCTTTGCAAGGATGAAAGAGCATAAGTTGGGTCTTTTTAGGATTTAGTATTAGCTGGGAGTTTGTAAGCCAGGTTTCAATGGATGTAAAGGCTTCTTGGGTCTTGATTTGAAGTTTTTGGAGGGTGGGGGCAGAGCAGATTAAGGTGGAATCATCAGCGTATTGAACCAGGTTTGCTAGAGGGGCAGCTTTGTGAAGATTATTTGTAAATATAGTGAAAAGTAGGGGTCCTTTTATTGATCCTTGGGGTACTCCTAGTTTTACAGGAAGTAGGGGGAAAGGGAGTTTTTCCACTCAACAGCTTGTTGGCATTGCGAGAGATAGTCTTGAAACCATAATAGAGTGGGGGTAATTAGTTTTAATTCTGAGAGTGATGTTATTAGGTTTGTATGGGAGACTGTATCAAACGCCTTTGATAAGTCAAGGAAAACTGCAGACACTAGTTGGCCTTTGTTGCATTGCATATTTATAGGTTACTAAAATTGATGAGTGCAATGGTAGTGCTATGGTTGGGGCGGAATCTGTGTTGAGTTTTGGCAAGAAAATTGTTGGACAGGAGATGTGTTAAGACCTGTGTGGAAATACATTTTTCCAGTATTTTAGCCAGGGGGGGAATATAGCTATAGGGCAGTAGTTTGTTAGGTCAGTGGAGTTGCCCCCTTTGTGTATTGGTATAATGTAGGAGATTTTCCAGAGAAGCAGCACCTTTTGTTCTGAGACTGATCTGTTAATGATTATGGAGACTGGGTAGGAAACAGCTTTGTCGGCTATTTGTAGGAATTTGGCAGGTAGCTTGTCTACTGCTAAAGTGGGCAGCTACTTGTAGGAATTTGGCAGGTAGTTTGTCTACTGCTAAAGTGGTGGATTTAAGTTTGGTTAGGTGTCCTTAGATGGTATAAGTTGGTACAGGTTGAAGGGTGAAGGAGTTAGCGTTACTTGATGGGTTATATGGTATAGTGGGGGTTGAGGAGTGTGGGACTGTTGAAAGCTTTAATATAAAGTTAGTAAAGAACGCATTGAATTGGGTGGCTATGTTTATAGAGGTGGTGTCTATGCTTGGATGAGGAGATGGTGATTTACCTGGTTGGAGAATACTGTTTACAGTAGACTAGAACTTTTGTGGGTTGGTATTATGCTTAGTTTGAATTTCACCATAGTATTTTTGTTTGTCTGATTTGTTTATTTACAGTGTTTCTCAGCTGTAAGAATGTTTGCCTATTAGGAGTAGTTTTGTTTTTGCAACAGGTATCCCATGCTTTGTCCCTTTGTTTCATAAGTTGCCTAGTGCTCTTGGTAAGCCATGGGGCATAGATGGTTTTAGTGCGGATCTGTCTTGGTTGAGTAAGTTGGTTGAGAAGGCCTAAGAAGATTGTGTTGAAATACTCAACTGCTTCATCTAAAGGACGTGTTAAAAGAGGGGACCAGTTAGAGTGTTTAAGGGCTGTAATAAGGTCGTCAGCCCTGAAGATTTTAGCATATGTGATGTGTTTAAGAGAGCTAGTTCTAATGAGTTTAGTTTGGTCTGTGATGAAGAAGGTTAGGAGATGGTCGCTTAGAGTGTCAGGTAGTGTACCAAAAGTAGGATGAGGTGAAAGATGGGCGATTGGTGAGAATCCATTCTAGTATTGATTCTTTTTTTTTAGGTTTTGTCTACTCTAGTAGGAATCTGTATAAGCTGTGAGAATCCGTAAAGGTTAATATGATTTGAGGGGTGGGGTGATTTAAGTGAGGTCCAATCAATATTAAAGTCACCTAGTGTAATGGTTTCATGGGGGAGGGTTTCTGATATACACTGGAGAAGAGATTCTAGGGTTTTGATGTTATCTCCTGGAGGGATATATAATCCTAAGATATTTAGCTGTTTTTGTGTATTTAGTCTTACCTTAGCAAGTAGGATCTCTGCATTGTTAAATGCAGGGATTTCTACGTTAAATAGTTCAACATTGATATTGTTCTGATATAGGAGAGCGACTCCACCTCCTCTTTTAGCTGTACAATCTTTTTGTAGTATGCTATAACCAGGGGGAAGTACTTCTTCATTTTTAATGTGTGGTTTAAGCCATGTCCTGTGAGGAAGATGACGTCAGGTAAGTATAATTCTATGGTTGCATGGAGCTCAGTGGTTTTGTTAAGGATGTTTCTTATGTTACGATTTATTATTAGAATATCAGCTTTTTTATTAAGCAGGCTAGTATTGGTTCTAGGCTGATTCTGGTGATTTGTAGGACTTGATATTGAACCTTGGGTTGGGGTTGATATCGCCACTGCATAACAGGTGAGAGGCAATGTTTATAATGGTTTGTAGGTATCTGGAGAAGGCTACGTCACATTGTAGGGATTTCACTTGCTCCTAGGGGCATTTAGCCCTGCCTGCTTAAGGGAGTTCTACACCCCTTGCACCAATAGTTGTTGTGGACTCCAGTCTACCAAAAACACATGGGGGATATGAGGTTTTAGCACGCTGTCATACAAACATTGGACAGTGTCCGAGAAACCATGAAGACAAAATTGTTGAACTATGTAATTGGAAAAGGTCTTCCATGAGTGAAAAGGAAGTTTTCCCTTAGCTTTTTCATGTATGGGGAATCCACCAGTAACCTTTCATTAGGTTCTTGGTGGTTACGGACCTAGACTTTCCTAGCAGTTCTGCTAGTTTGTCTACTCTGGGCAAAGGATATCTACCAAACTTATAAATGTTGTTTAATTGTTTGGTCATTATGGGCCTAATGGTTTCAGTTGGTTTAGAAACCAAAACAATACAATTATGTTGCTCATGGACTCTTCAGTAACCCCTAATTGGAGCATCTTTTTTACTTTTCTTCTGTAAGAGTACCTTCCTCTGAGATTTGATGATCCTGTAGGCTTTCTAGTTACTTTTCTCATATGGGTTGGTTTGCATGTGAAGTTTGATTAAGTTAGTTTTACCATCCATTTATGAGAAAATTTCTTTCTTCTTTAGTAGGAACTAATCTACCTCCTATTTCTGGAAAATTGATAACATATAACCCACCAGGATCAGTGGTGTAGACAACAGTGTTTTCTCCTTATCAGGTTTTCTGGCATTGGCTGCTAGACTTAATAGAGTTGTTTGTACTTCTGTAAAGTGTTTCACTATGATATATTTGTTTGGACCATCTCTTTCCTATCTGTCTGACTTTGTAGTCTGTCACTTAGTTTTTCCAAGACGTCAAAGCATCTCTGCCCCTTGGCTAAAGACATGTTCTCAGCAGAGTGAACTAAGACTAACACTTTCATTCTGCCCTGTAACTCTCTATTTCTCGCCTTTCTATTGTAAATCTTTTGTTGGGTGGTTTGTGCCCTTTCCCTATGCTCTTTTTGCGTTTTTTTCTTGTTATAGGCATTACTACTTTTAATCAGTCTTGCTAACTAGTATCACAGCTGTAACTAGGGCAAAGAAAAGGCAGTAGCTGCCCTGGGTGCAAGCTGTTAGAAGACATGATCAACAGATGCCAGTGGTGGTAGAGTTAACTGGTAGCTTCATAAATGAAAGCTAATACAGCACTTGTGGTCATGGGTGAAGTGCTCATATGGTGATTTTTTTTTCATTTTTTATTTTTTTGTCTTCATCTTCAAAAAGGCCTTTTTGCTCCTGAACTTTGAGGGTTTTTTTGAGGGGTGTTGCTAGTCCAGGGATCTGCATGGGGTGTCTGATAACCTTGCTCTATTGCTGACTAGTATAACATTCCAGTAAACAGTCTTTCCTCTTCCCACATCTCTTTGATATCTAATAATCTTCAGGGAGGTCTGCCATACTGAAGTTTAAAAAAGGGCTAGACTTTATAATCCCATTGATGCCTATGGTACTTCTTGGATGGCAATCAAGAGGCAATGTGAGAGAGGTGCACTATCTTTCACTGATGTGACTTTTTTTGATGAATGAAAAAGCCAGTTCAGTTGATTGAAAATCAGCTGATCAAACTATACTGGTGTTTTCAAAATAAGACTACAGTGCAGTGGAGATTGGGGAATATGCCCTTTCTTCACTGTAGTGTGATCTTGGAGTTGGTATATATAATTTGAAGGGAGTGTGGTGGGTGCAAGCCCCACATGTGGAGTGCAGGGAGCTTGCCCACTTAAAAAAGAAGTTTTGTAATACATTTTTATTTTTGATGTTTACAGGTTCGACCATTAGTGCTTAATGACTGCAGGTGATGTTTCCAGAAAGAATAAGTCCCAATTTTTTCAATCCTCCTCAATGACATTCCTTAACACTGAAATGCTGCACCAGACCATCAGTCTGGGGTAATCTACTGAAGTTCTGACATGCTTTACATAAAATATTGGATAAATGGTGAATACCATTGGACATAAATAGGATTTCTTGGTCTCTCGATTGGCAAATATCTTCTTTGGTATCAATACCCAGGAGAACAGAACTAGCTGCCCAGCTAAAAGTAAGAAAATAAAAATAAAATTAAAAATAAAGTTAAAAATAGTTTTGGTGTTGGCCTTTTGCAGCAAGATTACTTCTGCTTATTTAGTGGCATAGTCTAGGAATACATGTATATGTTGGTATTCATTACTGAAGTTAATCAGTGGCCTAACGACATCCATGACAATCTGCTTAAATGGCAAGTCTTATTATAGGCATGGGAATAACAGGACTTTTAAAGCCATGATTTTAGGTCTGTTTTTGACACCCAGGACATACTGAAAAAAAAAAAAAAAAAAAAAATATATATATATATATATATATATATATATAGATAGATAGATAGATAGATGTGTGTGTGTGTGTGATTAAATTGCTTAAGGGTGGTCTGGGTACCAGAAAATAATGTACTTCCTCCTTTTCTTTAGTCACTCTATATAATAATCCATTGTGCAATCCATAGTAGGTATAGTTATGGTAGGATCTTCTACTACTACCCTGGTTACATTTTTCTCTTGCTATGCTCAAGATGTCATCCTCTTACTAGCCTTTTGTAAAGTTTAGTTAACTCATCTGACTGTCAGCTAGGAAGTAAGCCTTTTCTCTGACAGTTTACTGTGAGTTGCAGGGTTCTGCCTCTTCCCCTACTAGTACAGCAATATGGGTTTCAGTGTCCCACTCTTATTCCAGGAAAAGTAGTTCACCCCAGTACTTGGTGTGGCAATAAGCTACAGAATTTTCACCTGATCTTCTGTCCTTAGCTTGGTGTTTGATACCCCTCTTTTCTTTAGACTTCTCCTGTTTTTGTTTTGCAGCATGTGTTACCTCCTCCCTGCCTTTTCCTTTCTCCTGAAGTTTTTTTTTTAGTCAGAGTTCCTGATAGAAGTCCAAACAGAACCTGAAGAACTCTTGGAGGAAATTTATTTTTCTAACGTTTTGCTTGTTACTTCAACTTGCTCCACAGGAACTTCTATTCCTAGTGTAACTTCACCCTCACCTATAGCAGCTCCTGAGTTTCAGGAGTGTTTGCAGGGTCATGTTCTCCTTGTACACTCATCCATATCATGGTTTGCTTAGGGCTTTCCAGTACTATTCCTGGGTCCTGACCAACCCAAACTTAATGGTCACACATATAGACAGTTCTTTTCCTCTTATTCAGGGGATGGCTTTGGCATCTATGGCAATTCCTATCTGAACATAAAATGGAAATGTCCAAATACTATGATTTCTGATGCCAACTCATATAGTTTCTGCAAGAGAAATTTAAATGCAACTATAGTAAGACAGGGCATGTTATATAACTAATCAAACATCCCACTGCATCTACTTGCCCATTACATGGACTCCTCTATAACCTTCACTAACACACAAACTGGCCAGCACCTTGCAAATATGTATATCAGTCTTTAACCCCTACTAACCTCTGCCATATTTATGTCCCTCACTAACACTGCCCCCCATACATTCCTAATGTTGATCTACTTGTTGTTCTCTTTCTATCGGAGAACTACCCAGCTTGCTTCACCTCTGATCATACTACAGATTTTTGAGAAAACACATTGCTATCAGGGTGAATTTATATATACTGTACTACACCTCACTGATATACCGCTGGCTGGGTCTGCAATTGATCAAGCTTGATCAGTGCTCTACTCTTTTAAACAAATCTAAATAAATAAATATGTGTGTGTGTGTGTGTGTGTGTGTGTGTGTGTGTGTGTGTGTGTGTGTGTGTGTGTGTGTGTGTGTGTGTATATATATATGTGTGTGTGTGTACACATAAAGTCTTCTATAGGGCCTAGAATCAAAATATTCAAACAAAGTGTTCAAAACTGCACTGATTGAACACAATTAAAAAAAAAAAAAAACGTTGAACAGAAAAAATAATTAGAAACATCTTTTTTTTGACAGGAGTTGCACCCCCACAACCACTACACACCCACCAATACTTATATATACCAACTCCAAGATCACACTACAGTGGGAAAAGGTAAGATTTCCCAGTCTTCACTGTGCTGCGATTTTTCACATGAAAAGACAGCTAATTTCCATAGTGAATTTAATGTAAGAAAGCATTTGGCTTCTTCTGACAGTCTTTTCAGCACTCAGACAAATGATAGTTCAAGCAGTTGAATGCAACCCATATAAATATATATATATATATATATATATATATATATATATACACACACACATATATGTGTGTGTGTCTGTATACATATACATATATATATGGTTCCCTATCAGAAGCCTGAAACACTATAAGCTTGAAAATCAAAATCCTGAAACCAAAAGCCTGAAAATTCAAAATCCCAAAAACCCAAAATCCTGAAACTCAAAATCCTGAAAACACAAAATGGACATACTGACGTCATTGTGGCTTTGCTATTGTTAGCCCTGTGGTGTTAGGTCATGCGCTGGGTTCAGGTAAGTGTCTTGATTGGTTTTATGTTAGGGTTAGGGGCGGTTTAAGTGAGTTAGGGTTAGGGCGCAGGTTAGGCATGTATGCAATAGTGACAAATATTGGGGTTAGGGGCGGTTTAAGTGAGTTAGGGTTAGGGCGCGGGTCAGGTGAGTGTGCAATATTGACAGACCTTAGGGTTAGGGTTAGGGTCAGGGTCAGTTGGTAGATATTAGTGTCTTTATAGTGACATATTAGCATTATTTGTGTTTTCAGGATTTTGAGTTTCAGGATTTTGGGTTTTCGGGATTTTGAATTTTCAGGCTTTTGGTTTCAGGATTTTGATTTTCAAGCTTATAGTGTTTCAGGCTTCTGATAGGGAACCATATATATATATATATATATATATATATATATATATATATATATATATATATATGTATATGCGTGTGTGTGTGTGTGTGTGTGTGTGTGTGTACTCCAGCAGCAGCTGTTGACTTCAAATTAAATGGGGGCTGCAGGAGGCAGCTGAATGGGTGGGACCAATGGCAAGGGATGTGACCAACTAGAAAGGGGTGGAGCTATGCTCAAAACCACAACAACTGGAACTTTAATTAAATACTCTGCCCTGGGTGCCAAACCATCATTATGAGAGTCCAATCAAGACAAAATGAAGTGTAGAAGAAAAAAATATTTCAATGCATTGGCTAAATGACAACTTACGTAATATCTAGATAGAAACAAAAAGTTTGTGAGGCATGAAAAAATAAATTACTTTTTAAATACATTATTGAAATGCCAGTCAAAATCAAGTATAAAAAAACAAGCAGCACTCAGCTCAAACCACTTCTCCTTGCACTGCAGTTCTAATTATAATTTAGATTCAGCTTTATAAAAGTACCAAGTAACATGCTTAAAGTAGCAATCTCTGTGATACCCCCACTTGTAAAAATGTTTCTTATCCAAAAAAGACCTGCTGCCTGACAACAACTATCTACTTGTTTCATGGGGAAAACATGATCAAAGTAAAAAATGAACAGCAAACAAGAAACAAGATCAAGATAAATTGCTTAAAGGATTACTGCACTAGTTATGGACCACACATGATAGATTGGCATTCTGTTTAGTTTACGGGTAAAGCCTGCAAAGATAACTGTAAGTCTCTAACAAATGTAATGAGCTTCTGAAAATACTGTAATCCTGTCCTTTATTACAAATATTGTCATATGCATTTCAATACCTAAGGCTTATGCATTATCTAGTTATGTAAATATTCTCTGCATGGCAACAATGAAAAGGCTTTCAATGTTGGTAGTTTTTTAACAGCATGCTTATTAAAGCTTACTTGCATCTTACAATCTCTGACAAGTTTACCTGATGGTCATTAAAGCACTGCTTCTTTAATACAGAGCAACAGGGCACTGCAACAGCATGCATTTTCTGAATAATAAGAAGCATAAATCAACAGTATAAAAATATGACAGAAAACCAGAACATTCTGCAAAATCAAGGACAGATGAAAAGCCACGGTCATACTTGTGGTCTACCTTGGATGGGGGAATACTCTGCACACTTACACTGCATAACTGCTCCTTGTCTTGCTTGGACACATCCAGAGCCACTACAATGGGGAGTGGAGTGCAACAAGTAGGTCAAAGTTTGAAATGTCTCTGGCTGACGGTGATGGCTCGGACACTCATACCTCTCAACCTCAGAGCAAGAAATCTGGACAAAGCCATACATAGAAGTGGGACACAGGCCCAAAAATAAAGACAATTTTTAAATATTGCTCTTATAAACTTAGAAAGATAATAGAATAGTAGTAGGTCTTGCATTAGTATGAATTTTTGCAGGGTATGAAATCTGAAACTCAAATGTCTGCCATTATTTTCTAACTTCAATCTTTAATTATTTGCTACTAATTTGTCAGAAAACCACAATTTTATGAAAAACAGACCAACTATGTTATGTAAAAATATAAAATTGCCACACAATACAGCTGAGAACCTGTCAAAGAAGGGACACCTTTTTAAAATTAGTGCTGTTAACTTGAGCAGCATACAAAATAAAAGCATATACATTCATTTCTGAAATAAAAGTAATCTATAACTCTGATCATCACAGTTATTTATAATTGTAAACCCTCCACGTTTTCTTCCAAAACTGCCATTTTGTAGAGGGATTATTAGGGGGAGAGCAACATTTTGAGCCAAAATTGGAGATAATTGAGAGGTTTGGATATTCCTAATTCTATAAAGCGTTTTATTTGCACGTACCTCTCAACCTCTTAATGCAGGAAATCTGGATAAGGCTAAATATATTGGGGGAATAAATAAATATATTGGGGGAACATACAAACAGTACTAAAAAGACAATTGATAGAATAACAGGTCTTGCTTTGGCATGCATTTTTCTGAAGGTTATGACGTCTGAAACTTAATGTCTGTCATTATTTAGTGACTTCATTCCTAAATGATTTGGCAGAAAACCACAAATTTTATGAGGAACAAACCAAAAATAGGAAGCAAAAATCTATTCATTCTGCAAAATTCTGGACAGTTAAGAGGTATAGTTTAGCTGGGGCTGTCTGAGTTTGCTGGCCTCCCCCCCCTCACAAAATCATGGTCGAATGGAGCGTCCCCCCTGCAGCCATTCCAATGTCCCATTCCTTGGTTATTTCACCCCATTTGCCATAAACACTGTAATGTGCATACTGCTTTATTTCTACGATGATATGGATTTCATGTCAAAGTTTTATTTTATATTTTACAGCATAAACCCTAATAGATATCTGCTAAAAAAGCAATGCAATCTCACAATGAAAATAGACTTAGCATTAAAACTTCTCTGCCCTTGAAACTCACATTCATTGAAACAGCACTGAAACCCACATTCAAAGAAAATACAATTCACCAAAGAGGACTGCAGCATCCATCCCCTTTACAACAGAGTACAGTATCAGCAATGTATCTATCTACTGTGAGAGTAGAACCCACAGCCTTCTGCATCAAAAGCAAGTACACTACCTGTTGTGCTATTTACAATGTAAGCAAACTTGGCATAAGCAACACTAAACTTTTGTTCCCCTGCAGCTCTCAGCTCCTTGTAAAATCTACTCGACACTCAGCTGTATCTCTGAACTTTGCCACACAAGAAATCTGGAAAAGCCAAAATGTATTTGGAGGGGGAGGACAAAAGCCCAAAAACCAGGGACACATTTTAAACATTGCTTGTATAATGTTGGGAAGTTGCTAGAATAAAATGCTGTGTTACCACCATACATTTCACTGCCATGTACTGAACCCAGGACCCTGTGCAAAACAGTCAGAGCAACATACCACTATGCCAAATCATCTATTTTTATGAAAGAAAGGAAGACTAAAACTTAAATGGCTACCATTTATTGAATTCAGTTCTCACCATAGCTGTCAACATCTTAGCACTAAACACCTGAACAAAGCCAATAATGGGGGAATACAACTCCCAAACATATTCAGTGAGTTCAGTTATCACCATAGCTCTCAACCTTGGCACAAAAAAACTGCACGAAGCCAATAATGGGGGAATACAGTCCAAAAAATAGGGACAAATACCCACTAAGGACACCAGAGCAAACCCATACAAACACAGGGAGGACATGCAGATTCCACACAGAAGGCAACCCAGCCAAGAAACCAGACAACCCGTAGCTGTCAGGCAATACTGCTACCACTGCATCACTGCACTACTGTATGTGCTAAGTAAAGTAACAAAAATACAGAAACCATAGATTTTATGAGGAACAGAACAAATATGAGGCAAAAATCTTCAAATGGTGGTGGGTAGGAAATTCAGGCTCTTATCACTTGGGCCGAAGGTATAGGGTTCAAGCCTCACTACCCACCACCATGAAGCAACTGGGGCATTTCACACACACACACACACACACACACACACACACACACACACACACACACACACACACACACACACACATACATACACACACACACACCTCTGTCAATCTGTCCTTCATAATGGCCCACGCATGCCATTGGGGGTCCCGTGAGATTGGTCCTTCATAATGGCCTGCGCATGCCATTGGGGGTCTCGCGAGATGTGAGGAGGCTGGAGCCTCCTGCTGTTGGTCCAGCCTGCGGGTGTCACAGACCTCTGGGCTGGAAGGGTGGAGTTTCCTGCCTTCCCTATCCGGACTGCCTACCAGAGCAGTCTGGAGCTTGGAATGCCTGAGCATGCATGCTTGGAGTTCTGGTCTGCCTAACACAGCAGTCAGGAACTAAGCACGCATGCGTGGAGTCCGAGAATTTTTAGTTTAATATCTTCTATGGTGGGGGGAATTTAGTTAATCTATTTTACAGTTGGAGGGGCTGCAGTCCCGCAGTCCTATAGCACGAGCCGCCCCTGGTGTACTCCGAGATCGCACCACAGTGTAGGAAATAGCAAAACCTCGAAAACGGCCCACCGATTTTTTTCCCTGGGAAAAAAATCGGTGTGCTGTGGGTTCGCTATTTTTGTATTTCGAACATTTGGGTTCGATATTACAACGTTCAGACTCCTGTGAGTTCGATGTTGTAATACAGACCCATATATGCATATATATATATATATATATATATATATATATATATATATATATATATATATATATATATATATATATATATATATATATATATATATATATATATATATATATATATATATATAGATATATATGAACTGTTGACCCTTGAGAATTCTGAACATTCATTTTACGGAAAAAATTAAATGGAGTTTGGGTAGAGATGGAAATTTCTGTGCATGGGTTTTGGAGGATTAGAGACAGGATAAAGGTGAGGTAAGGGTACAAATTTAACTTGTGTGTGTGTGTGTGTGTGTGTGTGTGTGTGTGTGTTTATGTGCACTTGCGTGAGTGTTGTTCGGTTAGGGTAAGGGTTAGGTAAGGGCATAGCTTTAGTGTGTATGTGTGTGCACGCCCTGGTTAGAGTAAGGGTTAGACTTCGTCTTTAGAGTGACTGTTGCTGCGTGTTTGTTTCTGGGTATGAGCTGTGTAGTACTGTTATTGTTATGGAAAAGTTTTTTAAGGTATGCTGTAGGATTAGGGTTAGCATACATTATTAAAGTGATGTGGCGGGCTTCATCCTAACCCTAACCACCCAGCTTTAGGCACTGCAAATGTGCACAGATCTGAGAAACCTGCTTCAGTTTTTATCAGCACTGCATTTCACTGACTGCAATTCCATGTTTTGTACAGTTACTACTTTTTTACATTCTGTATATTTTTTGCATACTGTAATACTTGTTACAAGGAACAACCAAACTTTTTTTATGAAAAAAAAAGTAATTTAACAGTAATCCATGAATAGGTATGGGTAAGGATTTAGCCATGGACGGTATGTCTGACTGTGAAGGTGGCATCCATATAGTCAAAGTAGCTGGCCATCCAGCACCACTCACACACACACATACATAGAATGTGGATTTTAAACAATGACATTCCTTAAGAAAATTGTTTCTTACCTTTTCTAAATAATGGCATTGTGTTAAAGAACTTTTATGTTCCCCCATGGCATCGCTGGTGTACAGGACATCTACGGCATAATACACATGCACTGTGTATGTACTTGCAGACATCTGCATAGTAAATGGGGCAGAATGTAGTTTCAGCTACTTTTTTAATGGTATTCGGGAGTGTGCAAGCATCCTAGTGTTTATGTGAGAATGCTTGCAAACTCCAGAAGTCCTGACAGTGAATTAGATTTTTTTTTCTTTTCTTCTTTTTATCGTTTTGTGATTTTTTTTTTTTTTTTTTTTTTTTTTTATAATTTTCTTTTGGGAAGGGTAGAAATTTTCCTTCTATCTTTCTTTTACATAAATTTGTTTTGTCTTTGTGGTTCAGCAAACAAGACAGCTACAGCAATTTAGTATTCTTTAATATTCTATTCCATTTTATTTAGTAAGCAATGCTGGATTTACTACATTTTTAATATTCTAGTCCAGTGAGAAATACTGGACTTAAAGTGATCATGCTGATTCTTTTGTCCAGTCAGTGTATGTTTTTTTATTTATTTTAATGGCTTCTTATTGTATAATTATATTAAACTCAGCCTAATAAACTTTTTTTTTTGCATTTCCCATTCTTACTGCAAACTTTACTGATAGCCAGTTCCAAGCTTCCCTCAGCTTATAACATCCCCCTTTTAGAGTGAAATTAGTCTTCTTGTCACTCCAAAGAAGAAATGAAGACTGGAAGTTACTGATGTATTTTAAGTTATGATACCCATCTGGTCCCCTGTCTCGACAGACCATTTACATCTGATCCAATCCGATGCTAAATAGTCATACTGTAGGACTAATGTAGTCTCAAACTCCATGTAAAAAGCTTACCATTTTGCTGACTTGTTCTGTGTAACCACTTTAAGGGATTACAAAGTTAACTACTCTGAATTTTCTATCATATAAGTAAGACTGAAGCTTTTGTAAAGCCCAAACAATTCCCAACAATTCTTTCTCCACATCTGCATATGATTCTTCCCTTGGCAGATGTCTGACTAGCACATACTATGGGTGTTCTTCTCCTTTTGCTGAACCTGGGCAAACTCCTCAAGTCTGTAGTCTGAAGCATCTATATGCATTGTAAATTAGAAGTTATGTATTTACCATAATTTGGCATCTGTGTTGCCCATTTTCATTCTTCTTCATGAATGGGTTATGGATCCAGTCCTCAGATGCGACAGACAGATTTACAAGACTTAGGATCCGAATCTCAAGCTCCTCCCTCCACACATAATACTCTATTCCATCCCAAACTCCTCAGATCATGTTTGCTGCTTTACTGCTCACTGTGATATAGAGATAGAACAGATACAAGAAAAGATTGCGGCTCAAACCTGAAACATGAAGGTTCCATTATCATCCAAAGATCCTTCTAGAAGTGACAGGGCCAGAGGATGGCTGGGAGGGAAGGTGAGGAAGAATGAAAATGGACAACACAGATGGCAAATTATGGTAAGTACATAACTTCTAAATCTGATGTTGTCCTTTTTATTCTTACTGATGAAGCGTCTAAGTCCCCAGCTACATAACTCTCGGGAGGCCCTCAAGGAAGAGCATGCCGTAGCAATGTCGAACCAAAGGAAGCTCTGCTTCTGGAGACAATGTCCAATTTGCACTATGTAACAAAGGTATGAGTCTTTGACCAGCATAGATATCATCAATGGAAGTCCTTGATGAGAAGGCAGAAGAACCAGCCATAGATCTAGTGGAATGAGCTCTAGGAGGACAATTCCAAACCTTTTTGAGAATAAATCAGCGAAGTACAATCAGTAATAATTTAGCCAGTATAACTTTGGAAAATGCTTGACCAAAAAGGGGAAAAATCACAAACAGCGATCAGACTTCCTGTACTGTTTTGTTCTGTGAAGATAAAAACGTAGTTGTCTATGAACATCAAGAAGATGCAGCATATATTCACCCTGATTGTAAAGTTTAGAAAGAAAACTGGCAATTGTATGAACTGGTTAATGTTAGTCTACATGGCCACTTTAGGCAGAAAGGAAGGGTTGGTTTATACTATAGACACCCTATCTTTAGTAAAAAAAAAAAAATATGTAAGGAGGCCTAGCCACTAAGGCCTGGAGCTCAGAAATTCTTTTTTCTGAAATGACAGCTACCAAAAAAATGTTTTCCAAGAAAGAAACTTCATATCATATTTGTTTGCTTGTTCAAATGGTTTCTGAGTCAACCCCTGGAGGACCACCGTGAGATTTCAAGGAGGAGAGGGATCCTTTTTTGGAGGTCTAAGGAGAAAGATTCCCTTCATGAAAGCATTATATAATCTGGAAGTTGCCAGAGAATGGGATTCATTTCCAGAGTGGAAGTTGGATATGGCTGGTAAATGAAGTCTAATAGTAGAAAAACTAACCCCTTGCTTAAAAAGAGTAGTGAGGAAAAGAAGGCTGGCCAAAGTAGGAGCTGAGCAAGGGCCAGAATTCTCTCTGTAAGCCCATATAGAGAATCTTTTCCATTTGCTTCTGTAGACTTTCTTGGTGGAGGCTTTCTGAAAGGCTAAGATAATGTCACAAACTGAGGAAGTAAGCCTGAACCATCTTACTATCACTGGAAGTGCAGAAATCATGCAATCAGTTTGAGGGCATGGAGAATGGGATGCTGAATTTCTAATGGGTGAGATAAGAGATCCAGAGTGGGCTACAGTATCCATGGAGGATTTTTCAGATGAGATCAGTAGAAGGGGAACCATACCTGTTGAGGTCAGAAGGAGGCAATGAGGATGACTGAGCTCTTCAGTCTGATTGCTTTCTGTAGGAACATTGGGATCAGTGGAAGAGTGGGGGTAGGCATAGAGGAGACCCGGGGCCAGTCATGAATGAGAGCATCCCTCAGTGACTCCCCCGGAGAGGGGATCAGAGTGAAGTACTTGCTGCACTTACTGTTGAGGGGAGATTCAAACAAGTCGCAGCAAGGCTGGTCCCAGCAACTGAAAATCATGTTTGCTATTGTTTGATTGAAGAACCACTTGTGAGAAATCAGAATGGACCTGCTGAGTCTGTCTGCCAGTGCATTGGTTTTCCCTGGAATGTGTGTTGCAATTAGAAAGTGGTCTGAAGAGATCTTCCATCGCAAACCCTCATGTCCTCTCTGCACAACAGGTAGAAATAGGTTCCTCCTTGTTTGCTGATGGACCAGACTACTGACATGTTGCCTTTTTGTACTGCAATAGTCCCTAAGGGGAGAATGCTCTGAAAGGCTTGCAGCATTAGAAGGACTGCTCCCATCTCTAGGACACTGGTATGCAACTTGGTCTCTGAGTAGGACCACATGCTTTGGGCCATCTTTGCCTTGAAATGCTCCTCCCCCAATTCATTTGAGAAGTGTCCATGGTTAGTGTGGCTACTAGTGAAGGAAGAGAGAACAGCCCCCCCAAAAACAGGTCATCTGTCAGGATCCACCAGCGAATATGACATTTTCAGAATGCAGTGAGTTTTATGGGAACAGATACAGGCTGGTAAAGAACTGACCACTGTACTGCCAAAGTCTACTGGAGGATTTGCATGCAGACTCTTGCTAGAGGAGCTAGAATAATGGCAGCAGACACTGACCCAAGAGCTTGCAAAACTAGTTTTGCTGGAGGGGATGGAAGAGACAGTAAGTCCCACACCTGATTTCTCAAGGATGTGATGTGATGAAGAGGTAATAAAGCCACTTGAGTCATAGTATCCATCTGAGTTCCCATACATTCCAGAAGCTGTACAGGAGTCAGCTTCAATGTGGCAAGATTTATCATAATGCCTATAGAGTTGGAGATCTAAAGCAAGTAATCCCTGGCTTATAGAAGTTGATGCCTGGTTGGGGTGGTGAGGAGCCAATTGTCAAGATAGGGAAATACCTGGAATCCTTTAAGTCTCAGGTGAGCTGCCACGACTGCCATGCATTTGGTGAACACCTGTGGGGCTGTGGTGAGTCCAAAGGGCAGTGCTCTGAATTGGTAGTGATTGTCTCCCAGCCGAAAGTGCAGGTGTCTCCTGAAGTGCTTGTCTATTTTGATATGATAGTATGCATCCTGGAGATCTATACAGCACATCCAATTGTCCTGGTGCAGAACTGAACAGTAACCATTCAGGACTTTGACTTCTTTACATACTGATTCAGACTGCTTAGATACAGAATTGCTCTCATGTCACCCGTTTTCTTTGGATCTAAAAAGAAGCAGGAGTATGTTCTGAATGACCAGTCAGCACCCTACTTTTATCAAGAACAATATTGTGTGTGGGCAGTTTATCAGGCTTTCACGCCTGATCAGTAATGACAATGCTTTCTTACAGGAATGTTTATTTCTTAAGCAACTTTTTATCCACAGGAACTACCAAACAAATGTTTTGGACAGGATTTTTGCAGAAATATCACAAAAGAGAACAGACAAATTTAAGCCTATAATTAGGCTTGAGTTCAGTAACTCCAGGGACAATGACACCAGCACAAATATGACTCTAAGCTTCCCGCTGCCAATTAGTATGGGCATGCAAAAAAATCAGAAACATTGTGTGCAGGAACTGGGACTTTTTCACCTGTAACAAAGACACACTTGATATTTTAGGTGCAGCTCCTTCTTTCTGTTATAAAAAAGCCATACTCAAGTGAAAATTTGAAGGAAATGAATCTCTGAACTTACAAAACAAGCCTAAGGGCATGCATACTTGTGGGAACTGTGTTGAGTGCAAATAAATTCATACAGAATCACACTATGTTTTTAAACATTGTAACTTCACTGTTTCCTTCAACTTCCTCCCCACTCCCATCTAATAACTCAACCTTACTCTCCAGACCAAAGAATAGCCTACTTTTCCTGAACTTAAGCATACGTAGCATTAATAATAAAGTATATCTACTACATACTCTAATAGACACCTACTCCTCAAATCAACTATCTCTAACCGAAACTTGGTTAAAACCTACTACTCCTGACAGTGAATTCCTTCCCCCAAGCTATAATGTAATACGTAATGACAGACTATTCAGAAAAGGGGGTGGTGTAGCATTACTTTATAAAAACAGCCTAAAGGTTACTATTATTAACCCTACTATACTCCCCCCTAATGTCCTCAGAACTAACTACTGGCCAAACTTGAACTAACCGACAAAAGAATTAAGAATATTATAACTGGGTACATACCACCAGCTAATAACATCCCCACCCTAGAAGCCCTTTTACATTGGACCAATCAAAACCTACCCTAAGAAATAATCATCCTAGGTGACTCTAACAGAGACTGGCATACCCAATCAAAACCTACCCCAAGAAATAATCATCCTAGGTGACTCTAACACAGACTGGCATACATGCTCCAGTTCCAACCCCTCCAACTTTATAAATCTGTATAATTTCTATCAAATTATTATGTCTAGTACAAGGCTAGGTAATAATAAAAGCAAAGAAAGCCTCCTAGACTGGACCCTAATAAACAATGCCAATACATTCTTCCAAGCAGGCGTCCTACCCGACAACCTCAGTGAACACCAACCCACCTTCCTACTAAAACTCAAATCCCACACCAACTCTGAACCACCACTTCGCACCATTAGAAACAAAAGAAACTTTGACATAACAAAATTCAAACTTGAACTACAATACCAAAACTGGAACCTTCTAAAGACCCTACCATTAGATGAAGCTGTTGAGCTATTTAACATTACCTTCCTAAATGTCTTAAACACCCATGCCCCTCCAAGCACAAGCAAACAAAAAATTAAAATAACCCCCTGAATCACAAGTACTACTAGAACCATGATACCCCAAAGAAATAGAGCCTGGCATTACTGGAGAGCCAATAAAACCATAACAACGAAACAAGAATTCCAAAGACTCAGGAACGAAACAAAAAAAAAAAAAACAAATTCTACTAGACAAAAGGAACTATTTCCTCAATTTACAAACTAGACACTAAAACAACCCCCAAAAACTCTGGGCAGGACTAAATACATTACTCCACCCCAGCAGACCGAGTATCCCAACAGCAACCACTGTAAAGGATAGCACTGAAAGTCCAAGAGCCTTTAACAGATTTTTCATAGAAACCATCTCAAAATTACTTTATCAACAACCCACAACATCTACTATTAGCAACTCCAAGCCTGCTACCAATATCAATACCACCTTCCAATTCAAACCTATTCCCACAGATTATGTAAAAAGACTATTAGGGAAACTCAAACCAACTAACCTAGCTGCCGACAACATTCCAGCTGAATACCTTCAAATAGCTGTTAATGAGCTAGCCTATCCAATATCAATTCTCCTAAACAGATCAATAACAGAAAGCAAAATTCCAACAATATGGAAAATAGCATATTTCACCCCACTACACAAAGGTGGGACCTGTACAGACCTTACCAACTATCGCCCTATTGCCATATTATCCCCACTTGCCAAAATATTAGAAAAATGTATTCACCAGCAACTTATACAATACCTACTAAAAACCCATCTTCTCACTACTACCCAACATGGATTTAAACCAGCCCACAGTACAACTGCCATCCTGTCCTTCACCATATTAATCAACCAGAACCGGAATCTAGGCAAACTAACATCAACCATATTTTTAGACCTATCAAAAGCCGTTGACATGGTCAACCATCCCAAACTTCTTGAGTCCCTCTCTGACCTTGGACTAGCCACTGACTCACTAGCCTGGTTTCAAAATTACCTAATAGGTAGACAACAAGCAGTCAGGTGGGATAACAAACTATCCACACTGCTCCCTATTATAACTGGAGTCCCACAAGGGTCAATTTTAGGCCCTCTATTATTTTCCATATTCATTAACGATCTCAACAGGATCACCCAAGATACAACTGTCATACAATATGCTGATGACTCAACACTAGTCTGCTCAGCCACCAACCCTCTCACACTCCTTTCCACTACCCAACAAGTCTTCAAAACTACTGAAGCTTGGTTTCTCAGTAAAAACCTGTTACTGAACCCCAAAACGACCAAATTACTAATTTTTAAACCAAATAAATCCAACTTAGACACTGAGTCTTTCAGTATTATGTCTAGTGATGGCACCATTACCTTCTCAAACTTCCACACAAAACTACCGGGTGTCACAATTGACAACAAACTGAAGTTTGACCTGCACATAAATCAAACCATCAAAAACATACACAGAAAACTAGGTAGTCTGTACAAAAATAAAACAGACCTAAATCAACAGACTAAAATTACCATGGCTCAAACTCTGCTCCTATCTACACTTCTATATGCGGCACCGTCTTCACCAACCTATCCAAAACAGAAATGACAAAACTTGACATATGTTACAATCAAACTGCCAGATTTGCCACAAATGCTCCCTACCGTTCCCATCATTGCCACTCACTATACCAACTAAAGTGGCTTGAACTTCCAAATCTCATTACATTCCACCAACTAGTTTTCGCTAAAAAACTCCTACTATATCCTGACAAAATACCAACACTATCTAATTTACTTAAAATACATGAAAACCCAAGACAACTATGCTCTAGTGACAAAATCTTAATCAAGATCACCAGAACCAACAACTTAGCAGGAGACTCCCTATTTCCTAACTACATAGGTAAAATCTGGAACTCACTGCCCCCTGATACTACCTCAACAAACTCTATCATTAAGTTCAAACAGCTACTAAAGGAACACCTATTTATCAATAGACAATGCCCATGCCTTTCCCCAGGTTGACCCTCTATACCTGCTTCTCCCTCAGGACTTTCTCTATCAACCTCCACATACTAATTTACTGCATGTACTAGTATTCTTAGTACGTAATCCTCTTCTACTGGCAGTCCTACTATACTCAAGAAAACTCTCTACTACTCACTGTACTCCCCATTTCTTTATTATACCTTCCTACTCAAACACACTATTACAAATTCTTGCATATTTATGGGCAAATTATACATACACTCATTAATTCAAGTAGAAATTACTGGGCATACAACTAACGTGTCCTGCTACTACAATTTGCAGCTAAAATTTTTTTTCTCTATGTACTTCTAAAATGTTATGATTTGTACTTGGTCTCTGTATTTGTGAAACAACTCTGTATGTGTTTACTTGCCTTTGTATATTTACAAACTGTGGATATTTTCTCCCCGGGCCTCCGCTGAAAATGGACACTTATCCAGTTGGATTCTCCCGGTCAGCAAATGTAAAATAAATAAATAAATAAATCAGAGAATTAAAGAGGCAACTATTTCTAAATACTGAGTTTCCACCAGGTATCAATGATAATCTCAACATTAGATGTGCCCTATGATGATTTAATTAAACCACACCTGCCTATGTACAGTTGTATCAGGTTACTCTACTGTAATTGGGTTAGGCAATCTCTAATGTTATACTCTCATCTCTGTGTATTGACTATATATGTAAATTGTAACTGTTGATTTTAATTTCTGATGAAGTTCAGATACTATTAAAGGACGAAAGAGCTAAAATACTAATTCAAGTCCATGTTTTCTTTCCAGTATGGTTGTTTGCAGTTTTTTATTTTTAAGTTCTGAATCTTATTTGTTTGGTGGGACCTCCTGGATGACTCTTTTTTTATAGCAGCTTTCGAACCTCTTGAGCTGGGTAATCCATCTGACTGAGTGGAACATCGGGGAGGTTCTTCCTTGTGACAGGAGGTGGAAGGGAAAAGGGAATGTACTAACCTCTAAATTCATACTTAGTACCCATGCCTTGTTTGTACGATTTGTCCAGGCATCCAGATGTAGAGAAACATGACCCTTGACTACCTCCAGAGATTGACAGTCAGGCAGCCCTTCAGAAGTATTGATAGGGCCTTTCAGAGAAGGAGTCTCTCAAGCCCTGGTTCTGCTGACCCTCTTTGCTTCTGAGGTAAAGTCTGTCACGGAAGACTCCTCCTCTGTCTCTGGAAGAAGTATCCCTGTGCGAGTCCTGGAAAGGTCCCTGAGATTTTCTGGAACTACATTTTCTTACCACCTTGCTGATTCCTAGAAAAACAGCATTGAGAGGTACAAAACTTGATTCCAACAGCACAGTGTCTTTCCTTCCTGCTTAATGCCAGTCAGCGTTTCCATCACTGATGGCCAAACAAGGAGGAGCCATCAAAGGGGGCATTATCAAAAGACACCTTGAAGGGTTCAGCAAAGTTGCATAGCCACATATAGGCATGTCTGCTAATGGCAGTGGCTGAACCTGTTGCTCATGAGGCATCCCCTGCTGTGTGGGAGATCAGCCTCATCGATGAATTGGCTTCTTGAGACCCTCCACAGACATGGGCTCAGTGAGAGAGTTTGAAAGCTCCTTGATCAAACCTCTCTATATGCAAGTAAAATGTGCCAGGTAATTTAACAGCCTCAGTGCGAAAATGGCTGAGGCATAGATGCACTTTCCAAATCTGTCCATCGCTCTGGACTCCCTGTTTGGGGGATGGCCAGAGGAGCTCTGCTTCGCTAGCTACTTCTTAGTGGCTGCTGCCACAACTATGGCATCAATGGGGACACCCTTACTCCAGTGGAGTCTGTCTGATGGAGGGACTAAAAGCTAATCCAGACATTTGGGCATAGGCTCAACAGTATCCAGTTCCTTCCAAGCCCGGCGGGAAACTAAATCAATAAGTTCATCTGCCAGGACGTAGATGGGCTAGCCCTAAAAGCCTCCAGGAACACCAACTTCTCAGAAGAAGGAGCTTGGGAAGACTAGCCACCTTCTGTTTAAGGATTCCCAGGATGTCACCAAAGGAGATGTCTTCAGGTGGTAATCGAGGGGATACTTTTCCCTTTTCTCCCTCATCAAAGTCAGTGTCTTCTGTAAGAGACTTCATAGGGGAGTCTAAGTGCCTCCTCTTGCACATTTTCTTCCATGGTACCTCTTCTGTCGGGTGCTCAGGGAAGGTGTCGGAAGAAGGGGGTAATCCCACAGGGAAATGAGTGTGGAGGTTTCCCAGAGCTGGCTGACCCTGAGGAGCAGAAATGATGGGCTCAGAGTTCAGACCCAATGCGGAACGAGGGGTAGGACCCAAGGTATGACAGGATGACTCACTATGCAAAGAGAAGGCCCTTTCTACTATCTGGAACCTGACTGACCTGGAGACACCTCTCTTCCCCCTCCTCAGATCTGAGGCAGCCGAGGACGAGAAGTTGGGGCCAACCCTGGATCGAAACCCTCCAGCGAGAATTGGAGCCGAGCTGTCAAAAGCCTAGGCACCAAGGGGAAGGTATGGATCTGACAAAGTAGGAGCTGAACCCAACCCCTCGGACCAGATGCCAACCTCTCAGATCCAAGACCCTCCCTGATCCAAGGGTATCAGAGCAGATCTAGTCAAGGAAACTGCCGGAGCAGAGGAAGGCAGCTTCCTCTACTTTGAAGTCAATCCTCTCTTTGACTGGAGAAGAAGACAGTCTTAGTTGGTCAGGTACACACACAGATCCAAGAGAGGATGGAGTTGACAGGACCCCCATCTGGATCTGAGCCCTGAGAAATCTCCACATCATCCTGTCCCTATCTGCCTCAGTCAAGCTCCTATTGGATCTGGATGATGCCACGGATGCAGGCCTGGAATGTTTCCAAGGAGTTTCAAACAACTTTGAGGGCAAAGCTGGCAAAACAGGCTTAATCAAAAATTCTGGTGATCGACTCCTAGCTGTCAAATCCAAAGGCCTGGGATCCAAGCAGGAAGTGGAATGAATGGGTGAGCTAGTGATGCTTATCACTCCTGTCAGAACCGAAGATGGCTGTGAATCTGAAGGAGGTGGTACTATCTTCAGATCCGAAATTACTAATACAGATAAAAGACTTCCCAAAATGCACTAAGAAAAGAAAGTAACTAAAGAAACAGCACACCCTAATGCCAGTGAACTTCTAAAATATGAAGCAAGGGAAGAGGAGGAGAGATGAAAGGCTATAACTATGTTAGATAAACTGTAAAAATCTAAAGGATTAAGCCAAAGTTAACAATATGATAAAAGTCAATATTCACCCTCACAACTTGAGACTGGATCTGCGTCCTGATATGATAGTGGCAAACAAGATCTGAGGAGCTAGGGATGGAATAGAGCAATATATATAGAAGAAAGAGCAAGAGATTTGGATCCTATGTCTTGTAAATGCAGCTGATTTGGATACGAGGGTCGATCTGTAACCCATTCATGAGAAAGAATGAAAAGGACAACATCAGATCTCTATGATAATTAAGATTAGCTAGTACTGGGGAGCACTCATGACCTTCTTGAGTTTCTGGGAAGTCTAATTAAAAGCCATTGTCCAAATAGTCTCATCTCACTTGTTTTTTTTTTAATTTTGGGTAGTACTATGAGAGAAGCGGCTATGGCACTATAGTGATGGACAAAGTTTCTATAATATACCACTGTCCCCAAGAATGCCCTCACCTGATTTTTGGTAACAAGGATGGGTCATGCCTGGAGAGCCTCTACTTTAACAGCCTCTGGCCAGATTTTGTCAGCATCACCTAATGACCAAGATAAATTACTTCTGCCATCTTAGTTCACTCTTGATGGCCCTAACAGTCAGCCTGATCCTTTTTAATCTTCTTAGCACCTAACATATTGTACATGTTCTTGCTAGGGCACAATTAATCAGTCTACAGAAAGTTGTGCAGACAATTTTCATGACAATGGGCATTTTGGAAAATTCATGCAAAGCAGAGTGACACATCTGACCCCTCCCTTGCTATGGGAATCAAGAGTACTGGCCAGTACCTCTTAGTTAGGTGAATAGTGGTCAGATACTTAGCCAAACCCAGCTATTCTAAAGTTCTCTAAAGCAACATCTGACCTAGGCATGGGGTACATTTCTGTTTCTAGACAAGTTTTCTACAGCCAGTCCAGAACCGGGTGTTCCCATCCTTTTTTGCAGCAACATCAGAAGCTCAAGGATTGCTGGATTCCTGGACTGCCCCATACTAATCCTCTGCAGTTCCTCCTGCATGGACTGCTTCACTTTCTCAAGCACCCTGTAAGAGCTTATCTGACTTATCACTTGGATTCTGGGTCTACATGGTGCTCTACTACTTGGGGACACACTGGCTTTTTGGCCAATATGTCCCCAGACTTTCATATGGCACTGGTTATGTTTTCTAAACATGTGTGAGGAACAGATGCAGGGAAAGCTTTACCTCTCCCAGGGAGACATCAGTTCAAGCCTCATTGATGAGCTCTACTTCCATGTCCTCCTCAAGCTCTTTTGTAACCCACTAAATTTACATGAATACCAGTCTCCCTTTCTCTATCATGGTAGGGTTTTATCATACTGATGTGGTACAGTCTGTCCTCGTTCCTCCGGCCTGGAAACTACATCACATAATTAACACTGTATACCTTCCTCGAAATGTCAAAGGACCCTCCCATGCTGTCTGTAGTTTATTCTGTTGAACAAGAACAAGCACTGTTACATTTTGCATAAATGTACACTCTTAGGCTCTCACTGTGCAGTAATATTAAGGCTTTTGTTGTTGTTGTGCTAGATACTCTTATGACAACTCCAAGAGCTCTCTAAGCTTAGTCCTGAACTTCACTGCAAATTACACAAGAGGTTTCATGAGGGAAAACTCTTCCATTCATCACAAATTAAGTCTAGGGTCTTGATACCCCTCACCTGTGACCATAAAGTAACTCAAATGGTGAAAAAAAAAACTGTATGCAGAAGATATAATACAGGTCCTTGCTCCATTCCATTTAAAACAGTCTGTGAATGCACTTTCAACAAATGGTAGAGTTAGAGGACAGAGTACACAGAGAAAACCTGAGATTTCTGCTGTAGCAGAGAAACTGGAAGGAACAGAATGTATTAATTTTATGAAAACACAAACAAGTAACTGGACTGATGTTCCCACAGTGCCATTTGTTAATTGAAAAGGCACGTAGTGTGTATGTCCCAAACATGGCCAGCAGAAATCATCCAAGACATGTTTTAGTAAAGATGCAATCATTCCAGCAGAAAGAGTCAATCCTGACAAAACTGTGGCGGACAGGCAAAGTATTTAATATTGCAGACAGTAGACAGTGTTTGTGGAAAATGATTATTCACTGTACACCAGGCAGAAGAGAAGGAAATGTATCCCAGCAATCAGAGAATGCCAAGAGGCAGGAGTAAGATTCAAACTGCTCTACATAGCTGTCTACAGAATATTTTTCCTGGACGATCAAGGAAATTTTTTTTGATGCAGAACAGGCTAAATATATGAGATACCGTCTGTTGGTCGACTAACACGAATGTCGACATCCTGAAGGTAAACCATTCTATGTCAAAAATGGAAATGTTGCCTTTCTGTAGGCATGTGCAAATATTACGTCAAAAAAAAAATACATCCCCCACGCCCCCTGCTAATTATATACACTAACTCCAAGACTGCACAATCACAGGCAAAAGAGAAAATTCCCCTATATGGGGTTTGTCGAGATCCCATACTTGCCAAATATCTGTATAGTCGATCAAATTTTGCTTATTATACAGATATCAACCAAACTTCTTCTTGACCAAAACAACAGTGTGTGTGTGTGTGTGTGTGTGTGTGTGTGTGTGTGTGTGTGTGTGTGTGTGTGTGTGTGTGTATATATATATACACACACACACACACACACACACACACACACACACACACACACACACACACACACACACAGGCACACACACAGAGTGTCAGCAGCACAACAGGTAGCACACTCACCTTTTGTGCAGAAGTCTGTGAGTTCTGTTCTATTGCCACACCAGGGAGATGGATTGCTGACAATGCAATGCAGTATAACAGGGGTGCTGCACTCCTGGGTATCTCGTTCTTTGGATGAAATGTTAAAACAAGGCTCCATCTGCCTAAGTTGGTGGTAGCTCAGAAGGATGGGTGGATATAAAAGATTTCACAGAACCTATCAAAAATAGTAGGGAAATTTCTCTGATGCCATGGCCAAAATTTCACTAGTAGTATAAAATACCACCTCAAGACCTCTCTGAAAAAGAGGCTACTATCTTAGTGAAACTAACCTGGTTAACACAGGTTAAAAATAAAAATAAAAATGAACAATACATATTGGTAGAAAGAATAAACAGAAATAATATTTGGTGGAAGATTAATTTGGTACAGTGAAATTAGTCACATGGACGTAGTAGTTGTATGTTTAGGTTACTTTCATGTACATGAACTGTCAATTGTTCAAATACTGCAAAAACTCCCAAAATAATTTAAAAATTCACTAGCAAATATTGCTTAAATTATTCAAAAATTCACTTTTCACTTTTTGCAGATATTTGCATGTATAACATTGAGGTACAGTAGAGAATGATAAATTGAAATATTAACATTAAGTTTTGCAAATCTCTGTTTCTATGTGAATTTTGGATTAGAGTTCAAAACTATGTCTTGCACTTCTGACAGAGAGCCCTTTTAAAACTCTAAGGGATGTGATCTGGTTGTGAAAATAAAATTTACATATGTTCCCAGACTCTCAGTCTAACTGGTTATGCTAAACAAAACAACCATGCATATATTGTAAAACATCTCTCTTTCTCACTCACCCCTTTTCCCTCATACATGCATAAAAAACTTTTTTCCCTTTTTTTCTTTTTCTTTTGCCCCCATCCCTGCTGACCCTCAAGCTGTCTCTAGTCAGGCTGCCCTTTTATTCCTTCACACAAAGGAAATCCCCAGTACCAAACAGACAGTAAGAGAGCGATCCAGGGGTGCTGTCATACAGGCATAAGAGCTGCTTCTACTATCAAATGCATCCTGGCAACTAACATTCTACCCCTCTATTCCTACTTCCCTTACCGTTTCTCCACCTCTCCCATGCCCTTCATATAGTGCACATTTTTGCTTTTAGTTATAGGTAATAAGAAATTAACTGTGTGGCTTTCATATTCTCATCTGTACTGTTCTTGACAAGAGGCATTACCTTGTTATCTATAGTACATAATTTGCTAAACAGAAGTTAGACGTACAAAGTCATTAATTTCAATTTACTTCAGCTGAAATAAGTTAGAACAGATTAAGAAATAACATACCTTTGAGGGATATAGAACATATGCTGTGGAGGAGGCTTACATAAAACTCCTCCATATACAGGCCAAAGACCACTTAAAATTCGAAACAGAGAACTTTTCCCACAGCCATTGGGGCCTGTTATAAGCAGATGCATTCCTTCTTCTACCTGTGTCAAAAAGTAACAAATAATATGTTTCTTAAAAAAGGAATTATGGAACATTAAAAAAAATAATGGAACATTAAAAAATAGGTGCGTTTAGTTTGAGACTGCCAATTACTCACATAAACTCACATTACTAGAACATTAACAAAGCTCTCTCTCTCTCTATATATATATATATATGTATGTATGTATGTATATATATATATATATATATATATATATATATATATATATATATATATATATTCCAATCCACCAGTTTGTTGTAAGGCAGAAAATGGAGGACTGAATAAAAGCATTGCCACTGGAAAATGTTTGATGTGCTTTTTAGCACTACTAGAATTAGTTGTAACCCTATGAAAATAACAGATTCTTACAGGTTCACTGTAGATAATAAGAAAAAAACACTTTTAGCAAACATTAAGGAGAGAGGGTCAGATTCCAGGAGTTGCTCTTACTGTATGTCTGCCCCGATTCCAAAAGGCTTGTTCTCGGTATAAGACACTTACTTCGGTGTAAGGCCTATCTACTGTAGAATATGATGTTTCTTTGATTTTTCTGCACCTGTCTGCCTTAAAGATTTGGTATTTTTAACTATGCAGAAATTACATGATTTCTCTCATTCAGTCGTTTTAAGGTAAGTGGCATGCATTTCTTTTCTGCTATTGATTGTGCAGGATGAGTGTGGATTAAAACGAAACGCTGGCGACATAAGTGTGAAAGGAGATACAAGAGTGGGTAAAAACAACATTTACACAACGTCTTAGCTAAACCTGTAAAATACAGTATAACTTTCTGCGTGATAATGGAAGCGAGTGTGGGAACAATAAAAGAGCCAGTAAGAGGTACACCAGCTGGTCATATGTTTTTTCGTGTGTCCTGGGACAGTTGCATGTTTTTTAAATCAGTGGATCTTCCTTACTAAAAATGATGGTGATCTCGCCTTCCCAGAAAATGGTAGTTTTAATAAAAATATCCTGACAAATTTGCAGGAAAAATTGAAAAAAAGGAAAGAAAAATACCAGGGTTATGTTGGGCAGCTTTCAATGACTGGATGTCAGAGGCAAAGGAAAGGGAAAAGGATTCAGTAATTAGTAGTCTTAAAGATAATCAGCAAAAATTAAAAGAACAGTTAAAAGAACTATAACATACTGCAAGTAATTTATATGTAGCAGATGGTAAGTGACTCAAGGAACCACCCTTCAAGGGATTATATCCGGTAAAAGAATTAAGTAAATTACAAATACCTGAATTATCTGAAGATGATAATCTTTGGTTTCCCCCACCTCCCACAGCCCCACCACAGTATCAGCCCCCACCGATCCAGGAAAGAGCGGTGAGATCCACAACAGGGAGCGGTAGCCAGTGGGGAGAGGAGCATGTTAGTACTGGGAGCAGAGATCAGGCAGGGGGAGGTCAGTCTACTAAATCAGACATTGAGGAACAGGATAAGGAAAAGGCATTACACATGACGACTCGTAGTAAAATAAGAAAGGAGACAAATGCACAAATGTTTTTTAAGTCGAGATCTTATAAGCCTAGGTCTTATCAGGAAAAAAAAAGAAGGCTTTACTTACATCGGAAAAAAACATTTTGGCCAATTTCCTGCCATGATAGATGATGGCAACGGTTATTATGGCCCTGATAAGTTTAATCCTGATTCAGACTCTGAGTCATCAGACGATGGCAGAATGTTTCCCTTGAGAGAAGTCCCGAACCCAGCGCATGCTAGGGATGCACAACAACCAGCAACTGTAGTAGTACCGAGGGTGTGGTCAGCAGTTGATTTTCAAGCCATTACTAAATCACTCCCGTCCATCTTTACTAACCCAGCAAAGTTCCAACGCGTACTGAAAGGACATATTTGTTTGCAAAACCCTACCATAAAAGAGATTAGAGCAGTCCTTCAATACGCCGTCCCAGCTGATTTAATGAAACGAATCTGGGATTATGCTAATGTTGCTACTCCAATACCAAAGCACAATATACAAGGGGGGAGAATGGGTTTGAGGCGGTCAGGCAACGTATTGTCGATGCTATCACCGTAATAGTCCCGCTTACCCCTAATTGGTCGAAAATTAAATCAGTCATACAAAAAGAAGATGAGCCTGTAGGCGAATATTTAAATCGGCTCTCTGAAGCCTTCGAGGCATATTCCGGGTACCCAGAGCACACCGAAGGACCAGCACAGAGCGGGTTGTCAGCTGATTTTGTAAAGCACTTGGCTAAAGAAAAGAAGGATTTACAGGAGAAGCTAGTAAAAGCACAAATTCAAATGTGTAATGCTTTTGGCCAGCCGTCTGGTCAGCGAGGTAGAGGATGAGGAAGAGGAAGCGGTGGACGCCAAGGGGCAGGAAATCAGAATAGACAAAACTGGTAGGGAACACAGTCGGCCCCACCCCAGAATTCCAGTAATCAGACACAGTGTTTCAACTGTGGCCAAATAGGCCATTGGAGAAATGAGTGTCCATATTTAGCTGAACAACCTGCCCCACCCACTGATACGTTGCATCAGTGGGATTCTAATTGGACTCCATCCAGTCGACAGCAACAACAATGAAGGTTCCCTGAACAGAAACAGCAGCAGTTGTGCCGTTTTATTCCCATGGATCAGGATGGACCACATGTTATGTTACTAGTTAAAAATAAACCATATCCGTTTTTGATTGATACCGGAGCAACTAAATCCATGCTAGCTGGCAAGGCAGCAATGAATGTTCCCCTCTCCAACAAGATAACTAGAGGAGTGGGTGTCTATGGTATACCTATTGAGTATTCCGAAACTGTTCCAGTCCCAGTAACTTTGGGACCTCTACAAGATAACCATGCATTTTTAGTAGGACCCTCAGCATCTTTAAATCTATTAGGGAGAGACTTGCTTTGCAAAATGGGGGCCACCTTTTTTTTGCACAGCTGATGGAGTTTATCTCCAAGTACCTTCAGATCAGCAGGATAGTACCATGGCAGCGTTAGATGAAACTATCACTTTACAGACAATGTGTATCCAGTCAGATCTTGACAGAAACAGATGTTTACATTCCCTACCCTTCTCACCTGTGGACTACTCATGACAATGATGTGGGATTTTTGACCTCAGCTACTCCTTAAAAATAACCCTAAAACCAGGAGCAAAGTTGCCGCGAGTGCCACAGTACTCTTTGACAGCTGAGGCTATATCTGGTATTGCCCCTGTTATTTCTGCATTGAAACAGCCCATGTAATACCCCATCACAAGCCCATGTAATACCCTAATATTACCGGTAAAAAAAACCTGGCAAACAAGCTTACAGATTTGTGCAGGACTTGCGTGAAGTCAACAAAGCTGTTTTGCCCGTTTTCCCAATTGTACCGAACCCAGCTACTATTTTGAGCTGTATCCCACCTACTGCACAATGTTTTATGGTCATAGATATTTCATCAGCCTTTTTCTCTATTCCAATACATCCTGACAGTCAGTATTTGTTTGCATTTACCTTCAAAGGTCAGCAGTATACTTGGACTTGATTGCCCCAGGGATACGTAGAGTCCCCAACCTTATTTTCTAGAGAAATGCATAGACAGCTACAGGATCTGCAACTACCATCACGTTCAGTTCTTGTCCAATATGTGGACGATATTCTTATAGCTTCACCAGACAGTAAATCATGTATGGAGGATTCCCTTTTAGTGCTAAACTTTTTAGCTACACGAGGGTTTAAAGTAAATAGATCAAAATTACAATTCTGTCAGGAAAAGGTGCAGTATTTGGGACATATAATTGCAATGGGTTCTCGTCAAATACTCCCAAATTGCATAACTTCTATTCAAAGTGCCCCTCGCCCTGTAACCCAGAGGCAGCTTCGAGGATTCCTTGGCCTAGCAGGATACTGCAGACAGTGGGTGCCTAATTTTTCACAGATTTAGGCCCTCCTGTTACAACACCTAAAAAAGGATGTTACGGAACCTTTACCCTGGACATCAAAGCATGAAGAGGCTTTTCATGCTATCAAAACAGCCTTGGTAAATCCTCCTGCCTTAGGGTTGCCAGATTATTCCAAACCTTTTGTTTTCTTTTGCTGTCAGCAAAACAAGACTGCCTTGGGTCTCTTAGCCCAGCAACGCACTGGAGGCTACCGGCCTATTGCTTACTACAGCACTCAACTAGATCCGGTTGCCTCTGGTTACCCGACCTGTTTACGAGCTGTGGCAGCTGCCGCTGTCTTGGTTGATATGGCAGCCCCACTAACCCTGGGACAAGATACTATACTAGCAGTTCCACATGCAGTTCAAGCGTTACTTTTAAAAACAAAAACACAGTATCTTTCAAATGCACGCCTCACTAAGTATGAATTAAGTTTAATAAATAATCCTGCCCTACAAGTCATACGCTGCCCACCACTGAACCCTGCCTCTTTAATACCAACTTTAGATGAGGGCGAACCACATGATTGTGTGCTTGTAGTTAACTCTGTTCTTTCTCCTAGGTTACATTTATATGACACTCCTTTGCAAAATCCTGACTTAGTTCTTTTTGTTGATGGATCCTGCTTATGAACAAACTCTGGTGAATTCTAAGCTGCTTGGTCGGTTTGTACTCCGACTGAAGTTTTAAGATCAGCACAATTACCCCAAGGCACTTCCGCGCAGGCTGCGGAACTAGTGGCATTATCGAATGCATGTAAATAGCTAAGGACAAGTCTGTTACTATATATACTGACTCCCGTTATGCCCATGGTGTTATTCATGATTTTGGTATATTGTGGAACAATAAGTGAGAAGGTCACTGAAAAAACAATTAGCAAAAACAAAATGAAAACTCTAGCAAAGCTAGAACATTCACTGAGTGACCTCCCAAAAGTACAGTTTTGTACCTACCATAAATGTAGATGTCCGATAGGTATGCATCTGCAGTGCTAACATATGGGTTGTCCTGCCTCAGGCAGCCCTTCAGTCGGCCGGATTCCAAAGTCTGGGTCTGGCCTCGGCTGATGTCGCACTTCACCCGACGTCATAGCTGCTGGGATATAAAGGCATCAGCCGACGCCATTTTCCTCAGTGTTTCTTGCCCCAGATGCCAGGTGCCCTCTAGGAAGGCTAAATTTGGATAAATGCAAATAATTCCAAACAGTAGAAAGCAAAACATATATATACATATATACATACAAACAAATACACCATAATAGATTCCCCCAGTTAGCTAAAAGAGGGGTAAGTACCCTAGGAATACAAATATAACCAACACAAACCAAGAAACTGAAAACGGATCCAAGCAGTGAAGAAGGAAGCAAAAACAAACACCGGCAGTTACAGGACAGTGGAATTTATTCAATAAAGCGCCAGGTCTGAAGAAGTCTGCATATGTTTGCAGACGAAAAGCGCTTTATTGAATAAATTCCACTGTCCTGTAACTGCCGGTGTTTGTTTTTGCTTCCTTCTTCACTGCTTGGATCCGTTTTCAGTACCCTAGGAATACCACAGAGGGGAAGGAGGGTGGGTAATCCTGACTGCAGATGCATACCTATCGGACATCTACATTTATGGCAGGTACAAAACTGTACTATGTCCTTCAAGGATGCATCTGCAGTCCTAACATATGGGTAGAATACCATAGCCAAACTGGGGGAGGAGGCACTAAGATAAAGATGGTGTAGTTAAGATCCCTTGCAAAACAGCAGTTGCAAAACCTGCTCGGGACCTGGAGTATAAAGGAAGATTATAATGCTTGGCAAATGTATGCATGGAGCTCCAAGTAACAGCTTCTAAAATGTCTTTGGTAGCCACTCCTCGTAGGAAAGCTGTAGTGGTGGCTGTAGCTCTTGTGGAGTGAGGCCTGATATTTTCAGGAGTTGTCTTTCCATGAAAAGAGTAGCAAAATCTAATGCAATTTCCTATCCATTTTGAGATTGTCTGTTTTGAAATTGCTTTTCCTTGCACTCCTGTTGCATATGCTACCAGAAGCTGGTCAGTTTTTCTGTTGGTCTTAGTTCTGTCCAGATAGTAGCGTAATTGTCTGTGCACATCCAAGGTATGTAGTAGTCTTTCCCCTGTTCTGTGGGTTGGGGAAGAATGTAGGTAAATGAATCGCTTGGTTCAATGATACCCTGGAGACCACTTTTGGCATAAAAGTAGGATTAGTTCTCAGAGACACTCTATCCTGATGGAAGATAAGGAAAGGCTGTACTGCCATTAATGCCTGTAACTCAGATACCCTTCTTGCTGAAGTGATTGCTAGCAGGAAAGCAGTTTTCCAAGATAAGAACTGTAAGTCTGCTGTTGCTGCTGCTTCAAAAGGGGAAGTGTTAATTTTTCCAGCACAAAGTTGAGATCCCATGTAGGTAAAGGTGGTTTCCTTGGAGGCTTTACATTTTTGATTCCTCTCAAGAACTGCCTGAGTAGAGGATGAGAGAACACAGGAGGATCCATGTTGTACTCTGCTGAAATTGCTGATGCATGAATCTTAATGGAGGAGTAGGACAGGCCATTGTGGAACAGTTCTGCTAAGTATTCCAGGATGTGTGCTATGTTTGCCAATGAGACATTTTCTCCCTTTGCTGCACTCCAAATGAGGTATCTTTTCCATTTGGCTGAATAAGTTTTCCTTGTGGAAGGTCTGCGTGCCTCCAGGATAATGTCCTTAACCCTCTGAGATAAATCTGGTTTATTTTGTTTTATGCAATATTCCAAGCAGCTAGCTGCAGTGTTTTCAAGTTTGGATGCAGGATCTTGTAGTTGTTCTGTGTTAGAAGTAAGGGACATAGAGGTAGAGGCCATGAGTGTGTCCGAGACATGCTTCTCAGTAGCGGGTACCAATGTTGCCTTGGCCAGTCTGGAGCTATCAGGATTACCTTTGGCTGTTCCTCTCTGATCTTCAGTAGGACTTTGTACATCAAAGGAAGAGGTGGAAATGCATATGCTGTCAGGTTTTTCCAGCTGAAGGAAAGGGAGTCCACCCTCCAGGCAAGTGGGTGGTACGCTCTTGAGCAGAATTTCTTCAATTGGTGGTTGTGTGGGGAGGCGAACAGGTCTATCTCTGGCATTCCCCATTTCTTTGTTATGGTTTTGAAGATATCTGGATGCAGCATCCATTCGTGAGCATCCGTGGTAGTTCTGCTTAAGGTGTCTGCTAGTGAATTTTCTTTTCCTGGTACAAATCTGGCCTGTAGTTGAATGTTGAGATTCAGGGCCAAATTCCACAGGTCCATTGCCATCCGGCATAGAGGATATGAGTGTGTACCTCCCTGTTTGTTGATGTACCACATGACTGTGGTATTGTCCGTCCTTATCAGCAGGTGACCCTGTTGGAGGAATGGTCTGAATGCCTGGATTGCATGTTTCACTGCCAGCATCTCCTTTAGATTTATGTGTAGATTCAGCTGGTCTTGGGTCCACAGGCCTTGTATACACTTGTCCTCCATGTGTGCCCCCCAGCCTAGGTCTGAGGCGTCCGTGGTGATGGTCTGGCTTGGATGTGGTTTGTGGAAAGGCAATCCTCTGTTCATCTGAAAGGCCTGAGCCCACCACAGGAATTCTTTTTTCAGGCATGGAATTATTGGAATCTGGGCTTCTAGACTGTGCTTGTGTTGAGACCATACATTCCTTAGGTACCATTGCAACTTTCTCATATGCAGCCTGGCATGCGGGATCAATATTATGCAGGATGCCATGTAACCCAGGGCTTGCAGAACTTTCCTTGCAGTAAGCTGAGTTTGTGTTGTTAGTGTCATGAAATAGACTGGTAGTTGCTTTTGTTTTTCTTCTGTGAGAAAAGCCATCTGAGTTGTTGTATCCAGTTCTGCACCCAAAAATGTTATCCTTTGGGATGGTACTAGCCTTGACTTTTGAATGTTGACTGTGTATCCCAAGGCTTGCAACAGTTGTATGACATTTGCCAAATCTTTTGTTGTTAATTTTGTCTTGTTGTCCGCTTGTATTAGGCAGTCGTCCAGGTATGGATAAATTTGAATTCCCTGAAGCCTGCAATGAACAATTACTGATGCCAGGCATTTCGTGAATACTCTGGGCACAGTAGATAAGCCAAAGGCAATGCTGAGAATTGATAATGCTCTGATCCTGCAAGAAATCTGAGGTGTCTTCTGCAATCTGGTTGTATAGGGACGTGCAGGTATGCCTCCTTGAGATCTAGAGTCACCAGCCAAGACTCCTTGCCCAGCATGGGAAGAAGTTGCTGGAAGGTCAGCATTTTGAATTTTGGAACAATGAGGTATGTGTTCAGTGCGGACAAGTCGAGAATAGGTCTCCATTGATTTTCTTTTCTTGGTACAAGGAATAGTCTGGAGTAAAATCCTTGGCCTTGTTCCATAGGTGGTACCTTTTCTATAGCTCTCATCCTTAGTAAGTTGTTGATTTGTTTTTGAGCCTCTGTTTTTAGCTTGGTGGAAGGTTTGGCATTCCTCTCTTTTTTGGTAGAGTGTGGAAGTGAAACCTGTAGCCCTTGTCTATTGTTTGTAAAGTCCATTTGTCTCCTGTAATGCAATGCCAGTTGTCGGAAAATAAGGCTAGCTTTCCGCCCAAGGGTGCTTTCAGTTGTTCCCTGGTAGGCGGAACCAGAGCCAAGTCATTGTGTCTGTCCTGTGGAAGTGGTGGTAGTTGCAGCTGTGGCAGCACTTCTCTGGTTGGCAGGTTGCCACTGACGTCCCCTGTAGGCACCCCTAGATTGACCTCTGCCTCTTGGGCGTCTATTTCTGCCTCTCTGTGCTCTGGAGGTGTCTGGAAAGGACCAATTCTTCGAAGGCCAATTTCTGCTAAACCTCGGAGGTTGGACCTGTAAGAAATCCTTGACTGTTTGGACAGATTTTGCTTTTTCTTCCACTTTCTTTAGTACCTCCTGTGCAGGGGAGCCAAACAAACTTTGTTTCTCCATAGGAGCATCCAGGAGTTTTGACTTAACATGGTCTGGTAAGGATTGCTCTTTTAACCAGGCATGCCTTCGAATCACTGCTCCAGTCATAGCTGATCTAAAGGAAGCCTCCAGTGCATCATAGCCACATTTTAAGAAATGATTACTGACCTGCTGAGAGTTATGTACCAAATCCTGAAGGGACTTGCGGTCTATAGGTTCAGGAGAGGACAGTTTTTTATTTAGCTGGTCTAACAAAAATTCCTGGTACTGAATCATGTGAAATTGACAGTTTAAGGCCCTGGCCGAAAGAGTAGCAGATGTATAAACCTTTTTACCCCATCTCTCTAATGCTCTAGATTCCCTTTCAGAGGGAAGAGGGTTTTTGGCAGAGGCAGCTGCCACACCTTTAGGGCCCTGTGAAATGGTTTCTGGGTCTGCAACATGAGCCTTATACAAGTGGTAGTGTGTGTCCGGGACCCTGTAATATCTGTCAGGCTTGGCAGGGGCCGGAGGAAGAGAATCAGGGGCAGTACTGGCATCATTATATGCATCATCAACAACTGATAGTACTGGAGGAATGGCTAAAGGCCTATGCTGTGGTAAGTGTAAAAAAGTCCTTAGCCTTTTTCTTGAATCTGAAAAATCCTGGCCCTGCCATTGGAAGTGTTCCCTCATAGAGTGTAGGGTTTCCCCAAAAGAAAATTCTTCAGGAGGAGAAGCAGAAGGAATGGAGTCTTCTGCATCAGAATCCTCATAAGGAGAATATGGGCCTTCCTGATGGTCTGAAATATCTGAGTCATCCGAGGAATAGTCTGTAGAGACAGGTTCAGGGGGTTCAGTCCTATGCCTCTTATCTGGAGGAGGTTGAGAGGCCCTGTCTGGGTGAGGTTGGGATCCCCTGATCAAAGAAATAAGATCCTCAGCCAGGCTGAGTATCTGGGGACTAGAGGTAGGCCTGTGTGAGGGAGCCTTTGTAGGTAAGGCCTTGGAAGATTTAGCTGCTTTAGCCCTGGAAAAAGCCTTGATAGACATAGAAGCAGGGGGTCTAGCAGCCCCACGTGCAGGGGTAGAAATGTCTAAAGGAATAGTGTCTGACAAATCCTGGGTGCCTGCTTCTGTAGCAGTAATTTCAGTAGCAGATTCAGCCATGCTTTGTCAGGCCTCGGTTATCGGAGGCATGCTTTCGGCCGAAGGAAGAACCGAGGACTCGGTTTCAGCCGAAACCGAGACACTCGCGGTTGGCCTAACCGTGGTTTCAGCCGAAACCGCGGACAGCGAGTGTCGGTCCTTTTCCTTGCACTTTTTAGCTAATTGTGTAGTCGGAGTCTCCGACGGCATTTTATATGCAAAAGTGGGACCAAAAAACTCCTCTGCAAACTCCGACCGACGTCTAAGCGTCCGTCGGTTGAAGGAAGCACAGGCTAGACAAGCTGATACGTCGTGGTCTCGGCCTAAGCAAGGAAGGCAGTAAGAGTGGAAATCCTTATGAGGTATTTGTTTCCCACAAGTTAAACAATTATTTACTTTGTCTGACATCGGCTGAGGCAAGAAAGAGTCCCCAACGGGGTACTTAGCTTTTTTAGAAGTCTTCGGTAGTAGAAATCTCTGGATCTGACCGACCGGCACTTGTGAACAGCTTCTGCTTCGGGCACCGCGCGGCAAGAAAGACTGAGGAAAATGGCGTCGGCTGATGCCTTTATACCCCAGCAGCTATGACGTCGGGTGAAGTGCGACATCAGCCGAGGCCAGACCCAGACTTTGGAATCCGGCCGACCGAAGGGCTGCCTGAGGCAGGACAACCCATATGTTAGGACTGCAGATGCATCCTTGAAGGACATCCTCTTGTACCAGACGCATATGGGATATATGCAAATGATCCTTATGAACATCAGGTGTTTCTGCTAATTGGCTTTTCTGAATGCCCATGACTTGTTTCTTCATTTCAATGGACAATTTCAGACTAATAAAGTCAAAACCCACAAGCTGTGGATATGCATATTTCGGCCTTGTTATGACCTGCTATGCTGACGAGGTCATAACAAGGCCGAAATATGCATATCCACAGCTTGTGGGTTTTGACTTTATTAGTCTGAAATTGTCCATTGAAATGAAGAAACAAGTCATGGACATTCAGAAAAGCCAATTAGCAGAAACACTTGATGTTCATAAGGATCATTTGCATATATCCCATATGCGTCTGGTACAAGAGGTTTGGGAGGTCACTCAGTGAATGTTCTAGCTTTGCTAGAGTTTTCATTTTGGTATATTGTGGAAGAAAAGAGGGTTTTTAACATATTCCGGGGCACCTGTTAAAAACCATTTCCATATCAATAACTTGCTACAAGACTTATTGTTACCTTCTGAACTTGCTGTTGTTAAATGTGCAGCCCATCAACCCAATGACTCCTTTGAAACTAAGGGCAATAATTTAGCTGACTGGGCTGCTAAACAGACTGCTCTCTCACAAACTGTTCAGGGACATTTTCTGCAGCCTCTACAACAAATGGTTACTTTTGATACCACAGTGTTAAAAGCTTTACAGGATGAAGTACCAGAATCAGAAAAAAAACATGGCTGGCTCAAGGTTGTTTTAAACGCTCTGATCTAATTTGGCAATATCCCGATGGCAGATTGGTCTGCCCAATGTCCATGTTAAATTCTCTTATTAAAGCATATCATTTGCCAGCCCATGTAGGGGTACAAGCGTTAATAAAACAAATCTAAAAAGATTGTTTTTCCCCAGGACTTTCTGCTTCTGTGCAGCATTTTTTGAGCACGTGCTCCATTTGTTTACAGTATAACATTTCAAAAGGCACTATGGCTCCCTCATAACCACTGCCAAAACCATTGGCACCATTCTGTGCGTTATAATGGGATTTTGTTGAACTCCCACCCTGTACTCGTTTCAAATATGTTTTAACTGTTGTTGATGTTTTCTCTGGGTGGTTAGAAGCCTACCCATGTGTTAAGAATGATGCTATTTCAGTTGCTAAGAAACTTTGTTATGAATTGATACCTCATTTTGGTGTTCCCTGTCAAATATATTCGGACCGTGGAACACATTTTACTGCTCAGTTGATTGATTCATTGTGTAAAATGTTAGGCATCACCTTAAAATTTCATTGTCCATTTAGATCACAGGCATCAGGTATTATTGAACGCATGAATCAGACACTAAAAACTAGATTGGCTAAAATTACTACGGAAACGGGCCTCACATGGGTACAGGCCTTACCTCTAGTCCTACTCTCTATGAGAGCACAAGTACATCCTACTAAGGGACTTTCTCCTCATGAAATCCTCATGGGCCGCCCTATATGCATGCCCATGACACCACCACCACCTTTCTCTGAGTATGATGCATTTGATGATGATATTCTTGTATATTGCACTTCTCTTGTCTCTTTTTTACAGTTTCATCACCGCCAGGTAGCAGCGGCTCAACATATCCCTGATCCTTTCCTGTCTTCCACACTACAACCAGGAGACTGGGTGTACGTCAAGGCTTTCTCTCGAAAAACAGTGCTTCAACCACATTGGAAGGGGCCCTTCCTGGTTCTACTGACGACATCATCAGCGGTGCAACTACAAGGCTTACCCACCTGGATTCACATATCGCACGTCAAAAAGGTCGTGCCATCTGAAGATCAACAACCTTTACCTTTTTCAACACCAGACCCTCCACCTATTGCTACTCATACTCGAAGCCATACTGTACCAGCACCTGACGATGCCTAACATCTACCTGTTTGGAAAACCCCAACCTCCTGATACTATGCAAACTCAACTACCATTTCCACAAAAGTACTGGACAGCTATTTTGGTGATTATTCTTGTTGTACTGTTATTTTTAATGTGGCCATTTTTATTTCCTGCTCCAACGACGCATCATGCCAAATGAGCTACATGGCACCCACCTTTCAATACTTATCAAGCTATCAAAATTGCTTATGCAACCTCCTTCAACGTCTCCAACTGTTGGATCTGTTCTGCAATCCCTTCTGTCCATGGGGATTGTCTACAGCTACATTCCCTCTCAATATAACTGATACCTGGACTTCTTTACTATATGATTCAAAGAACATTACCCTTACTAACAAAATGAGAGTAGCCCTACAACTGTTCAAATGACAAAATGGCACTTTGTGCTTTCACAAACGTGGAACTGTGTCAGTAGGGTATAGTAGCTGTGACACCACAGTGATTTATAATTGTACAACGGACAACACAGAGTGCTCATCCAATTTCTCATTTGTGAAAGGATTTCTGGAAGATGTGAATGCTACAACTAATTTTACCCAATAATTAAAAATTGTTTATAGGAAAATATTCCGAGGTTTAATGGTCAAAGGAGACCATCTGAGCCCCATTAATATCACTGTGGTTGTCAGAGATTGCTATTTTATTTGTGGTAGAAAGGCATATAAGTAGTTATCAGGGAATTGGTCTGGTAGCTGTTTCTTAGGTTATTTAGTTCCAGCCATCCGACATGTATTTGCTTTACCTCAAGGAAAAATTCGGAACGTCCGAGAAGTCAAGAAGCCTACAAATCCAGTAGGTCAAGTTGATGCTTCATGGATCTATCATCATGATTTAGCTCATGCTGGCACTAAAGGACTATCCCATATGGACTTGAGTGATGACGTCATATCATGGGCTGGTATAATTCCAGCATGCGGAGCAGTGAAATCAATTTGGGAACTGAGAAAGCTATCCAAATTGCTTAAAATATTAAGCAATGCTACATTTTCTGTCTTAGAACTAGTGACTGATGAACTGACTGCTATGAGAGCTGTAGTCCTCCAAAATCGTATGGCTCTCGATTTCACCCTAGCAGCGAAAGGGGGAACTTGTGCTTTAATCCAGGAGGAGTGCTGTACGTTTATTCTCGACAATCAGCACGAAATTGAAAGCCATCTTGAACTGATTCAAAGAATTTCCGAACTCTCTGAGGCCAAAGAGGCCAATAGTTCAACATGGGCATGGTTAATCAACCTGTTCTCAGGTTGGGGAGGTGGACTGCTGAAGTTGATTTTATTAATTGCAGTATTAGCAGTTGTTGCTTTTCTTGTCATATTTTTAATCAAAGCACTGATCTTGAAATTGATGTCTTCAGAAACTGTGAAAAAGGTGCCTAAGTTTTATATGCCTGCAACTATGAATGTAGACAATGACATGACAATGTTTACCAATGATGAAAAGACCAGTAGCATGGTAATGTTAGATTTGGGACAAATGTATGATAGGTTAAGTGGTGATGCTTACACAGCATCAAATGGGGGATTGTAGAATATGAACAGCCAAAGCATGTGTTTGAAGGAATTGAGTACGTGACAGTCTGCATGTATTAAGATGTACTGTGTACTATGAACTTTGAATGAACTGTGAGTAGTGGAAAATTACTGAAAAACAAGAGTCTGCTTGAAAGCAGGAAATGTGCCTTATATAGAAGTATATCTGATTTTCTTTCTCTGCCCAGAGATATAATGATGTGAACTGCTTTATGCTTCCGGGTAAATCATTGATTGGTTAATTGTCTTGTATAACGATCTAATTGGTTCATTTTATATTTTTGTACCGTCAGCAATATTCACAGTATATAAGCTAGTGCATTCCTTTGTTCTGGGAGTCTCCCTGGTGCTTTTCCATGAGGCTCCCACAAGTGTGTACTGTAGTTAATAAATACCAAAGAAAGAAAGAGAGAACAAACTGTATTTGTCTTCATTCTCAAGGTAATGTGTAACATAACACTACAAACAGGCTTACACTAGAGACCAGATTCCAAAAGACCTGCTTTCACTGTAAGTGGTCCCTTGCATTGACAGCACATTTTTGGAACAGGGCACAGGAGTAACACCAATCTCAACACCTTTAAACGTGCTGGATTCAGAAATGGGATTAATTCTCACTGCAGCATTAAAAATTGCTATATGTGTTAAGAAATTAAAAATTAGAACAACACTAAGTATGAGTACAACCTGCTATGCATAGTTTTGTAAAAGTAACAAAGCTTTCTATAATACTTACCTTGAACTTGAGGCTGGAAACAACCACGTCTCCATTTGGGGTCACAATAGGAACATTTTCACAAATTATGCCGTGATCAACATCAATAACTTGACCTTGAATCAAATTAAAAAATATGTTTCAATGGAGTGAAAGTTGCTTAACACTTTAAGTGTTTACAGTTTTAATCGAATATTCAGTAGCAGGCGTTGTTTCAGGAGTGTTTCTTTGTTATGTAAGTCTACACATTATTTAACATCTATTAACCAGGTCAGTACACCAGTCACACAGTGATCAATTTTAGGGCCAACATGGCAAAGTTTAGACATAAAACAATACCAAAGCAGTACTCAGTGGAAGAAAGATGCATGGTATATAGAGTGACAGGCCAAGGACATGTGCTTGCATCTTCTAAACTAATTTCATAAGGTAACTGTCATCATGCACACTCTTAAGTGCTTAACCTCTGGGATGGGTTTAGGGGCCTACATAACAAAAAAAAAACACCTCCATCACTGCCTGGATAATGGCTCCTGTTGTCAACTCTCACATTCAGGAACAAATGGGCTTCATCAGGAGAAGGTTGATGGTTGGCAGATATGTATTTGATGGTAGTGGTAGAGGGGACAGATCAGTAAAACCTAGTGAGAAGCAGAGCATCTAGCATGCAGCAGCAGTGGACTAAATTCACATCATTATTAAATCAACATTCTAAGACTGTGCTGAAGTAAAAGATACAGTGTAAACTACATAAGATGATAACAAGAAAGTATATTTTATTAACAACAGCCTAACAGCAACACCAAATGAGCATGTCACTCAATCTAGACACTGCACGTTACAAGAGAAAAATCAGTAGAGATATGCCAAGTATTCCCTCAGGCAGAAAGGTAAACTATGGTGCAAAAAAAAAGTGCAGCAATATACATTACATAGGAGGCCTGGACTATACTGCCAGTAGTGTATAATAAACAGAATCATTAAAGTTTATTTTATTTATCATTTGTTGACTGAATCCCAGTAGGCCTTCTTTCAAAACAGACCTGAGGTGACATTTATACTACTAGGGTAAATTTAGCCTGGGCATCTAGGACCTTCCCCTATTCATTTCAATAGGTGATGTGGTATCTTTACATCCAATTAAGCTACCATCAAGTAATGCAGATAGCACTTTGGGTTAACATCTCATTCACAGGACAACACACTCACAAGTGCAGTACCAACCTTATACTGCATAGCAGTTTAAGCAATCCATCGGAATGGTGTGGGAAAAACAACCCACAGTATTCTGCATCAAAGGTGAGTGTGCTACCTGTTATGCCACTGACACTGCAGTTCTTGCATGTGATAGTTTGCTGACATCATATATGCACACCAATGTTGCAGGTAATGTGCTAGTACATGTGTCAAATGCAGTACAGCTCATGTTAATAGGCCACTTAAATTAGGATGGTAAGGAATCAAAGTTAAGCTTGTGTAATGTCTCAAATGACAATACCTAAGGTCTGTGGGTAATTTCAACACCTTAGACACCAAAAGGTTTTTAGACTGAAAACCAGAATCAGCTACTGGTCACATGATTGCACATATTGCTGCTGTACATGAAAACATCATAATTTTGTTTTACTTTTCAACTGAAAATAACATCAATACATCAGCGTTACTGCAGAACAAAAACTATTCATGTTATGAATATGCAGATCTGCTAACAAGTATTTTGCAATGCAGATGTTTTTTTTTTTCTTTGAGGCTGTGGGTATAACAGGCAAGCCTCATTCTAGCATGGCTAGGAGAATGCATTTTCCAGATGCACTTTTACCTGCTAGAGAGATGTAGTGTGAACCTTTTTAGCTCCAAAAAGGTATTGCTTGATCTTGGTTTTTGTATCACATATGTGGAACTGGAATTAGATATTGATTAACCAAGATTCCTATATAAAAGAAGAAGTTAGTTGTTTTAGCTGATTTCTGATTATTGACTATAAGTTGCAGTTTTGGCAGAATAGGTCAAGAAGAGCATGACTTTGTTTTAGTTTAATAACCGTGGACAAGTGTGACACAGTATAAATCTCAAAATCTAAGAAACACTGTGGGAAACCTTCATATGACCAAAAGACTTCATTATTCTAATTAGCTAAGTGCTTTTGTTCCTTAAAATTGAGGACGTTCTTCAGAATGTTTTAAAGTTAAACATATTTACACATTTTTCACTGAAGGTGAGAGCTTTAGCTCCCATTAGGCAGTCTTTCCCACAGACTCTTCCTCCTTTTTCTAACACCTTTATTCAATTGCCACTTGTGCTATAGGCAAACTTACATTTATACAAAAAGCAATCAAACCATATTAACAAGTTCACATTTACAAATATTATACATTACATATATTGTTATATATCATAATCAAAGCAACATTACATAATTTGTTCAATTTCTACCTTCACTTAAACTTCATTCTTTCCCCAAAACATTTTCCTGCATGTAATGTTCCCATAATTTCATTTTTTAATGTAATTTACTCCTACCCTTTTCTAAAGAATTCACTACCAATTTTTTTAACAAGAAACATGTTTATTAAATTATCACTTATGACACAGACAATCATAGATTTACACATAAGAAAACAAACCATATTGATATAATCCCAGCTGCAGGCATTTTACATCACAATGCCAATTGACATAATTCTAGTTGAAAACATTATCATCAATTATAATCTACTCAATCACTGCTGGTCAAACATTACATAGCTCATTCAAGTCCTGCCTACATTTAAACCACATTCCTCTCATGTATGTATTGTTCCCACAATTCCAATTTTCTCCTATATAACTTGCTCCTACCCTTTTTTAAACAACCAAATTTCAGTTGTTTTATCTCTGTTACTATATTTACTACTTCTAGCACAGTTGGTTTAGACTTGGATTTCCATTTTCTAGTAATTGCTTTTTTGGCAAACACTACAATTAGACTCAGCAAGGCCTTAGTATGTCTACGCAATTCCGATTCTGTATCACAGCTCAGAAAAAATCCTTCCTTAGATACACCAATTTGCTCACTCAGTATCTCTGACAGAGTAGTCTGGATGGAATCTTTAAGTCTGCCAACTCATTACACTCCCAGAAAATATGTTCCTAATTACCTCTTTCTTTATCATCACATCTGCAACATTTGCTGTCTACCTGAGGAAAAATTCCCTGGAGTCTACTTGGGATATAAAAATATCTATATAAACATTTCCAAGCAAAAATCCTAAATCTTCTAGATTTTGCTGCATATTTGGGAGACATGCATATATCCACCCATTGTTTCTTCATGAATTGCTTTTCCAGTCTCTCTTCCCAATCCTTTCTAACCTCCTTTGATTCTTACAGTTATCATGCAATATTTTACATGCTCTAATAATTATTCCTTTTTTAATGGGAGCTTCTGTTTTGAATCTACTAAAGACTCTACCAGTGCTGGTCTTTCATTTAGGACCACCCTATTTCTTTCTCTTTGCCTATACTCTGATATCAATCCTTGACAGGGAATAAATTCTTGGCATCTTCCCATTCTAGTACATTTTCCTCTTTAGTTATTTGCTCCCAATACATTGGTTCCTTTGCCAGTTTTTATCCAATAAATTCCAGACTTCTCTTGCCTATTGTCTGTATCTCTAATTGCAGTCATCCCTATTGCCCCCCCCCCCACTTCATCATCATCTCTTTCTACTTTAAATTATAGGTTTCTGCTTGTGCTATGTATAGGAGCCTTAACTGTGTTGCTCTGAAACATTCCATTCAAATTAGGTAATCCCAATCTGCCTTGTTCTATTGGAAGAATCAGCTTATCCCACTTGACTCTTGTCGTCTTCTCCTCCTAGATAAAATCCTTCAGCTCTTTATTAATTGCTATCCACAACTTCTCCTCTGGTTGATAAAAATATGCCTGACCTGTGTATAAGACTAAAGAATTAAAACATTTTTATTGCTTGTATCTTACTATCCATATCCGTATAACAGAGCTTCCATTTTATCATTTTTTTACTATCTTTTGTTTAGTCTCTTCCCACATATCCTTAGCTGCCACACCGGAATAATTTTAATCCATACTCCTAAATATGTCATTTTATCATGTCTCCATAAATATGGATACTGCTGAACCAATTCATGTGTGGTTACATAATTTACCACTATTGCCTTTGTTTTAATTTCATTAATTTTGCATCCTGAAAAGAATTTTAATGTCATTTTTCTGGTTTTGCCAGGTATAAAATTATATCATATGCAAATAGAGCCACCTTTTCTTGGCTACTATACCAATTATAGCCTTGAATTTCTGAGTCCCTTATTTTCTTTGCCAATGATTCTAAATATAATGCAAATAACAAAGGGAAATAGGACACCCCTGCCTGGGTCCTATGCTCAAGCACAAATCATCAGCGAGCACCCCACCCACTTTAATTTTCACCTCCAATTCCTCATATATTCTCCTAATCTGCCTTATAATTTTATCAGGGAATGCAAGTGCTTCCATTGCTCTGCTCATAAAGTCTCAGTTTACTCTATCAAATGCTTTATCTGCATCAAGACACACGAACAACAGTGGTATTGTCTTAAATTCTGCATCCCTATGGATCACCAATATTCTTTTAATGTTGTCAAATGTTTGGCTCCACTCCAAAAAAACACATGGATCAATATCTATCAGTTTTGGCATCACTTTTACCATTCTTTTAGCCATTATAGACACAAACACTTTATAATCTTGTTTTAGTACCGAAACGAGTCTGTATGAAGCTGGCTCTTATACATTTTTACCTTATTTAGGTATTACAGCTACCACCACTTTCTTCCAGGTTGTTGGTACTTCTCCTCCTCTTAAAATACTGTTAAACAAAACCTTCCAGATCAGTTTTATTTCCCTCCTAGGTTCCAAACTTCTACAGGAATACCACCTAGTCCTGGGGACTTTCTTGTAGATTGGTTACCCATCACCATTTTATCTCATCTACTCCTGTCCTAACTGTTAGTAACTTAGCCTCATCTACCTCTAACCTTGGCATATTTAATTCATCTATAAACATTTCCATTTATACCTTTTCTTGATTTCCACATTTCTGTGCTTTATACAAACTTTCAAAGAATTTCCAAAATATTTCTAATACTTCTACAGGCTCTCTTGTTACTTCCATTTTATAGACTCCCAAGCTTGGAGACAGCCCTTTGTACTTCCTTAGTCATTGTGCTAAACATTTTTGTGCTCTATAGTTATCAAAAAACAGTTGCTTAACCACAATCTTTCTAAACTCATGCATATTATCGAAGTAATCTGTTATTTTCTGTTTACCATTCTGCAGTTGCTCCTCTTCTTGTTCTTTGAGATTCTCTGTATTCTGCAATACTTTAACATTTGTCAGTCTCTCTAAATAATTCTTGTTACATCGTAACCAGATAACTAGAAACTATCTTAACTTGCAACATTTACTGTATATACTGTTGATAATCAATATCTTGTTATTGTATTAAAGCCAACATCCTGTAATGTTGTTTACTATTGCTGCAACTTTGTATCTCTATTTATCATGTACATGATGTGAAGCTTTTCTCCACGGTCATCCGCTGAAAAAGGACCTGCGTCCAGTCAGAATTTCCTGGTAAACAAATGTAAATAAAATAAATAAATAAATAAATTAACCATATCGCCCTTTCTTTGATTTCCACCTTAGTTGTAAACTCCACTTTAATTTTATCCCACACCTTAGCTATATTTTCAGAAAAAAAATTCTATCTTCTCTAATAGCAGCTGAATAATTTCCACTACCCATTTATTAAATTCCTCTCTTTTCAACAGATAGGTGGGAAAATGCCAGTGTCTCATTTTCAGTCCATTACCCTGTGTTTTTATCTTAGTTATTAATGGGGCATGATCTGAAATAGTTATTGAGTGCATATCAAGGGATCCCTATCAGATGATCGAGTTTTCAGAAACTCAAAATTCATATGGTTGAGACCATATGATCAAGTTTCTGAAAACTCGAACATCAAAAAAAAAACAACAAAAAAAAACAAAACAAAAAAAACCCCACAAAAATCTACCTTTTTTACATTCCTGCGCCCCCCCCTGCAAACTATATATACCAACTCCAAGATCGCAGTGCAGTGAGGAAAAGGGTACATTTCCTGATCTGCACTGTACTGCTATCTCCATTAAAAACCTTTGAGTTTTCAAAAACTCGATCATATGGTCTCAACCATATGAATTTCGAGTTTCTGAAAAATTGATCATCTGATAGGGTTCTGTATCAAGATCTTCAATTAAATGCGCATGTTCCTGTGAAATGTAAATTCTGTGTAGCCTAGCCCAGTTTTTATATCTTGGGGAATAATATGTAAATTCACTCTGAACTCCTAGTACTGAATTCACATCTTCCATGCCAAAAATGTTCATAACATTCTTCAAAAGTCTACCCTCCTTTGTTATACTTTCTCCTCTGGGCCTCTCAGACACATCTTCACTGCTACAAATCAAACTCCAGTCCCTGCCTATAAGTAATATTCCTTACTGAAAGCTAATTATTTCTCCCAGAATTTTGAGGTTCATTATAGCAGTTTTAGGTGGAATATAAATAAATGCCAGTGTTATCCTACTCCCTTGCCAGTAACCCCTTAGTACTACAAATCTACCATTATTATTTTTTATCCTATCCTATCACTATTGGAGCACCTCTTGCAATTAATATAAGCACTCCTCTTTTCCTTTGTCCCAGGTATTCCGCTAAATAACCATCCTGAAAACCTTTCTTTATCAAATTCACATGTTCAGTTCTTTCCAAGTGTGTCGCCTGCATTTTTAACATAATTCTCTAGTCTTTCTTTTTTTGCATTTATCTGTGAGACCATTGACATTTAAAGACATTACAGACAGCATCACTGTATTAAAAAGTTATTATTCTGACCTTTTATTTAAAACAGCTTTTTTGTTAAATGTCTAGTTCCAGCTTTTGTACTACATGCATACACTGTTTTGCAGGTTAAACTTTTATACATTTGTTTCTTGTCATATCCATTTCAGCCTATGTTGCATCTTACAAAACTTTTTGTTTTATTGAATGCCCTCAAGCAAAAAAACAAAACATCCACAATATCCCCCTAAAACTTATTAACTTAATATTAACACACAAAAATAAGTACATCTTCAAATATTGAAGTTTTACCCTCCTAATAGGAATAAATGTACCAAACTGACAGCCACACTCATAGAGTTGAGTTAATCTAAAATAAAGGTTATCCATGCTAAGATGCTTGGTGCAGCCTGTGCTTCTATTAAGTGATGTCTAGTTTTGTCTTACCTTTATAGATCTCCCAGCTGGGTAAACACCTGAATGCTTTCAGAGAACATTATCTCCTAGACAATTTCTCTTTTGTTTTCTAGCTAATTTCTCTTTATCAGATTGTAGCCAATTTCTCTTTATCAATTTGTCTCCATGAAGTCATAAGGACCAGATACAGAACTGCTACGAGCATACATTTATTTGCTAATTTACTTGTTTTCTCTTAAAGCTTGTTACTATATCAAAACAAGGGGTCTCACTCCAGTCACCCTTCCATGCAAGAATGAGAAAAAGCATGTTAATTTTTCTTTTGTCATGCTCTTTTAACCATACTTTTCATCTTCTTCGTTTTTTAACACTGCAGTGCCTACATTTCTTGAAAATGAACAAGGAGAAAGAGAAAATAAGGGAGAAAGAAAATAAGAAAAAAAAAAAACAACAGCACCTGTTTACAACAGTATCTCTATTATAATTCAAAATAATTGAGAAACCTTTATTTCATAGCATGCAAAGAAAATCAGGTACTATAAAAATAGCACTATTAAGAAATAATTTTGTTTTACCTACACTTAAGTTTCTCCCTCTTCTTCCAATCACCTAAATATTTTTCTAAACATTAATAATACGAAGTAGGGAATATGCTATAGAGTCCACTACAAGTCCAACAAAGTCCAAAAATGTCCAGTATTTCCAGATTTTCTTGTTCTGTCATATTTCACAAATTATTGTTTTGTAATCCCACATTTGTCAATCTCCATCTCCCAAATTCTATCTCTGCTTCATTTCCAACATACTCTTGATTCTTCTAGTCAACTCTAGCACTCCCTTCCTTCTCTCCAGCATTTTTCATTCAAACACTGAAAAAGGTTTCATGGACATAATGTCTCTTGTGATCTTTACTACCAGAAGAACAGGAAACAGAATCTCCTGTTTCACAGCACACTTTTTGTTGGATGAACTTTTTTATTTCCTGCTTAGCATGTGCTTAATCAAAAATTATTTTTTTCCCTACAGGGAAGAATATTTTGAAGACAGCTGGCTACAATAGTTTGAATCTCATGTCTGATTCTCGGCATACCCTGAATAGTGGAATACATTTACTTCTCTTCTGTCTGGTGTACAACAAATAACCATTCACCACACACTGCTGTCTCACAGTTTTAGTACTACAGTTTTGTCAGAATTAGCTCCTTCTGCTGGTAGGACTGCATCTTTACTATTAAAGGTCTAGACTGCTTTCGCATAGCCGGGTTTGGAGCATACACATAATATGCCTTTTCAACTAACAATTCCTGCTGTGGAATACCAGCCCAGTTGCTTATTTGTGCTTTCATAAAATGAATACAGTGTTTTCCTACAGCTTCTCTGGTATAGCTGAAAATATCATGTTTTCCCCTACATGCTCTGTCCTCTAATTCTATTATTTTTTGAAACATGTCTTCTTGAGCAGTCTCATATTCAGTCAACTTTTTCTTCATTTTGACCTCTGATTTTTTGCAGTTTAATTACCTTATCTGAATATCTTTTTAAAGCTGCTTCATTTTTTTCCAGCCATTTGTTGTTTGAGTTGATATACTTCATCAGTGTTTTGTTTATTTTAACCAGGTCTGTGTGCAGTTGTCTTATACTTTTTTTCTAGGTTACTGGAAGTGATGTCTGAAGCTTAAACTGCTTTTTGCTGAACAGCTGAAGAACTTTTCCAAATCAGTGTTTTTTCCCACCTTTTGTAGCTGATTTTCTTTCAGTTCCTCTGTATTTCTTTTTTCCTGGCATCCAGGCAGTGCACTTACTTGTCAGGTACTGAAATTTATCCAGAATCACAAAGGTCTACTGGGCTTCTCTGCTGAGTTTCTGTTTTCACACTGGGAGAGCTAGAATTAAGTTGTTACTCAATGTGCAGCCATCTTGGAAGTCCCAGTCTTAATCAAATTTTAGTACATTTGGGAGCTTTCTAACAATAGTCCTTGATCTTTTGGACTTATATACTCTTATGAATGCATCTGGAAGTGCTCTCCTCTATTTTCCTGTTTAGACAAAGTTGCATCTGTGGGCTTATGCGGTTGCTGTTCCCCTTCTGACAATGATAAAGTGGTACATCTAAAGGAACACATTCTTTGCATTTTCTCCATAAGCCCTTAAAGTGAGACAGATCATTTCCCTGGAAACTACAGTAATAAAACAAGATATCTTCCCAAACAAAATCTGTATTTTCAGTTATGTAATGGGATGTTGTTTCCTATCTCCATTAGTATATAGACTGTATCTACTGTTTCTGTAAGAGAGTTTTCTTTTTACAGATCTACTGTGATTTTGTAAACATGGCCATACTGCCTGAATCTAGTGATCCCTAAACTTCTCTAACATCAATTAAGACATTGCGTTTAATTAACTTGGCTGTGTCACAGTAACAAAAATATGACTCTATTATCTTGCAGACATATGTTTATCAGTAACAGACTTTGCCTGCATTTTTCATAAGTGTAAAATTATTACCATTAGTAGAACAAAATCGAGCTATGAGGCCTTTTTTTTCCACATTTTGCACTCTTTGCTTCCCATTGTGTGTTAATTGTTAGTCCCCTCCTGGCCAATTGGCCCTTTTGTTTACCATCAAAGTTCCACTGGAAAGGGCCATCATTCAGATAGTCAGCATGGTTGGTTTGATGGTTTTCCTATTTGTTCCTGTTCCTACCAGCATGCACCCAATGAGACAATGGTCTGCCTAAGGAAGATGTCCCGTCATTTGTGTAAAGGACATTCCCTGCAAGCAGCCTTGTCCCTCCTCTTGAGAAAACAGTGATCTGCCCAGCCTTCACTAGGAAACTAGCACTACCAGCGCATCCAGAAGTACACACAATCCTCTCCCTCCTGCTGGCTGAGATGAGCAGGCCACACTCTTCTCCTCCTTCTGCCGGTTTCTTCTAGTGCCAGGGTCATTAACTGAACCCAGGTCACCTGGGTTGCAGTCAGAACTCTATTCATGTACACCACAAAGCCAGATTACCCTTTTCACTCATTCAGAACAAAGTATGTCTGCAGATGATAACTTCTGATTATAATCAGAACTGTAAGCTTGTTTTACTCCAGTTCTAGACTGCTCAGGTTTGAAGACTGCTTCATTACTTAACTATTCTTCTACTTGTACTACAGACTTTTCAGCTTCCTTAGGGTCATGCTAAAGCACCTACTTTTATAAAGTAGTATGCAAAACACATTTAAATAAATCGATATCTAGCATCTCTATCATTTTACTTTCAACTCAGATAGGTGAGACCTTACCGTTTTATTAGGAGACATTGTACACCTATGGAACCAGAGCCAGTGTTTCAAAAGTGATACTAGCTCAGGCTAACAATGGTTTAAACTTAGTCATAGTCCTTCTAGTCAATCTTGTCTATACCTGTAAAATCTTACAGTGACTCCTTGGTAAGCTAGTAAAGAATTATTTGCCTTGTCATCTCTATATCACTGCCACTAGACATCTCTCAATGTTATTCCCCATGGTCAGTTTCTTTAGTGGAGAAACTGAATTTGGCATTGTATTGCTTTGTCAATGGAATCGGTACTGTCAGCTCTAGTGACCTGATCTCTACTAGTTCATAATTCATTTAAGTGACTTACTGAATGACAGACAGTAGGCAAATGAGAAGTGAGGGAGTCAAACCCTGTACAGGAACTACAGCTCATAGCCTTAACCTTCTGCACCAACTGCCAGACACAAGTTCTAGTAAAGTGATTCTTGCTTAGATGTTCTTTACTCAAGTAAACCTGATGCAGGTTAACTCCACACAATAAAACTAACAATATTGTGCTGGCACTGTTCATCACTGCATGAATGTTCTCTTAAGTAGTCAGGACTGCTGGAATAAGCTGTGACAAAATGCCATATTCTCCACCACCAACAGTGTTCTGATGAAGCTCACATAGTGAGTGAAAGCACTTACTTTTTTCCACTTGTACCTTGTTCTTTGTTTCATTGTGTGTCCACAATAAATCTATATATTTTGAGGAAATAGTGCACTTATTGGGGTCGTCCTGAACATACTACCATGGTCTATTACATGCCCTGAAGTCCAAAGTTCCATAAAATATATAATTTGATTGTAGAACCAAAACTTAAGAGACAGTAGTAGAATTTTTCCAACAGTTAATTGAAGTCACTGCACTACTTTTTGCACAACACGGTCAGACATGAAATGGAACTAAAGGCATTTAGACTGCTTGCCTGTTTCTCAGTACCTCTTGCGGCAAACTCCAAATGTCTCCATGAAGAAAAGAATAAGTCACTCTCAGGTAAAAGTTCAGTAATTCCCTTCTGCTTCAGCAAAAAATATGAATTATATCCACAGAGTGCAGGTGCTTTCTGACAAGAATATCTTCTAATCTGTCTCTCCTGGATTCTCTTTTCAGAACAATGTCCAGGTCTCTCCAGGAATATTCCACAAATGCTCCCTTTTTACTGCACTTGCACCTACCACAATCCTTACTCCAGGCGCACAATTCTCCCTTCAAAGAGGCCAAATTCACAGACTCTAGAATATTAGAACCACTTCTATTATACATCACAAATTAGGTGTCATTAAATGACTGAACTTACTAGCTAAAATACTCATGCAGTTAAGCTGACTACACCATTGTCTTTAAGCAACAGCCTTTATTTATTATTATATACAGCATGTAGATACCATTTTGACAAGACCCACAAATACTATGTTATACTGACCTTCACAGCCTGAGGCCATTGGTTTAATTTCCAATATATAGCCCAAATGTTCCAGACAGGTCATTTGCATTATGATGGATCCAACCAGATCTGTGTTTACCTGTAAACTTAAAGGGCTATTGGGAGATTGCCCATCTACCCAGTTTTGTACTTCAATCTTGTTTACTTAACCATTATAGTGGTGATGAATGACGAGTGAAGGCATGATGGGAATTTAACAGTTCATTGTACACCCGACATAGCTACTTCTGCATGCACATTCTACATCGTACTTGTTACACGTGCTCAGTATAGTTAGCTTAATACAGCCCCCAATCTGGAAAGTTCCTTAAACTACAGTGACTGATAAAGTACTGAAAGCATAGCATAGCTCACTGTTCTACATCCTCCATCTTTACTTTGTGCCCATTGAAAATATATGCACAAATCTGCACTGGTACTTTCTGAGACACTTTCAAGAATTAGACATTGCATAAACAATTCTATCTGACTTCAAATGCAATTTATGGTACATATCTAGAATTTGGTTTGCAGACTATTCCTGCTCTTGTCACACATATATTTTGAGTATTATTAGAAATACAATCTATCTCAAGAGATTTATTTGACACATAAACATCATTTGATATATCAGAATTATACAAACAAGGCTGTCCAGTTTCTGGAACTTGATCAGTTAGTGATTTAGTCAAGGAACTGGAATCACTAGTACATACAGTCTGTTGTGGCTTCGGCTCTGGGACAGGCAAAATGTGTCCGCGATTTCTGCTGTAGTCTGCACCTTTGGATTGAATTATGTAAGACCTTGGTTCAACACAAATGTCTTTTAAAATTTCCATGTGATCATGACCTTTTGAAGTTTGCATTCGGACAACTTCACCTTGCAATAACAGTCAAAGAGGTTTGCTGGTTTGTCACAGTATACCTTTTGCGAATAACTTTTTTTTTTCGACAGTTGAGCTTTGACCACCTCATTGCTCTTTTTGATTAGCATTAATAGCCATTTGTCAATTGGAAGAGTTCTTCATGTTTGTCTTGACATCAGTCTTTGAGGAGATGAATTAAACATCTGGTCACAAGGAATGTTTAGAAGATTCAGTAAATTAAGAAATACATTGGTTCCTTTCCATTTGTACTTTTCCATTAAATTCTTAGCGTTATGAACTACATGTTCAGCTAAGCCATTAGCTTGTGGATATTCTGGACTACTGGTTACATGAATGAAATCCCAAGATCTAGCAAATTCTTTAAAGCGTTGACTAGTAAATTGTGCACCTTTACCTGATATGAATTTACCCATGAACTCAGAAATGTCTCTTTAATTTCGTAATCACTGCAACAGAAGACAACTTACAAGTAAGCTAACTTTGAACCAATCACAGTATGAGCCAACTAGTTCCAGATAGTGTTGACCACTCAATTCAAAAATGTCTACAGCAACTGTGGGCCATGGTAAATCAGGGATTGGGTGCAGGTAAGAGGTTCTTTCTGCTGATGAGGTTTACTGCTGGTGCAGACTGAAAAGAACAATGTCTTTCTTTCAATATATTTGGACATTGAGGGCAAAACACAATACCTCTTGCCCTATTCTTAGTTGATTCAGTACCCGGGTGACCTCTTTGCAGGATTGTTATGTATTCCTTTTGGAATGATTTAGGAACTACCACTTTTGGATCTTTCATAATAATACCATCTTCCACAATAATTTAATTTCTCTATGGGAAATACTATTGAATTTCAAATGGCAAACTGGCCTGACGTGTTGGCCATCCATGATTAATAATGTTACACAGTCTTTGAGAATAGTACAGTTGTGTACACTTACCATAAATGTAGATGTTCGAGTGTATTCACTGTTGTAGTCATTACATTTGGGTTATCTGCTTGCAGGTAGCCCTCAGTCGGCCTGATTAACAAAGTCTTGGGTCCTGCGTCGGTTGCTGTCCCTTTTTCCATGACATCAGGTCGTCAGGGGTATAAAACATGCAGCCGACGCCATTACATCAGTTTTTCTTTCCCCAGATGTCAGGTGCCCCCCTAATGGGAAGCAATTAAATAAAAAAGTACAAAGATATACCTCCAACAAAAAAGCAAATACACCAAAAAGGCTTTTAAGCATAGTAAAGGAAAGTAGAGGTATAGCCAAAAGAAGTTAGGGGGCTGGAGGGAGGGAGGGTAACCAGGACTGCAACAGTGAATACACTTGAACATCTACATTTATGGTAAGGGTAAACAACTGTACTATGTTCTTCGTGTTTCACTGCTGCAGTCATTACATTTGGGTAGATTCCCAAAGCTATGGCTGGGAGGAGGAATTTAGATAGCATTAGGGCCAGCTATAAGGCCCTGCAAGACTGCAGTGGCAAAGCCAGCTCTAGATTTATAGAAAATTGGTAAATGATAATGCTTGGTAAAAGTATGTACAGAACTCCAGGTAGCAGCTTCTAGGATGTCCTGGTAGGGACGCCTCTGAGAAAGGCTGTGGAGGTAGATGCAGCCCTGGTGGAGTGATGTCTGATCCCCTGGGGGATCGGTTTTTCATGGTGCTCATAGCAGAAATGAATGCAATGGCTTATCCATTTAGAAATAGTTTGCTTTGAAATAGCCTTCCCCTCTGCCCCTGCAGCAAATGCCACCAGCAGTTGTTCAGATTTCCTTTGAGGTTTAGTCCTGTCCAAGTAGAATCTAAGTTTTCTGTGCACATCTAAGGAAAGCAGTATCCGTTCCCCTTTATTCTGTGGATTGGGAAAGAAGGTTGGCAAATGAATGGACTGATTACGAGCTACACTGGATACCACCTTGGGCATGAAGTATGGATTGGTTCTGAGGGACACCCTGTCCACATGAAAGATGATGAAAGGCTCCACTGCCATAAAGGCCTGTAATTCAGATACCCTTCTAGATGAAGTGATTGCTAAAAGGAAAGCTGTTTTCCAAGAAAGAAATTTTAAGTCTGCAGTAGCAGCTGGCTCAAAAGGAGGTAGAGTGAGTTTCTCCAAGACAAAGTTAAGGTCCCAGGCTGGGGTTGGAGCTCTCCTGGGTGGTCTCAAATTTTTGCCCCCCCCCCCCCCCGAGGAACTGCTTGAGTATTGGATGAGAGAAAAGGGGAGGTTCTGTGTTATAAAGAGCTGAAATGGCTGAGGTGTGGATTTTAATGGAGGAAAAAGACAGGCCCTTGTGAAGGATCTCAGTTAAGTATTGTAAAATCTGAGGTAAATTGGACACTGCTGTGCTCATCCCTTGAGATTGGTTCCAGGCACAGAATCTTTTCCATTTTTCAGCATAAGATTTTCTAATACTAGGCCTCCTTGCCTCTAAAATGATATTCATCCCAGGTTTGCTGAGGGATGGTAAAGGAGAGATTAAGTAATTAGCCAGGCTGCAAGGTTTAGTGTTAGAAACTGAGGGTGCAGAATCTGGTTCTCCTGCTGAGACAGCAGGGAAGGAGTCTGAGGCAGGTGCCATGGAGATAACCATGACACACTGCGCAGGAGGGGGTACCAGTGTTGGCGCGGCCAGTCTGGAGCAATCAAAATCATCCTTGGTTTGTCCTGTTTGATTTTTAGCAGTACTTTGGAGAGCAGAGGCAGAGGGGGGAAGGCACAGACTGATAGGTTTTTCCAGCTGAAGGACAGAACATCCACTTTCCAGGCTTGTTTGTGGGGAGTCCTTCTGCAAAATTTGTCCAATTGGTAGTTCTGGGGAGAGGCAAACAGGTCTATATCTGGGCTCCCCCATTTGCTTGTCAACATGTTGAAAATCCTTGATTCTAGTTTCCACTCGTGTGGGTGCATGAGGTTTCTGCTTAGTCCGTCTGCCAGTGTATTTAATTTTCCTGGCAGGAATTGAGCTTGTAGGTGCACTTGGTAGCTCAAGGCTGTGTTCCACAATGCCATGGCTAGTCTGCAGTGGGGGTAAGAATGTGTACCCCCCTGCTTGTTTATGTACCACATTACAGTGGTGTTGTCCGTCTTTACCATTAGTTGTCCTGGAAGAATGTGGTCCTTGAAGGCTGTCAGAGCATTCTGTACTGCTAACATTTCTTTTTAATTGATATGCAGGTGCATTTGACTTGGGTTCCATTTGCCCTGAATGCACTTCCCTGTCAGGTGAGCCCCCCATGCATAGTCTGATGCACACCTGTTGTTAGGGTTTGGGCGGCAGGGGGTGGTGTGAAAGGTAGTCCCTTGTTTTGATGGCAGGCCTCTGCCCACCAAAGGAACTCTAGGCGTAGGCAAGGTATGATAGGAGTCATTGTTTCTAGGTCTTGAGAATGTTGACACCATAGTTTTTTTAGATACCACTGTAGTTTCCTCATATGCAGTCTTGCATATGGAATGAGAAGAATGCAGGAGGCCATGAACTCCAAGGTTTACAGTATTTGTCTTGCAGATAGCAGGGTTTTTGTGGCCACTTGTTGAAGTAGGTTGTCAAATGAATTTGCTTCTCTGGCATGAAGTAAGCCATCTGGGAAGTTGTATTCAAGCTTGCTCCCAGGAATATAATTTGTTGACAGGGTACCAGGTGTGATTTCTTTTCATTTATGGTGTACCCCAGACAAGTTAGAATCCTTTGTACAAAGGCCAGATGATTCAAAAGTATGTCCTGGCTTTCTGCCTGAATTAGACAATCGTCCAGGTATGGGTATATTTGAATATTTCTTTGCCTGCAAAATGCAATAACTGGAGCTAGGCACTTTGTGAATACCCTGGGCGCAGTAGATAAGCCAAAGGGCAGTGCAGAGAACTGATAGTGCGTGTAGTCAGCTTTGAAGCATAGGTATCTTCTGCAAGATTCCCTGATTGGGATGTGCAGGTACGCTTATTTTAAATCTAGTGTTGCCAACCAGGCATCTTTGCCTTGCATATTAAACCAACGCCTACTAGGTGTTTAGAGTAGACAGGTCCAGGATAGGACGCCATGAATTGTCTTTTCTGGGTACCAGGAAAAGTCTTGAGTAGAAACCTTGTCCCTTTTCCTCTTCTGGTACCAGTTGAATAGCCCCCATGCTTAACAGAGAAAGTACTTGTTTTTGGGCCTCTGCCCACTGATTTGGGGGTAAGTGTGGCCACCCGCTTGGTGTTGGCAATGTGTGGAAGTGAAATCTGTATCCCTGGGACACTATATTTAAAACCCATTTGTCCTGGATAATGAGTTCCCAATTCTTTGCATGAAGAGCAATCTTTCCCCCCAAAGGGGCAGTCAGTTGATAAGTGCTTGGAAATTTTACCATGGGGGGAGTCTTATTATTCCCAGATTTGGAAGTGGAGGCCCCCACTGCTTAGTTCTGTTTGTCCCCTGGGACTGAAACCTGGGGTTTTTGCTGTGTCTGGGTTTGGCTTGAGAAGACCTGGAAGGGGCTGGAAAGGACCAATTCTTAGAGGGCCATTGGCAGAACTTGTAAAACATCTTTAACAGTTTGTATAAATTTAGCTTTATCTTCCATCTTTTTAAGAACTTCCTCAGCCTTGTTGCCAAACAGGCGGTCCTGATTTAAAGGAGCATCCAACAATTTAGCTTTAACATGATCAGGCAAAGATTGTTCCTTAAGCCAAGCATGCCTTCTGAGCACAGACCCAGTAACAGCAGCACTGCAAGATGCCTGTAATGAATCAAAACCACATTGCAAAGTATGTTTCCCAACTTGATCAGCAGAATGCATTAAATCCTGTAATTCTTTATTTTCCAAACAGTCAGGAATCAACATAATTTTCTGTTTAAGCAGTCCAATAGCATGTTGCTGATACTTTAACATATGAAACTGGCAGTTTAAATCTCTAATGGCCAAGGTTGCAGAAGTGTAAACCTTCTTACCCCATCTATCCATCATCCTGGAGTCTCTATCAGGAGGGGTAGGATTTTTAGCAGTAGAAGCCTTAATGTCCTTGGGCCCCTGTGAAATAGTCTCTGGATCTGCAATAGGATTTTTAAAAAGGAACTTGTGGGACTCAGGGACCCTGTAGTATCTGTCAGGTTTTCTGGGAGCAGGAGGCAGGGAATCAGGGGCCAAACTAGATTCAGAAAAATCATCATCAACAATATCTAGTACAGGAGGAATAGCTAAAGGCCTATGCTGAGGTAGGAGAAGGAAATCCCTATGCCTCTTTTTTGAATCAGAAAAATCCTGGCTTTCCCAGTGGAAATGCTCCCTTAGAGTATGTAAGGTTTCCCCAAAAGAAAAATCCTCAGGAGGGGAAGCAAAGGGAATGGAGTCCTCTGCATCAGAATCTTTATAAGTAAATAACGACAAATCCAGATCATCAGAAGAATCAGAAAAAAACAGAATCCTGATCAGAAGATTCATAATCAACTTCAGTCCTAGGCCTCTTAGAAGGGGGGGGTTGGCTACCCCTGATTAGAGTTATTAGATCTTCAGCCATTCTTATCATTTGTTTTTTAGGCATAGAGGCCTGAGCATGTGGCCTGGGCATAATTTTTTAGGCATGGATTGAGATTTAGGCTTAAGTAAAGAAGTAGGCGTTGGTTTAATATGCAAGTCCGTAGGCCTGAATACACCCTCAGAAGACGGTGCTTGCATAGCGGCTCCGGACCCATCCGAGGTAGAGACATTTGCGGGTTCCATAGTTGAAGCATCTCGTGGCATACCAGACTCCGAATGGGACTCAGTAGAGGCCTGCGAATCAGAAGTAGTGGGGGCTGCAAAAGCGCCTCACTGAGTACCGGCGAACTGGCAACTGGCTTAGGAGAAGCGTCGGCGGCAGTTTTGGACCTTGGCGGCCTGTCTCTGTCTTTATCTTTGTGTTTCTTCGGAATCCCGGTAGTCGGATGGCTAACTGATGACATTTCTGGATAATTAAACTGAGAACCGAAATATTTAGAGGCGAAAATATACCGATGATGGATAGTGCGCTGATTAAATAAAGCACACAACCGACAGCAAGGTACAATGTGGTCAGGGCCTAGGCATGAAATACAGTACGAATGAAAATCTTTATGAGGTATTTGCTTTCCACAAGTAATGCAATTAACTTTTACTGACACCGGTAAGGAGCAAGAAAAAGTTTCCCCAATGGGGTACTTAGCTTTAGTTGAAGACTTCGGTTCTGAAACTCGAAAATGAAAATTTCAGGAGTCGGCCGACTGGCACTTGCGAACTGCTCCTGCTTCGGGCACCGCATGGCAAGAAAGACTGATGTAATGGCGTCGGCTGCATGTTTTATACCCCTGACGACCTGACGTTATGGAAGAACTGGACGCAGGACCCAAGACTTTGTTAATCAGGCTGACTGAGGGCTACCTGCAAGCAGATAACCCAAATCTAATGACTGCAACAGTGAAGCACGAAAAACATCTGGGTCTTTAGCAGTATGGTTTCTTAACTCATTAAGCTGTGATGATGAAATGCATTTAACTTTCATAACTATGAAATCTGCTGTCTCATTTTCATCCTACTCGGACGTCTTTCTAGGTACTCAAGACAAAGCATCCGCAAGATACATGCGTTTACATTTGTTGTAAACAATACTGAAATTGTATTTTTGCAATTTTAACATCATACATTGCAATCTTGCTACTGCGGTGGTGGTGCCGCGGTAGCGTTGTCACCTCACAGTAAGACGTTGTCCTGTTCAATTCTCAGCTAGAGCGTCTTCTGTGTGGAGACATGCGTGAATGGGCGTACCTTCATCGAAGGTTGTGCGTCAGGGCCGGCAACTTGCATGTAAAAATCTAATGCCAATCATTAGCGGACTGGAGTTCCGCTGTGGTCGACCCCTAACCGGGAAAAGCCGAAAGACTCAACACAACAACATTGCAATCTTGCTGGAGCGACATGTATTGGCTTGTTCAAAATCTTAATCAATGCCTGATGATCTGTTTTGATCTGAATTTGTCTTCCGTATACATTGTCATTGAATTTGGAACATGCAAACACAACTGCAAGAAGCAAACAATAATAAAAACAGACACCAACAGCAGTAAAGCAGCCGTGAGCTCTTTCTCTCTTTGTGCATTGTACATTTCTGTTTGAGTCAGAGTATGAGATACAGTGGATATAAAAAGTTTACACACCCCTGTTAAAATGCAAGTTTTTTGAGATATAAAAAATGACACCACAATAAATAATTTCAAAACTTTTTCCACCTTTAATGTGACCTATAACCTGTACAATTCAATTGAAAAACAAATCTATTAGGGGAAAAATATAAAAAATAAAAAATGCACAATACGCTGGTAGCACAAATGTGCACACCCTTAAACTAATACTTTGCTGTATGTGCACACCCTTAAACCAATACTTTGTTGAAGCACCTTTTGATTTAATTACAGTATTCAGTCTTCTTGGGTACACACCTGCCATCAATTAAAGAGACTCTGATTAACCCCAAATAAAATTCAGCTATCCTGGTAATATTTTCCTGACATTTACTCAGTTGCCTGCTACAGCAAAAGCCATGGATCACAGTGAGCTTACAAAGCATCAAAGGGATCTCATTGTTGAAAGATATCAGTCAAGAGAAGGGTACAAACAAATTTCCACAGCATTGGATATCCCATGGAACACAGTGACTGTGAAGGCAGTCACCAAAAAGTGGAGAAAATATGGGACAACAGTGACGCTGCAAAGACCTGGATGTCTCTCCAAAACTGATGAAAATACAAGACAAAAACTGGTCAGGGAGGCTGCCATGAGACCTACAGCAACACTAAAGGAGCGGCAGGAATTTCTAGCAAGTACTGGTTGTGTGCTACATATGACAACAATCTCCCACATTCTCCATGTCTGGATTATGGGGTAGGGTTGCAAGACAGAAGCCTTTCCTTACACAGAAAAACATCCAGGCCCAGCTAAAATTTGCAAAACAATACATCAAGTCTCAAAAGCATGTCAGAAAATGTGTTATGGTCTGATGAGACCAAGGTTAAACTTTTTGGCCACAACTCCAAAAGGTATGTTTGGGGCAAAAACAACACTTTGCAACACCAAAAGAACACTATCCCCATAGTGAAGCATAGTGGTGGTGATATCATGCTTTGGGGTTGCTTTTCATCAGATGGAACTGGGGCTTTAGTCAAGGTGGAGGGAATTATGAACAGTTTCAAATACCAGTTACTTTTGGCCCAAAACCTTCAGGCGTCTGCTAGAAAGCTGAAGATGAAGAGGAATTTCATCTTTCAGCATGACAATGACCCCAAGCATACATCCAGATCAAGAAAAGAATGGCTTCACAAGAAGAAAATTAAAGTTTTGGAATGGCCCAGCCAGAGCGCAGACCTAAATCCAATAGAAAATCTGTGGGGTGACCTGAAGAGGGCTGTGCACATGAGATGCCTTCACAATCTGACAGATTTGGAGCGCTTTTGGAAGGAAGAGAGGGCAAATATTGCCAAGTCAAGATGTGCCATGCTGATAGATTCCTACCCAAGAAGACTGAATGCTGTAATGAAATCAAAAGGTGCTTCAACAAAGTATTAGTTTAAGGGTGTGCACACAACAAAGTATTAGTTTATTGGTGTGCACACTTATGCAACCAGATTATTGTACGTTTTTTATTTTTTTATATTTTTTCCCCTAACAGATTTGTTTTTCAATTGAATTGTACAGGTTATAGGTCACATTAAAGGTGGGAAACATTTTGAACTGATTTATTGTGGTCTCATTTTTTTTATATCATAAACACCTGGCATTCTAACAAGGGTGTGTAAACTTTTTATATCCACATTACATATGCAACTGGAATACCTTCCTGAAGACATGCTGCGCCAAGACCATATTCGAAGCATCACAAATGACAGTCATTGGTTTAGGAACATCATAGTATCTCAGTGTAGGCGGACTGGAGATTCTCTGTTTTAAAGTATCAAATACTTCTTGATGCTGCTTATACCAAAACCATTTTATATTTTTGCATGTTAACTCACGTAATGGTGTTGAAAGTTCACGAAGGTTGGTAATGAACTTTTCCAAATAGTTAATCTTACCCAGGAAAAGCTGTAAAGATGTGACACTCTCTGGAACTGACATTTAATTGATTGCTGTTACCTTCAATGGATCAGGTTGAAGGCCTGAACTTGTGAACATGTGACCAACATAGGCAACTTCTTTCAATTTGAATTGATATTTCAAAGGATTTAGCTTGAGGTTGACCTGACGTGCACATTCTACAACTTTCCTGAATTTTCTGTTATGTTCTTTTTCTCCACTGCCTTCAATGACAATGTCATCAACTAAAATGGCACAAGGATATCCACCAAATATTTGTTCCATGGCAAGTTGGAATGCTTCACTAGCAGAACTGATCTCAAATGGCATTCTCAAAAATCTGTATCTCCCAAATGATGTGCTGAAAGTCATTAATAAAGACGATTTGTGAATCAAAGAAATTTGCCAAAAGGAGTTCTTAACATCTAGAACTGAGAAAACAGTGGAATTTGGCATTAATGCTGCTACCTCCTCTACTGTATGCACTGGATGATCAGGCTGTTTAAGAGCTTTATTTAAGTCACGAAAATCAATACATATTTAAATATCACCTGAGCCTTTCTTATGGGCTACTACCATAGACGATACCAATTCAGTAGGTTCTGACACTGGAGTTAGAACAACAGAATTTACCATTCTGTCTTAATTCTGCTTTAACTTTACTCTGCATTGCTACTGGAATCTCACATACTGGTCGAACTACTGGATTTAACTTATGATTCAGCTTCATGGAATATTTAACAGGAAGCTTACCAAGTATGTAAAGAGATCAGCATACTCCTTGAAAATATGTTGTGAAAAACTATCATTTTCATCTGTATTTAAATGATGAACTTCTTTACTGAGAAAAATCAAACACATACATAGGCTGTCTTCGTAGCCTAGTAATGATTGTACATCTCTGTGAACTACATAGAACTGCAAGTCATAGCTGTTGCTTGCAAAATGGCAAGAAAGGACTACAGTGCCATCTATCTGAACTTGTTCACCACCATAAGCAACTAACTTTGCACAATTAGTGGAGTCAAAATACTTTCCAGCTTTTACTTTTTCATACGCTTTTACTGATATGACATTGCATTTGGATCTGGTATCCACTTTGAGCTCTACTGGTTTCCCATTAATTTGCACAGTACAAAATATTCCACTCTGCTGACACGCTTGAATTTACTGTGTTAACTGTTACATCAACCACAGAAACACCATCAACATAAAAAGATTCATCACTGCCATTCGAGCTTGTCACAGTCTTGATTTGATTTACGACTTGCTTCAGATTAATCTTACTATTAACTATGCTGATTTGTGAAACTTTTTGAAATGCTTCCACTTTTTGAATTTGTAGCACTGCTGACCATAAGCTAAACACTTCCCGTTTGGATTCATGCCTGCCCCATAATTACAACAATTAACAATAGGAGTTAATGAGGTAAAACTTTTCGGATTTCACTTATGAGGCTTAGTCGTCTTAAATTTCTGTTGCAGACAATCAACATTTGCAGTAACAGTTACAACAAGCATATTCGTATGTTTTTCTGTAAGCTCATTTATCTGGCAAACCTCCACAGCTTTGCTCAATGTTAATTCACTATCATGCAGTAGAGTTTTCCTCACTGTATCATTATTTATACCACAAACAAGACAGTTTTTTATTAAATCTTCTCGCAAGTCCACAAATTTGCACGTTTTGCTTTGTTTTTTAAATCAGTAACATATGCTTCAATAGTTTCACCATGCTTTTGATTCCTTGTTTTAAATTTATGCCTTTCCATCATTATATTTGTCTAAGGATTACACAGTTCCCTGAATTTATGTTTTAAAAGTCTGGTTCTCCTCACATCTCTGCTTCAGTGGTAATAGGGTGGTCTTCACCCTCTTCCACATACACAGCAGGCACATATACAAAAGAACGTTCTCTCTCAGTGGCTTCTGAGCCAGCTAAATTGAGAAGTATAAATGCTCAGGTGCATGAATCTTTATTAGAATGTGCAGCTACTATGAAAATAATACATTCTTGTTCAAATACACCACAATTTTCCGTAACATAGCCATCAAACACCAGAGGTTTGGGTTTGCAAAATCGGTCTGACACGCCATTAAAGTAAATGCGAGCACCTTATACAGTTTTCAGTTTAAAAAATTTGTTTGATATGCCATAAAAGTAAAAGTAAGTACCAGTAGCACTCTAAACATTAGTTGCAGCATGAAGAGGTTTATTTGACTTACTGTGTACATTTGTTGCAGTTTGAATAGATTTGTACAACTTTGGACATTTTATTGCACTTTGAAAAAACTGAAATGACTTCTAACATTTTGTTACACTTTGACAAACTTAAACAACTTCAAATCCGGCTTCTGACATCATACTGAATGATGAGTGAAGGCATGATGGCAGTTCAACAGATAAGTTTATTGTACACCTGACATAGCTGCTTCTGCATGCACATTCTACATCTTACTTGTTACACATGCTCAGTACAGTTAGCTTAATACCGCCCCTCAACCTGAAAAGTTTCTTAAACTACAGTGGCTGATAAAGTACAGAAAGCATAGCACAGCACACTGTTCTACAAGTGGGAAATGGTCTGTGATAAGCATAAACTCTCCACCAAGACGGTAGTGTTTCCATGAGTATAATTCCCATTTAATTGCTTAGCTTTCCTTCTCAGTGGTGAAGTGTTTGGATTCAGCTATACTTAATTTCCTGCTCCAAAAGTATACAGGACGTTCTTCTCCTTTAAATGTCTGTGACAACACTGCCCTTAGGCCTTCTTCTGATGCGTGAGATATAAACTGTAAAAGGCATACCAAAACCAGGAGAAACTAATACAGGTTCTACAGAGAGTATTATTTTTGTTGGTTAAAGACATGATCTGCCTGTAATGTTCACTTAACCTTAGAGGCATTTCCCTTTTGTAATTCTGTAAGATGGCAGGGTAATAATGTAAAGTGGGGGTACAAATTTCCAACAGTACTGAACTAATCCCAAGAATGCTTTGATACTTAGGGAAATAATAGGTCAATTTTTAATAGCTTCATTTTTTTTTCTTTCTGGGGCCTAACGATCTTCCTATCAACAAAACATCCAAATACATAACTGCTGTCACACCTAGCTTGATCTTAACGACATTGGTAGTTAACTCAGCCTGCTTGAAAGAGTACGATACAGAATCTACCTTAAATAAACAATAGTCCCAGCCTTCTGAATGCATTATCATATTACTTGGGTAAACAGCAGCATACTCGACATGTGGTGTTAGGACTCTGTCCATAAATTTTAGAAAGTCACAGAGGCACCATGCAGCCTGAAAGGAAGGGCAGCATACTGGACTAAGTTCTCTGGAGTTGACCAAGCTGTTTTTCTTTTATTTCATCTGTTAGCAGGATCTGCACATATCACTTAGATAGATCTAATCTGTGTCAATAATCTTGCTTTCCCATCCTTTCTGTAACATGGTCAACTGAAGGCATTGGGTAGCCGCCAAATTTTGAAATGTGTTCATACTAAAATCATTGCAAAACCTGATTTTTCTATCAGGCTTTGGGACTAATACTAAGGAACTGCTTCATTCAGTTTTGATTATTCTATCTCACCTACCATAAAGCATATTTTATACATCATACTGCACAGCTTTACTGTGTGACTCAGTTGCTCTTTCAGGCTTTATGTTAACTTTTTCCACTGGAATAGTCTGCATGTAGGGTTAGGTCAGATCTATTCTGACAAGAAGCTCTAAAAACACTTCCTTAATTCTTAAGAGAAACTCACTTACTTTCTTATTTCTGTGATTTAGATAGGATCATCTACTTGATTGTAGGAATACAGGTCAGTTTTCTTTTTTGCCACAACAGAGTTTGCATGTCCTCCCTGCAGTCACATGGGTTTCCTCCGGGTGCTCCGGCTTCCTCCCACATTCCAAAGGCATGCAGTAGGTGGAATGGACACTCTAAATTGGCCATAGGTGAGTGTGTGTGCGAGTGAGTGGTACAAATGAACTACAGCGGCAGGGCTAGCCACCATGCGGCATAAACCTTGGCTCAAGATTATTATCACTACTGAAGTGACACCCCACCCTCATGTGCAAAATGGGAAAAGGGGTTGAGGATGGATGGATGGAGTTTCTGCTATTTAACTACACAAGACTGTTTTCTTCCATGGTTTCAAGATGTTGATATGTTATATCTGTTCTGATTTTCTCTTAACTGTCTGTTTAACTGTATACGTTAAGCTATTTAACTTTTCTAGTATTTCAAGTGGACCCAGGCTCTTACCAAAAATTTGTTTTCAGCAGAAGGGACTAAAACTGACACTTGGTCTCCAGCAGTGAATTTGATTTCTATTATACACTCCTTGTCATATGGTCTGGGCACTTTTCTTGTGTTCCCTTACAATGGGCATTACTAGTGTCTGTCTATCCTGTAAGTTGGCACAGTGTTCTATGACACATTTTAAAAGAGATTTTCTTTTCTGCTTTTCAACCTTACTCAAACTGTAGTACCTTTAGGGCTTTGAAAACCAGTATGAATGAAGGTGCGCAAAGTCACAAATAATCCAAAAAAGTAGATGGAAATACTGGAGGTCTTCAGTTAAAACACAGTTTTATTTGCTCACTCCACTTACAAAACGCTGACAGGACACAAATAACAAACTGGAACAAGAATTAATATCCACCACAAGAAAAAGCATAAACGCTGTTCTTTCCATACGTTTTCGTCCTATTACAGACTTCATCAGATAATTTACTACCTCCTAGCTTTGCTTTTTATACCTTTCTATTTAATTAGTTGATTCAATTTAGTATATCAATTAGTAAAATTTAAAACAGGGGTAGGAGAAAACAGAAGTGAAAAAAGTTCAACCCCATTTTAAAACAAACATTTTTCCTTCTGTTAATTCTTAATGTGATTAAATTAGCCACATTTGGTATTCACTTTGAAACCTTTGTTTAAAGAGTATTTTATAAATCTTTTTACTATTAATATAGTTAATACATATAAAACTTGTAAAACTTTCAAGGACACATTAAATAGACCAGAAAATCCACCATAATGAATGCCATCTAGTGGCAGTTTGTTAAAATTACATGTGTAAATAAAACTTGCTTATAAGAAAAAAATGTTAAAACCATCTTTGAGTATAAATCTTCTATCCAAGCAAAAATGGACTATATAAATGTATAAATAAGTAGTTAAAAAATGAATAGATACATATATAAATATATAAATAAATAAACAAATAAATAAATAAATACATTAATAGATGTTATTATTGAATTTCTTTCCCTAAAAAAGTTGATGTCTGGATGACAAGTAAAATTCATTATAATATTAAATATAGCATATAAAAATGTGAAAGGAGAGGATTATAAAAATCACTTTATAAATAATGATCATATGAAATTTTTTAAAAGGATGCATATATCATAGACCCATCTCATAGCTTAGCTGTTCTTAGTTTTAAAAGTGGAGCTATACTTATATGTTCATTTAAACCTGGAAATTTATATGCTTCCAAGGACATCTGCCACCATAATTCACGATATTCTAACCTTTCTTCCCAGGGTCCCCCACGTATATCCCTTTCTGTGTGTTCTAAAACTGTAAACTTGAAACTAGATTTTTCACAATTTTTACTGTGTTTGTATAAAGCATTTGTTTCTTTACAGTTTTTTATATCATTTAAATGTTCAAATATTCTTCTTTTTAATTTCCTCTCAGTTTTTCCTACACAAAAAGCTTGGCATTCATTGCACATACTTAAATATACCAAGCCTGAAGAGTCACAGTTATAGAAGTTTTTATCATTAGTTATCACTTTGTTTCTACTATTAATATGAATAGTGTTACTATTAGAAATGTTTACACATTGGGCACACCTACCACATTTATATGTGCCTTTTCTTCTTCTATCCTGTGACCCCAGGGTATATTTGTTTTCTAATAAATTTTTTATACTAGAGGAATTTTTGTATATTATCTTGGGCATATCATGGTTTCCTAAATCTAAATCTGTTAGTTCTGTGAATCTGTCCCATTCTTTTTTAAAAATATTTCTTATTTTATTATTAACTGTGTTATATTCCAAAATCAATGCTAATTCGAAGTTTTCAAGTTCCTTTTCTTTATTTGTACCTATTAAAGTGCAATTACCGTCCACTTTTTTAATTATAGGTGCAAATTTCACTTCCCTACCTAGAACTACTTCTTCTCTAATTCCCTTTATGAAATTAATTGGATAGCCCCTTTCTTTAAACCTTTAGGGCTTTCTAACAGTACCCCCTTAAGAGTTATTGGATTCATATACTCTTATGAGTTTTTCAGGGCTTCAGCCCCTCACACTTTGGACTAGGCAGAGGAATACCTGTGAGTTTATTCATTTGTTGTTTCCCATCCCTGCATGATAAAATGGTATACATAAAGGAAAATCTTCTATGGATTACTGCCTTAAAGTAGGGAGAATATTTCCCTGCTATCATATCATGAGTTAATTTGGGAACTACAGCAAGAGGATGAACAACTTTCAAAACAATGTCTATAGTTCCACTTGTGTAATCAGACATCATTTCTTTTTTTTTTTTGTATAAAGATTACTTGTGCTTTCTTAGTGAGGGATTTTCTTTTACAAGCAGTGTGATTTTATAAGCATGACTGTATTGCTTGATTCTAGTAATCTGTGTAGCTCCCTTACATCAGTTAAGATGCTGTATCTGATTAACTTGACAGTACCACAGCAGTAAAAGGCTGGCTCTGCCACTCTTGCAAACACTGTTACATTTCCTAGGTATAACATCATTAGTAGTAGACAGTCTACTTTTTGCAGCTTTCACAGCTACAACAGTGTTATTTCTATATATTATGGCAAAATCCAGCTATGTTGCCCCTTTTCCCATATTTAAAATATAGAGCATATCTGTAGTTGCTATCCTTTGTTTGTTACCAGAATTTGGTACAAGACTGCTCAGGTTTGAGCATTATTTCAGTAATTAACAATCTTTCAGCTTGCGCATCATTTTTCATGTCCTTTGTATCACGATGAAGCACTCACTTTCATAAATTAGTAGGCAAAGCTCTTGTAAATTTACCAACACCTACCATTTTTATCATTTTATTTTACAGAATGTTCACTATCAGGACTGAAACATAATTATGTGTCTCATGTGAGAGCTAACAATTTTATTTACAGAAAATGTCCAGCAATGACTCTTTAGGACTTGATTTTCATAAGTAAAAGCAACTTGGGTTAACAATGCTGCTTTTGTTTTTCACTTTGTAATAGGCCTTACCATTAGTTTCCTTGTAACCATGAAAGCTTTCAGTGACTCCTCTATAAGCTGGGAAGAAAGACTCTGCCAGTCATTTCTGTCCCACACCTCCTGGAGGGCATATTACTCAAATTCTTCTACACGTTTCAAACTCATCCTCCCTGGTCAGTTTCCTTTGTAGGGGGATCCATTTCTGATATTACCATTGCTAGGGCAATGGAAACTATACATTCAACTGAAGTGGCTATGTTTTCTAGCAACTCTTGTACTGTAGATACTTTTGTCGCCAAATTTCTTTATTCAAGTAAACAAGATGCAGGAGCACTCCACCCAACAAAGATTGCAGCAGATAACAGGCCAATTAGCACTTTTATTGACTATGGAACATTTTCTCATGAGGATTAGCTCAGATGGCATAACTTATGCAGAAAGTGAAAAGAAAAATGAGGACTTTTGACATAAGTTGATTTCCAAAAATGCCTGTATTCTCCACCAGTGTAGTCTATTAAATGCACTATAGTCCAGAGTTCCACAAAATATATACTGTTTTATTGTAAAACATTTCCAATGTATTTAACTGAAATATTGGCAATAGTTTTTGTATCAAACTTTATATAATGAAACTGAAAGCATACAGACTAGTTGACTGCTTTACAGTACCATTTGTGTCAAAGTCCAAAGGTCTCCATAAAAATAAAGAATAACAGTCACTCTCAGGTAAAAGTCCAGTAATTTTCTTCTGCTTCAGCAAGAAACAGGTGCACTCAGGCAGAATCTCTTTTCCAGTAGCTACAACTTGATTCCCATTTCAGGAAAATGGTGGTACTCAATGAACATTTCTCTTTACTATAGGTAGCATACTCAGAATCTTTATTCCAGACATATAGTCCCCCTCCATGAGACGTCAACTTGTCTGAATTCTTTAGTGTTAGTACTATTTTTTTTATACATCATAAATTATGAGTCTGAATTTGCTTGAAGGTACTGACTAAAAAAAAAATGCATAAATGCAATATACAGTTTTCTTAAAGCAACACACTTTATTTACATCACTAAAACAACATTGTGGCAAGACCTCTCAACACTATGTTACAAAATATAAATTCTACAATAATTTTGATTTGTTCTAATACAGAAATACTACCAAGATAAATTAATTAACACCATCACTTACATAATATAAAGGCTTTCAAGATATGTTCACCTTTCCACAGCAAATTATAAACCCTTAATTAACATTCATTTTATATTTCACCCCTTGCAAACAAACAAAAAGTTTTATATCACACTCATTAAATCTTTGTATGCAACCTTTTGTCCCATTTATTTAAACATATCGATTCAGTTATTTGATATCTTAACTGTCACCATGTCATCCATGCTTAACACTCAGATGTTTAGATGGTCGATGAATGTCCGGATTTTTGACTGAAGTTTTTCTTCTGTTACTGATAAAATTTGTAGTTTTCTAGCAAATTGCTGAGGACTGCCATCACTAAATAATGACATAAATTTGAGTCTCAGTCTTCATATCCTTCAGAAAATGCATGCTAACACAAATCCTGTTATTCTAGCAACTTTCTAATTTAATAAGAGCAATCTTTGAAATTTGTCCCTATTTTGGAGCCTTTGTCCCCCATTATTTTAGGTTTTGTCCACATTTCTTATACTAAGAGGTTGAGAGGTATGTCACAATGCTTCATTCCTTCTTCATATACCCTCAACCAGCAAAATAGGCAACATTTTCTTGTAATACTGGTACCTCAATATCTTTGTCAAAGTGTCCCTTAGACCCATAATCTTATCTGAACCCATCATTCTTAATTGTTTATTTAACACCCATTTGATTACCCATCAGCTGTTAACATGCATATATCTTGCATCTTATGACCATCCTTCAATACACCATTCCACATAGTCTTTTAACTTATTATTCCAGCATGTTATGTGCCCCTGCTCAACCTAACTCTTTCCTTCTGTGACCATCAGCTTCCATACAAGACAGAAAGGGAGCCTTTTTGCCTTGTTTTGCATATTCCATAATGCTATTTAGTGCATTCACTGGTCTACAAAACATGACACAGCACAGTACAATATTCTACATATTATGATTCTTCAAAGAATAAGAAAACAAATATAATTTCCTTTCAACATTTTCATCTTTCCACACCAGCAGTCAACGGTCAAAAAGCAAACAGCAAACCAATAGATATACATGTTTCTGCATCTTCTTTCAATACAAAAAATAAAAACAAACACTAAAAAAAATCATTCAGTTGTTCTATTTCTCTGTCAGTGTCACTCTTGTACCTTGAAATTGCTGCCTCTTAATGATCTGGTAGATCATTAACTATTTTAAATATAATCATTTTATTCCACTATACTTCCATTTACAGGACTACATTCAGCTTTAATTTTTAGCTTAATATTCTGTCCTCGAATAGTTTTAAATCTATGACGTAAGCAAATGACTATTACACTGGCCTTAGCATCCTAATGGAAAATGCTATATACTTTCTAAATAAATGCACATGAAACACTTTCAATTAACATAAACATTTCTTAACAGGCATTATTAACCTACAGTAGTATACTGTGAGCTAAAGAAATCTGTATTGTTTCTGAAATATTCTCACATTTATATAACAGCAGCTCTTTTTAAAAGCATTGTTTTACTTTGCTTATTATGCATGAACTGTATGACTTTAACTTAAATTATCAATAGTGATTCATAATATTCAGTCTCTTACAGGCTTTCAAGTATTCAGTATGAATCTACACTTGGTTCCCTGATGTACAGCACATTCCAATCTATACATAACATTTCCAGTATCTTTCCAGTGGAGGATAAATGAAAGTTATATACTTACCATAAAGCTAGATTTGTGTTGTCTTCTTTCTTCCTCCTCAAATGATGGTTTATTGGAGCCATATGCATAAATCACTAGGCTTCTCCCCTTACACATAACTCTCCTCCATGATCACAGTACCTCAGATCAAATTGCCTACCTCTAAAATCAGGAAGATTCCCTTACAATAGCATAAACATATAGATATGAAAAAGGGAAAAAATTCAGTCGCAGACTGTAAATAAGAAAATGCTCTGGGAAGTCCCAGTGCAGTCAACTGAGAGACCAAGTAAAGTGACAATCAGGTAGGGAGGTACAGGGAGGGAAAGTTGAGGAAGATGGAAGAAAACAACATGGCTCTAGCATTATGGAAAGTATACAGCTTTTGTATCCAACGTTGCCTCTTCCATCCACCTCAGTTGATGAGACAGAGTCTCAGTTACCAAAAACCCCAGGAGATATCATGGAATGGTACTCTGGAGGATGGTGGTGCTAAATGAAGCCCAAGATCTGGACTGCAGATCCAGTTTGTAATGGGATATGACCAAGTGGTTGCAGCACAAATATTAACAATAGGTACACTGGAAAAGAAGGCTGTGGAAATTGCAACTACTCTAGTAGAATGAGCTTTAGGATTGTGAGGGAATGACAACCCTTTAGCTTTGCAAGCAAAACTAATACAATCAGACAGCCATCTGAAAGGATGACTATAGTCCATCATTTCCCAAGTTAATAGGAGAGAAGGAGACAAACAGTTGGTCTGATCTCCAAAAATTCTTAGTGGGGTGCAAGCAGAATCCTAATGAATGATGAACATCCAATGAATAAAAAGTAATCTCCCCTTTACTGGAAAAAGTAGGAAAAAATACAGGTAAGTTAATGGTCTGATTCAAGATAAAATATGAACCTACCTTGGGAAGGAAGTTAGAGCTGTTTCAAAGGGACATCTTATCTTTCTGAAATATCAAATAAGGTAGTTTGCAAGAAAGAGCCCGGAGCTCAAAAATCCTTTGAGCAGAGCTGACTGCCACCAGAAAAAGCATTTTCAAGAAAGAAACTTCAGCTCTGCTATAGCTGCAAGTTCAAAAGGGGGTTTAGTCAAGCCTGAAGTACAACGGTGATATCACAAGCTGAGATAGGGTTCCTTACAGAAGACGGAGGAAAGTACACTTCAGGAAGGCTTTCAATAATTTCAGTGAAGCAATAGGAGCATGGCCATTCATTTGAACCATGGTAGTAGAATAACCAGCACCTTCCCAAAATAGACTACCTAGGAAATCCAAAATAGAAGGGAGTAGGGCCAGAAAAGGGCCATACCTCTAGAGGAAGCCCAAATAGAAAATCCCTTCCACCTACCTCTGTAAACCTTTCTAGTAGAAGGTTTCTGAGAGGATGTCAATACATGATGAAGAGGAGAGGAAAGCCTGAACTTTCTGTCCATCACTGGAATTGGAGAAACCATGCAGCTACTTTCTGGGCTTCTATGTCCATGTAAGGCTTGCCGGGCACACGAGAGATTAGGTCCAAAAGAGGTTCCAGCACTCATGGGGGTTGTATCAATTGAGGCCACAGAAATGGGAACCATACCGGATAAAGCCAAAAAGAATCAATGAAGATTACTGTCACTTTGCACCACATGACTTTCTACAGAAACTTTGGTATGAGGGGAGTAGATGGATAATTGTATACAAGACCTGGGGACTAGCTGTGGACCATAAGTGACTCTCCTTCTTTGGGAATCAGAGCAAAGTAGCTGCTACATTTGGAGATGAATGGGGTTGCATACAGATCACAGCACAGCTGGCCCCACTGGCTGAAGATCTATTTGGGAAGCCACTGAATGACTGAGAGACCACTTGTGAGGCAGTAGAATGGACTTACTGAGCCTGTTCATGAAAATCCTGGGTTTCCCAGGGATGTACAATGCAACCAGAAAGTGTTGGGGAAATTGCATGGTTTGGAACAACACAGACCATTAAACTGCAAGAGTCCATTGTAACACTCACATGTAGAATCTGACATGAGGGGCAAGAGCTAGAAAAGCAGTCATGGACCCTAGAGATAGAGAATGCATATTGCTGGAGTTTCTGGTGAGAATAAACTGATACTTGTTGCCACAGCATAATGATTCTTGACTCTGGAAGTTTGGCTATTTGATGGTCATATCTGGGTGACATCCTGTGAATTATATTATCTGAACAGGTGTTAGTTTGGACTTTACCATGCTGACGGTGATCCCTAGCTGGCTGCATAACTGGAGCAGCAGTTATGAGTCAGTTGTCTAAATCTGAGAATACCCAGAACCCTTGCAGTCTGAGATAAGCTGTGGCCACTACCATGCATTTGGTGAATACCTGGGGGCTCTGGTGAAACCTAAGGGCAATACCCTGAACTGAAGGTGACTTACTCCTAGCCAAAAGAGGAGGAACCTTCTGGACTGCCTGGTTATTTCTATGTGATAGTAGGCATCCTGAAAGTCCACCAAGCACATCCAGTCCCCTTTCTCAGAACAGGGAAAATTGACTGAACCGTGACCATCCAGAATTTCATCTGTCTCACAAACTAGTTCCGGTGGCTGAAGTCTAAATGTCTTCATTCTTCTTTGTAACCAAAAAGAATCTTGAATAGACTTCAGGTCCTTGCTGGTCCAGTGGGACCTCTTGGAAGACTTGCTTGTCTACCGGTTTATGACTTCTTGGGCTGCTGCCTTTCTCTGGAAGGGAAACATCATAAAGTCTTTCTGAGGAGTTTGGGAGTAGGGAAAGAAAAGGGATGATGTTGCCCCTGGGTATTATTCTCTGCACTCATTTATCCTGAATGATGGCTGTAAAGGCTATCAGGTACAGAAACAAGCAACCCTCCTCAACTGCCTCCAGAGGGTAACAGTCAGGCAACCTTTCAATGGAACTGGAAAGGTTTGTTGTTGAAGAGACCTCAAAACCCTTGGTTCTGTGGACCATCTCTGCCACAGGGGTGAAGTCTATTGTTGCTATTCCTCCCTCTGCTTCTGGGAGGGTCTATCACTAGAATCACCCTGAGTAAAATCCTGCAATTTACTGAACCAAAGCCTCTTACCATCCTTTTGGTGTCTGGATAAAGATGTTTGAGGGGTGGAGAAGCGGATACCAATGGCAGACATGGTCTTGCTATCCTGTTCCCTTTTGAAAAGCATTTCTTTAACCTTTGATCAAAAGAAAGTAGAAGCATCATATGGGGTATTTAAGAAGGACATCTTAAAAGTTCTCTGTAAAACCACAAGCCGCATCCAGATGTGGTGGTAAATAGCAATGACAGAGTCCATTGTTCTAGAAGTGCCACTGACTGCACTGGATAACAAGCGCATGGACAAGTTAGAAATAGACTGTAAGGTAGCCAACTAACTGGCCATGGTTTTATGGGACTCTTCAGTTAAGAATGCTGAGAGGAACTTGGAAAGTCCTTCGGCCAAGTCCCATGGAAAATGTGTCAAGCGGATTGAATAATTTAGCACCCAAAATGCAAACATCGCTGAAATGTAAACCCACCTTCCAAATCTGCCCAACTTCTAGGACTCCCTGTTAGGGGGGGATAGACAATAAAGTTCTACTTTGATAGCTCTTTCTTTGTGGCTACTGCTACCACAACAGAATCTACATCAAGACCCTAGCTCCAGTATGGTCTGTCTTTTGGAGTATAAAAATCATGTCCGTTTTTCAGGAGATTGGCTCCACTATATCCAGTTCCTTCCAAGCCCATTGAAAGACCAAATCAATGAGTTCACCTGTAGGAGCGACCACCTAGGAAGCAGATGGGCCAGATCCAAAGGCCTCAAGATATACTGATTCCTCCCGGAAGATGGTGTCAGTGGACCATCTCTTCCTCAATGTCATCCCTCCCTCTCTGCCTCAACAGCTCTAAAATGTCTTGGAAAGAGACGTCTTGTGGGGGGGGGGAAATCAGTTTCCTGAGGGGAGTTCACATGACTCCTTTTGCAAGTATGCTTTTTGTGTGCCTCTGCAATGGGAAGCTCCAGAAAAGACTCAAAAGCCAATGGACAGTCCACAATGTGAACTTTGTCAAGACCTCTCAAAGTTGGCTGTCCTGTGGTAGCAGGAAGAGGAGGAATCAAAGATTTCAGCAGAATCTAGGATGGTTCTGGGCATGGGAAGTAAATCCCTTCTCTAGATTTAGAGATAACTTTTTAAATAGCCAAAGCCGAAATTGGCCCCGAGGACAGCCTTGTGAGATCTAAATATACTGATCCCCAGGATATTGCCAATATCCTGGCAGATCGATTCAGTGCCAACTTCACCCCCCCTCACCCCCTAAATGGCCCATCTCAATACGGAAAGATTGCAAAATTCCAGTAATAACGGCCACACAGGTAAAAAATGCATTCTCCAAAGCTAAGAATACAGCATCCATGGGACCAGATGACATCCCAGGCTGTGTACTACATGAACTACAAAATGAGCTGGCACCTCACCTACATGTCATGTTTAATCATACCCTCACCTCAGGCTTCATGCCCATTGAGTGGCGCACAGCTACAGTTATCCCCACAAGGGGGGATCCACCTTGGATCCCAGAAACGACTGCCCCATCAGTCTGACGAGCCTGATCTGCAAGGCCATGGAAAGTATTATCATGGAACTTATAAACAAAGACATTGGCAACCTTAAAACACTGGACCCCACCAAGTTTGGGTTCGTGAAGGGCCGATCTTGTCTCCTGAACCTGACTGATTTCTTCGAATCAGTCTCCAGAGCCATGGACAAGGGTAAGGCAGTCCACACAGCCTATCTGTACCTTGCCAAGGCCTTTGACACTATCCCCCACTCTGGAATCATAGATAAACTTACTAAGCTTAAGCTAGGCATTAATCCCTATGTCACTTGATGGGTTGCCAACTGGCTTACTGACAGAACCCACACTGTAAAAGTAGCTGGCTCCAGACAAGTGACAAGTGGAGTACCTCAGGGTTCAGTCCTGGGACCTCTCTTGTTTGGCATCTACTTCTCTGAAGTACAGGCCAACACTAAGGGACTCTGACTAACAAAGTTCGCAGATGACTGCAAACTGTGAGCCATTACTGAATCCCCAAATGATGTGGTAACTCTACAAAACAGCCTTACAGAAACAGATGCTTGGTGCCAGAGCCATGGGCTCAAATTCAATGCCAAGAAATGAGAAGTTATGTACCTACCATAATGTTCCATGTTAGTTGTCTTCTTCTCGCCTTCTTTCTTACTGTATTGGTTCGGAGCTGATCCTCGGCTCCGACTCAGCTTATACCAAAGCTCGAGAGCTATTTTTACCAGCTTGAGGTAACCCTGTATCCCACAATGTTAGGCGCTAACTACCCAGATCTCGTTTGATAGCTAACACTATAGCAGTTCTGTCCCCAGAACAAAGGAGAGAGGCATACCCATATAGATAGCCATCCCAAGAAAAGGATAATCACTGGAGACCATACTGGGCAAAAAAGATGGCCCCGTAGGATCCTATCGGTCTGTCCAGGCTAGGGGGTTGGAGGGTGGGGCGCAAGAAAGAAGGCGAGAAGAAGACAACTAACATGGAACGTTATGGTAGGTACATAACTTCTCAATGTTAAGTTGTCAATCTCGCCTTCATTCTTGCTGGATGGGACCGCATCCCTAGCACCTCAACCCTGGGTGGCTCATCGGAACAGACTCTTGAGGACGGTAGAACCAAAGTTAGTTCGGCTTCTGGAGGCCATGTCCAATTTGTAATGAGAAATAAAAGTATGGGGAGAGGTCCATGTGGCTGCCGCACAAATAGAATCTAAAGGCAACCTGTCCTGAAAGGCTATTGACATAGCTAAGGCTCTAGTTGAATGGGCTCTAGGTTTTGAAGGAAGCTTTTGACGCCTCAGTTCATAGATGAAAGTGATGACAGAGGCCAACCATCTAGAAAGGGGTACTTTGGAAACTGGAAGGCCTTTCTTCCCTTCAGCATAAGATAGGAAGAGCTGCTCAGATTTCCTAAATTGCTTGGTTCTATCCAGGTAGTAACGGAGTTGGCGGCGAACATCCAAGAAATGCAACTTTTGTTCCGCTCTGTTGGAGTAATTAGGGAAGAAAACTTGGAGATCGATAGCCTGGTTTAGATTTGCCTCAGAAGATATCTTGGGTAAAAAAGAGGGGTTAGTTCTGAGGGACACTCTATCTTTATGGAAAACCAGATAAGGAGGGCGAACGCAAAGGGTGTGAAGTTCTGAGACTCTCCTCGCAGAGGTTACGGCCACTAGAAACAAAGTCTTCCATGAAAGTAACTTCAAAGAACAGGAAGCCGCAGGTTCAAAGGGAGGGAGAATCAAGGAGGTTAAAACTAGATTCAAATCCCACTGCGGTGGGGGATGTCTGACCGGGGGCTTAAGTAAAAAGATACCTTTAAGGAAGGCTTTACAAAGTTTATGAGACATAATAGAGGAGTCTGACAGGCCAACATGAAAATTTGAAATGGCCGCTAACTGGACTCTGATAGTGGATGAAAAAGATCCTGATTGAAAAAGTTTGGCCAAAAAATCCAGGACCGATTGGATAGGAGCCACGAATGGGTCTATGTTCCTAGATTTTGCCCAGAAGGAAAAACGTTTCCATTTGCTGGCATAAATCCTCCTGGTAGAAGATTTGTGAGAAGCTAAAATGATGTCACGTACCGAATGGGAGATAAAGGGAAGCCTGGCTAAGGTTGGAAGTGGAGCAACCAAGCTGTGAAGTTGAGAGAGGGGAGGGATTGGTGCAGCTTGCCCGACTGATGGGTCAAGAGATCTGGAACTAGGTCCAGATGCCAGGGCTGCTCCAAGAGGTAATGATGCAGGAACAGAAACCAGATTTGTCGAGGCCAGTACGGAGCAATGAGGATCATTGTGGATCTCAAGGCAGTAGCTTTCTGAATCAACTGAGTGATTAATGGAAAAGGGGGAAAAGCGTACAGGAGACCCCAAGGCCAATCGTGGACTAGAGCATCTCTGGGGGGGGGGTGGCTGGGAAGAGGGAAGAGAGTGAAAAATTCGTGGCACTTGCTGTTCTGGGGTGTTGCGAAAAGATTGCAGTGAGGCTGACCCCATTTTCCGAAAATGTTCTCCACTACTGACTGCTTGAGAGACCACTTGTGTGGCATGAGAACACTATGAAGTTGGACTTCCCGGGGATATGCGTTGCTATCAGAAACCGCTGAGAGGAGATCGCCCACTGCCAAAGTCTGAGTGCTTCTCGACATAAAGGATAGGACTTGGTTCCGCCCTGCTTTTTGATGTACCACACTACGGACATATTGTCCATCTGAACTGCAATCGTCCCGATGGGAAGAGAGTCCTGAAGGGCTTGCAAAGCTAAAAGTACTGCTCTCATCTCCAGGACATTTATATGCAGGTGGCATTCGAAAGGTTGCCAAGTGCCCTGGACCATCCTGCCCTGAAAATGCCCCCCCCCCCACCCGATCAGGGAGTCAGGGAGGCATCCATTGTCACTGTAGCAACCGGGGGGGGGGGGAGAACAAAGGGTCTGCCCTGAATCACTTGAAGGGAGACCATCCACCAAGACAGGTGTTTCTTGCATACCTGGGTTATTAAAATGTTGTGTGACATCGGAAGCTGCTGGAAGGACCACTGAGAGAAGAGCATCCACTGAAGGAGTCGCATGTGGAAGTGAGCTAAGGGAAGTAACGTAATGGCAGCCGCCATGAGACCTAGAGTCTTCAGTACAAACTTGGCCTGGATTTTGTTATTCTGAAGAAGGATATGAACATGTTCACGAATATCTGAGATTCTTTGTGCCGTTAGTTTTGCAGATAGTTCGACTGTGTCTAATATGGCACCTATGAAGGTAATAGACTGACAAGGCAACAAAGCAGACTATTCAAAATGTATGGAGATACCTAGCTCTTCGCAAATCTGAATGGTGTAATCTCTGGACTGAATAAGTTGACGCCTGGTGGTGGTGGTTAGGAGCCAGTTGTCCAGATATGGAAACACCTGGAATCCTTGACACCTCAGATGAGCCGTAACCACTGCCATACATTTGCTGAACACTCGGGGGGCTGTAGTGAGACCAAAGGGCAGGGCCCTGAATTGGTAGTGACTGGCCCCCAGCCGGAAGCGGAGAAACCTCCTGGAGCGCCTGTGCATTTTGATGTGGTAGTATGCATCCTGAAGGTCTATACAGCACATCCAATGGTCCTGGCCCAAAAAGGGTAGAATGGACTGTAGTGTGACCATCCGGAACTTCGTTCTTTGAACAGACTTGTTCAGTCTGCTGAGATCCAAAATTGGTCTCAAGTCCCCTGTCTTTTTTGGTACCAAAAAGAACTTGGAGTAGATTCTGGATCCTTGCTGGTCTGCTGGGACTGGTTGGATGGCCCTTTTTCTCAGCAGTTTTGAGATTTCTAATACTGCTTGTTCCCTTAGGTGGAACATCTGGAAGGGGCCTTTTTGGCTGTTTTGGGGTGTGGACACAGGGAATTTTGTAACCCTCGAATATGGTCGACCGTACCCATTTGTCTTTGGTGAGGGAAAGCCAGGCCTTTGGGTACAGTGATAATCTTCCCCTGACTGCCTCCGAAGGTGGACAGTCGGGCAGCTTCTCAGGGATGCTGGAAGGGTTGGCCAGAGACAGCGTCTCTGCTACCCTGATTCTGCGGACCCCCTCTGCCCCTTGGGCGGTGTCTGTTATTGTCCCCCCCCCCGCCTCTAGAGGGGAACTCACCTCGTGCGTCCGGCGCGACTCCCTGTGGTTTGCGGAACCACATTTTTCCACCTTTCTGACCTTTAGGGTATGGTCTAGATGGGGTGGAAAAACTGACTCCCACGGCAGAGAGAGTCTTGCCTTCTTGTTCGCATCTGGTCAAAGTATCCTTCACCTGAGGTCCAAACAACGCCGAACCATCAAAGGGAGAGTTGGTAAAGGACGCCTTAAAGGGGTCAGCAAAGTTACAAAGCCACATCCAGGCATGACGTCTTAAGGCCACGCCTGTGCCTGCAGCCCTACTCGCTACATTGGCCGCATAAGAAATAAGCCGCATGGAGGAGTTAACAATCGAGTTTAGGGTTGCCAGCTGGGAGTTGATTTTGTCCTGAGACCCCGCAGCTGTTGGATCCTGTAGGGTATCACCCATTTCTTTGAGCAATTCTCTTTGAAGGCAGATGAAATGATATAAGTAATTCAGCGACTGCATGGTAAAGGTTGCTGAAGAAAACATCTGCTTGCCGTACCTATCCATGCTCCTAGAATCCTTATTAGGAGGATGGACAGGTACTGAAGGATTGGCCAGTTCCTTCTTAGTGGCTGCTGCCACCACCATGGCATCAACAGGGACACCCTTGGTCAAAAACTGTTTATCAGAAGGGGCTGTGATACATTTTGAAGGCCTCCGTGAGGTAGGTTCCATTGAGTCAGGGGCCGTCCATGCCTTCCTGGCCAACACTTCCATAAGGGGGTCAAAGGGTGGAGACACCCAGGATGTGGAAGGGCGAGAACCAAACGCCTCTACGTAGACCAACTCGTCCTCGCAAGGATTGAGGGTAGACCAGTTCCCCCTCTGCTTGAGGATCTCAAGGATGTCAGAAAAGGAGACATCCTCAGAGGGGGATCATGGGGACCCTTCCGACTCATCCAAGTCGGTGTCAGATATGACGGATTCAGGGGAGTCCACATGCTTCCTTTTACATTTCCTCTTCCGAGGGGGCTCCCCTGACGGATCAGGGGAGGCCTCAGAAGAGGAGGATGCTCCCAATGGGGGCACCTGAGGCATAGGATCTCTGCGGTCAGGGTCGAGAGGATGGGTAGAGACAGTAGCATGCACTACAGTGGGAGGAGCTGAGGGAGCCGACCGAGGAGCAGGCACAGGGGCCAGCACACTCCTCATGACCTTGAAAGCACCCCTATCAGGCAGGGAAGAAGGTCCCCGCTCCGAAGAGATAAGGACCACTCCCGGCACCGAGAGGGATGGCTCCGAGGCCGATGTCGGAGCCGAACTCACCTGCGCCGAGGCCCCGAGAGGGAGAATGGGGTCGGACAAGGGTCCAATGCCACTCACCCCCTCAGAGCCGATGAGGGAGTCACAGCGCCTGGATCCCTCCAAGGACTGGCACCACAGAAGAAATTGGAGCCGAAGATGGAGCCAAAATGGGTGGTATCGGCTCCGACGTGTTGATGGTCCCAGCTCCCACAAACTCCGGCTGTGAACTCAGAGGAAGAGTCGGAGGAGGAACTGATGATGGAATGGGGATAGCCACTGTCTGTTGAGAAGGGCTATGAAGCATCTGGGCCAGTGCCTGCGACTTAAGGAGTCTGCTAACCACCCTCTTGAGGTCATGGTCTAAAAGCCTGGAAGACCAAGAGGAATGGGACCGATGGCTGCACTCCGAAAGCAAAGGAGATCTCGGAGCCGAATGGACCGACTCCAAAGAAGGGGACCTGGAGCGTTTACGACTCAAAGACGGTTCCGACATAACTATCGGAGCCGACCGATTTCTTGAAGCCTCGGCTCCAGCCAGAGCCGATGCAGAAACAGAAGTAGCGCCACTGGTCGGAGGCTCTGTACTCGGTGCCGACGATTTAGTGGGCTTGGAAGGTTTGCCCGACGAGGACTTGGCCGGGGAACCTTCGGGCTTCAACAAGCCTCTCAAAATCAACTTTTTTATTTTTTATTTTATTTGCATTTGTTTAACCAGGATAGTCCATTGGGCTCAAGAACCCGTTTTCAATGGAGTCCTGGGGAGAAAAGCTCCGCATACATATTTAACAGAGAATGAGGATATGCATAGACATTTCATGGGGTTCAACATGAGAAAAGTACCAAATCCAAATACAGAGGATATACATATACATTTGATGGGGTAAGACATAGTACAATTTATGTAATTAAACATGCAGAGACAGCTGAAACAAGGCAATAAGAGTAACACCAAATTTATAAAAAATTTTTTTTTTTTTTTTATATAGAGTTAGTGTAGTATACAGGTAGGCCAAGGGTAATGCTGCCTGGTGTTCATACAGTCAGAACTTAAAGAGTTACTAGATGAAATAGTAGGTTACGAAGGGTGAGAGCAGGAGCATTGCCATGTGGAGGTTAGATAAGAGTGGAGTGATTTTTTGAAGGATGGGAGGCTTGTGATGGTACGAATAGAGGGAGGAAGGGAGTTCCATGAGCGCGCTAGAGAGAAGGACAGGAGGTTTTGTCCAGAAGGGTGGTGGGGTCTATGTATTTCTATGAGGTTTTGATTGTTTGATCTTAGCTGTCTTTGTGTGTGGTGCATTTTAAAGGTAGAAGAGAGGTAGAAGAGAGTGAGGGGACTTGTTTCTGCATTCCTGCAGGACTCTTGGACTGAATGCATGGCAGACAGAACAAGAGTCCTGCAGGTGCAGAGGGCCTAGTCAATAAACACAAGAAGTGTGACCATCTGTCAGAGACATTTTCTGACAGCACGAGTCACACTTCTTGAAGCCTGAGACCATGGACTCCTTAGACATCTTGTGGTAAAACACACCCAAACACACACTCACACACCACACTAAAGAAAACTTAGTCCAGTCACTTCACCACACCAAAGACTACGATTAAAATAATTAAACTGTCAATTTAACTGAAGACAAAATTGGCCCGAAGGCCTGATAATATGAGGGGAATGGTTAGGACCGAGGGGATAGAAAAAACAAACCCAAAAGGGGACTATATAAGGCGGGTTACACTAAACGGGTAAAGGGGAAATAAATGTACACTAACCCTGAAAATAAAATGGAAAAACCTTACCAGAAAACTGCTTCTGAAAAAAACTTTACCAGAGAGCCGGCAAAAACGCAACCTCGCAGCTAAACGGCAAACGAGATCTGGGTAGTTAGCGCCTAGCATTGTGGGATACAGGGTTACCTTGAGCCGGTAAAAATAGCTCTCGAGCTTTGGTATAAGCCGAGTCGGAGCCGGCTCCGAACCCATCCAGCAAGAATGAAGGCGAGATTGACAACTTAACATTGTATAGTTATCCCCTTTGGGAAAAAAAACATGTACCCATGAATTACCACATAGGTGGCAGTACAATAAACACCAAAAGTGTGATAAGAGACTTAGGGACACAGGTGGACAGTGGACTCACCTTCAATAACCACATCGCCACAACAGTCAGGAAATCCTTCTATGTGGCACACCTCATCACTAAGGGCTTTTCATCCAGAAAAAAGGAGGTCATTGTCCCACTGTACTCATCCCTCATTAGACCCATTATAGAATACAATGCCCATTTGGTATGTACCTCTCAAGACATCTGCAACAACTGGAAAGGCCGCAGAAATACCTCACTAAAAGAATCACAGGCCTAAAGCAGATGCCCTACGCTGACCGCCTAAAAAATTCCAGCTATACTCTGTCGCATATCGTCTACTCCGAGGCGATCTCTGCTTAACATACAAGGCTATGTAAAACCCAGAGCTGTTGGACATGCTACACTTAAAGAAATCTCAATCCCTCAGAACCACATGCTCCAGGGATCTAAACCTTGTCATCACAATAAACAAAACATGCTGGAGGGATAGGTTCCTGACCCAGAGACTCCCCAGACTGTGGAATAGACTGCCCATACATGTTAAGCAGAGCGCCTCTTTGGCCCTCTCCAATAGGAACCTTGATGATTGGACGGGAGAAAGGAAATTCACCCCGGGGATCACTTCAGTTGCCCTGCTAGACAGGGGTCCAGGGAAGTAAATAGTGTGGGAAGAAATAGCCATGGAATTGTTATGGCTAGGCTTCTATAGGCCCTAGGGCCGATAGCCTAGTACCAACCTATGAACCTATGAATTGCCCAACAAAGGAACATCTAGAGACCCAATCCAGCTTGGCTCTGAGGCATACACTGGATATGAGCTGTCAAGAGCTCAGTGTCAATCCCACCCCTCCCCAGGAATGGCCAAAAACTTTCAGCTCCAAGAACCTTTAAGATCCAATACTGTCAGAGTCGAATGTGTAAGAGAGAATGTTGGAATACAATATATTAACACAATTTGTTTCCCTAAGAGCTCCAGTGCAAGTAGTCCCCAGGAAATACTAGATCCAAGGACACTGGACCTGAAGGTCAGATCTGTGAAGGAGATACCAAAAGAGGGGCTGTAGGAACAGAACCTAGTCCCCCCCAACAGTAGGAGGTGCAAGAAGGACCCCTAACTGAATCTGGGTCCTCAAACACTTCATCATCCTGTCTGCACCTGTCTTGGACAGGCTCCTTGAAGACAGCATGGACCTTACAGTAGAAGAAGAAGCCATCAATGGTAGCCTGAAGGACCTCTCCTGGAGTAAAAGGGAATGGAGCAGAGGACTGACTAGCTCTGGTAAAAACCTTGCTTCCACAACAGGAAGAGTAGGTGATCCAATGGGTTCTAATGAAACAGTCAGAGCTGATATTTTTGAAAGCCTGGAGTTGTACCCAAGGGTCCATAAGTGTTGAGGGACCTGTTCTCGGCTTCTTTTGAGGGGCCTGTTCTTGACTTCTTTCTCACAGGGCTTATCCTTCTCTAAAGATTTTTCTTTGGAAGACTCATTTTCTCTATCCTACTCTTTTTTCTTATCTGTCTTTCTCCCCCAACTTCTTGCTAGTGGGAGAGCTGGATTGGGATGAGGTCAATTCCCCTGTTGTGGCAGGGAAAAGACCCATAAGTAACAGTTTACACTTACAGTCCAAAACAGCACCAGCCTCAATGGCTGCACATGAAGAACACTCCTCATTCAGATGGGAAGATCCAAATAATAGATACACTTTGAGTGGGAGACCTGAAGGAGAATCTTCTGACCACAAATGGTACAGTTATTAAAACTATGTCAGACAGGTGAGGTAAAGGGAGAAAAAACAAACTGGAAAAAAGAAAAGTTTCCACAAACACTAAAGCACAAAGACAAGACATTATGCTAGAAGTAGTATTATTAGAAGACTACCAGCAAATAATATGACACTGCAAAATACACTATAACAAAATACTTCATTTTTATGGGGGAATTAAAGCTGGGAATGGAAGAAAAAATAAAAAAAAGAAAAGCACTAAACTTCTAAATCAAAGGGAAGATAGAGCTAGGCTGAAAATACAATGACTACAGGCAAAAATCCTAGCTCATAGGTACTGTGATCATGATGAGGAATTAAAGGTATGGGAGGAGCCTGAGCCTTGGATATGAATGTCTGAAAATTGTTGGTGTCAGATCCGTTCAAATCAGATAACCCATCAATTGAGAAGAATGAAGGAGACAACATCAGATTATTAAATTCCTATGAAACCATTAATCTGTGGCTGTACTCCACCATTTAAAATATGCTATATTATTCAAACTAGATAGACTAAAGTCACTCCTGAAAAAATGGGTCTATATTGGAAAGACGAAAGATGAAATAGACGAACCCTATATGATCGACACATAAGCATCGATCTACAAAAAGAGCGAAGGACGGAAACGCCGAAAGACACAACACCAAACAGATTTCCCTGGCCAGCAAGGTGATTGTGGGGATGAGGAAACATTTCCTTTTCCCCATTGCAGAGCGGTCTCGGAGTTGGTACATTTAAGTAGGGGGGCATGTGGGGGGAAATTGTTTTGCGTTGTGTTTGTTTACGTTTACTTTAGGTTTACTTACGTGTATGGTGCTCTTGCTTCCGGGAATCTGAATGGCATTGTGCATTTCGGTGTTTCCGTCCTTCGCTCTATTTGTTGATCGACGTTTATGTGTCACTCTTCTGGCGTTCGCCTATTTTGGGTTTTCTGCTTATAATATAGACCCAAAAAAACAATACATACAAGGAAAACAAGGAATAAATAGCTTTCACGTCATAACACATTTGGCAAATAAAAAAGTTCAGAATTTGCTTTCCATGAACGGAGCTTATTATTTATTGTTTGTCCATTTATTTTGTTTATTTTTATTATTACTTTTTTTAAATGTTCCTCCCTTGTTGAATTTAGTTTGCCAGCCCTTCATTCTAAGAAGCCATCATACAGGGGCTGTTGTTAGGATCCTAAACCTATCCAGTGATGGCTGAATTGAACACCTGCATCACCACAAAGGAGTTCTGTGCCCTCCTCGTGTGTGTGTGTGTGTGTGTGTGTGTGTGTGTGTGTGTGTGTGTGTGTGTGTGTGTGTGTGTGTGTATGTGTGTGTATGTGTGTGTGTGTGTGTGTGTGTGTGTGTGTGTGTGTGTGTGTGTGTGTGTGTGTGTGTGTATGCACTCTCCCATGAACATGCCAACAAGGGTTGTCATCACCAATTTGGATCTCCAAGCTCAGGTCCCCTGGTCTTCCAGCCACTGTTGTTAAGAGACTTGCACAGCAGCAATGTGGCTGACCAGGACCATCATTTCCCTCCACCAGGATGAGCAAGCCAGCATAAGTTACGTACTCCTATTCCCTGCCCAATTCTTCCAATGCCTGAGATTCTAGTCAACTTTAGATTGTCTGGGTCATATTCAGAGCATCATCCCTCTATGCCACCGCCAGGCTTTCTGTCCTTTATTGTTCAGTTCTGAACAATATATCACAGCTTGAAGAGTTCCACTTCAACCATCTGCAAAGAAATGTTCACAGTGACACATTTTAATTAAAAAATAAAAAAGAGAAACAAAAAAGTCTTGTAAAATTTACCATAGGTTCAAATGGAGATGGCAGGAAACAACTGTATAAAGGATCAACCTACCAAACATTAGTGGGTGTGTGTAACATAAAACCTGAAAACTGACAGGTAAAAAAAGCTGTCATATATAACAGGGTGGGAATAATAACTCTATGTCATAATGGGTACACTAAACATATTACAGAAAAAAGAAATGCAAAATGGATAAATAACTCGCTAGTAACAACAAGCATCCAAAAAAAAAAAACCACCCAGCAAGTCAGATACGTCATAGGATTATTAAAACCCTATGTTGTGTTTGACTCACTGTGTGTTTTTTCTTTGGACACTAAACATATTATTTTGGAATGTGAATAGCCTCACAAAGGTAAAAATACTGAATTATATTAAGAAAATCAGAGTGCAATTAGCAATGCCACAGGGACACATTTGGAAAGAAATGAGCATGTGAATTTGATGAAGAAAGGATTTCAGGATGGACATTTAGGAGAATATCAGAGACAAAGGAAAAGGGGAGTACTTATACTAATTGCTAGAGGAGCTCCAGTAGTGATGGAAGAGCGAAAAAAGATAGTAATGGTAGATTTGTGGTAGTAAGGAGCTACTGGCAAGGGATGAGGATTATGCTGGCATGTATTTATATTCCACCTAAAACTGCTATTATGGAGCTTAAGAAAATTTTGGAAGAAACAATCGGTTTTCAGCCAGGAATATTACTTATAGGTGGGGACTGGAACTTGCTTTGCAACAGTGAGAATGTATCTGGGGGACCTAGAAGAGAAATATAATAAGAGAGGTTAGATTACTGAAGAAATTTATGAAAATATTTGGTATGGAAGACATGAATTCAGCAGCTGGAACTCAGAATTTACATATTATTCTCCAGGGTACAATAACTGGATTAGACCTGACAAAAATTATATTTCATAGGAACCCGTGCATTTAATCAAAAGATTTAACACACATCCAATAACTATTTCAGATCATGTGCCAATAGTAACTAAGATAATAATGCAGAGTAATGAAGTAAAACTGAGGCACTGGCACTTCCTGACTTACCTGCTAAAAAGACAGCAATTTAAGGAAAGGGTAGTGGAAATTATTTCAGATTTACTAGGGAATACAGAAATTTCTTTAGAAGTTACAGCTAGTGAGTGGGATAAAATGAAAGTGGAATTTAAAGTTAGGGTAGAAATAAAAGAAAAATAAATATTTTTGAAGAAGTAACAATAATTATTTAGAGAGCTGACAAAGAAGGTATTGCAGAATAAAGAAAATTTCACAGAACAAAAAGAGGTGCAACTGCAGGGTGCTGAAGAGAAAATAAGGAAGTATCTGGATAATATGCAGGAATTTAGAAAATTACTGTTAAGCAACAGTTTTTTTTTTTGTTTGTTTATTTTGATAATAACTCCACAGCACAAAACTTTTAGCACAATGACTTAGTCAACATAAAGTAGAAAGGGTTGTTGCCAAACTAAGGGAGCTTATAACAAGAAAAATAACTAGTGATCCTGTAGAGGTATTAGAGAGATTTTGGAATTTGTATGAAAATTAGTATAAAGCAGAGGAATGTGGGAATCAAGAAAAAGTACAAATGGCAATATTTATGGAAGACCTAAGTATGCCAAGGTTAAATATAGATGAAGCTCAACAATTAACAGTTACTGTAGGAGGAAATGAGATAAAAACAGTGATGTATAATCAATCTGCAGAAAAAATGCCACAAATAGATGGTATTCCTGTGGAATTTTGGAAGTCAGGAGGAAAGAAAGCAATAAAGATCTGGAAGTTTTTGTTTAACAGTACTTTAAAAGGAAGGAAGCACCAACACCTAGAAGAAAATTGTGGTGGCTGCAATATCTAAAGAGGGTAAAGACCCATCAGGCCCACATTCATACAAGCCCATTTAAATTTTATATCATGGTTATAAATTACTTATGTCTATAATAATTTGCAAAGGTGTTGACACAATTGATAGATATGGATCACTATGGCTTTATACAGGGGAGGCAAACATTTGACAGCGTTAATAGAACAATGATGACCCAGAGGGAAGCAGAATGTAAGAAAATACTGCTGTTGTTAGTGGATCTTGATGCACAGAAAGCATTCAATAGAGTAAGCAGGGATTTTATGAGTAGGGCACTGGAAGCATTTGCATTCCCTGATACAACAATAAAGTTAATTAGGAGGACATATGAGAAATTGGAGGCAAAAAGTAAAAAGGGAGGGTTCCTCTCTGATAAGCTGTGTCTGAGCAGAGGATCCAGGCAGGGGTGTCCTATTTCCCCTTTGTTATTTGCATTATATTTAGAGCCTCTGGCAAAAAAAAATAAAGGACTCAGAAATTCAAGGATATAATTTGTATGTTAAACAAGAAAAGCTGACTTTATTTGCAGACAATACCTGGCTTTATTTGCAGACAATATTATTTTGAACCTGATAAAACCAAAAAAGGCTATCTCAGCACTGTGCAACATTCTGGACCAGCTTCAAGTCTTTTCAGGATATACAATTAATGAAGACAAAATAAAGATTATAGCTGTAAATTATGTACCCACACATGAATCAGTTCTACAAATCCCATATTTACGGAGACAGTATTTAGGAATATAGGTTAAAAAGTATTCAGTTATGGTAGCTAAGGATATGTGGGAATAGATTAAACAAAAGATAATATAAAACCTGAGAAACTTGAAGCTCTTGCTTACAGATATGGATAGCAAGATACAAGCAGTGATTTTTTTTAATCCCTTTACTTTTATATACAGGTACATCTAAGGAAATTATTTTTGAGCTGGGATACAGGATCTGAATTGCCTAGATATGGTAAGGCCTTCTTAAGTTTAATTCTAATGACTGTCTTTTGGCAAGCAATTTAGGCAATTACTATAAAATGGAAATCAAAGTCTAAACTGGCTGTATGTGAAGTAGTGAATATTATAACAGATATAAGAATTGGAAGTGGAATCTTCAGAAAAGGCAAGGAGCAAATTACATAGGAAAAATGGAAATTGTGGAAACAATATATGCAGAATAATGTTTTGGAGGAGGAGTGAGGTTTAAGGGAAGGCAATTTATGTAATGTTGGTTTGATAATTACATAAATGAATATATGTGAGGTATAATATTTGTAACTTGGAACATGTTGACATGGTTTATTTTCTTTTATACAAATGCATGTTTGTTTGTGGCTTAAGTGATACTTAAATAAAGGTGTTAAATAAACAAAAACAATTATAAATAATCTTTTTACCCCAGATAAGGATCCTATTAACAGCTGTCTCTGTCATCATTCACACTAATTACCAAAAAGCTCACAACTCTTCCTGACCAACCAGGTGATGTCAGACTTTTTAGTTTATCTAACCATCTTGAATCAAAAATCACTACTGCAAACAGGGCATAATAATTCCTGTCAAATTGAGCTTTTCCTTCCACTCATTTTTCACTTCACTGGATACATCAATAATTTTCAATTCAATCATTTATCTTCCCATATATTCAGTTTTAACTGTTTCAGTCTCACTTACGATTTCGTCATTTTCTTAAATCCCTAATCAAGATTGTCAAACTTAAATCACTTTTTCTTTGCAATAGCAACAGCTTAAAAACTTCATTCTTTAAATTTACACTCTCTCATTTTGTTGGCAAAGTGAGAATGGTACCTTAAAGGCACCTCTGAATATCCTTGCTCCACAAATACTGTTCCCTCTACCATCACTAATTTCCTATTCAGTTTCCATAATTTCCAAAAGATTTGTTATATCCCATAACAAGTCAAGAATTCATTCAATACTGGCCTGTTCTTGCCATACCTGATGGCTCTTTTTGACAATGGCGGGCATTTAGCATATGCAGTACTCAAAATGTCCACTGTAAAACTAGTCCATTCTGTCACCTTACCTTTTATAAAGTCAGGTAAATTACCATCTAATATTAGATTCCTGTTTCATGTTTTATCCTCCAGTCTAGTATGATAGGTCTTAATATGATCAAGCCTCTTAACTGTCCATGCAGCCATCTACAGAATCTCTGCAATTTGCTGCTTAATGTGCTCCATCACCTCCTGCTGTCCTTGCAGGCAACCATTCCATCAATGATGGCAATGTTGAGTCTTTTTATGTAGACAGCAAACATCTTTGTAAAATTCGACAACTCAGTTTGTATTGCCTTAAGCCTGTTCGCCAGCCTCAATAACTTTTTCAGCTCTTTCGATGATGAACAAGAGACATCATGCAAGCTGACTTAAAGTCAGTAACTTGTTTCCTCTCAAATTATTCTTTTTCCAGTGTGCAATCCATTGCCTAAATGACTGGTGAATACGCAACACCTTTATTTTTGTTCTTATATTGATCAATTTTGGTAATTTAATTATATGATTATCATACAAGCTTGGATGAAGGGTCCCAGAAAAGGATCCAGCCTCAAGCAGAATTGCAAATTCATCCTGACTCAATCATTTTGAGATGTGGGACATAATACAGATGTAATTTTGTAAGGGCAGTTAATTAGGTTACATGACTGTTTCAAACTAGGGGCTGTGAGAGTGATGTGAAGGACAGTGAAGCCTACCATTAGGTTTAACAAAACTTTCTATATTGTTTTATTATACTAGTTTGGGTATTTGTTACTGTCCTGAGACTTCCTTTGCTAGTTAGCTGTACCTGATGTTATTAAGTAATACTATTTTGTATATGGAATCAGGGGAGGACAGGAATGAAGGTGGGTGAAATAAGAATCCCACATTAATTCCAGCTAGAATCAATACTTTTTCATGCTTTGAAAACAGTATTGAAGGAAGCAATGCCAATGTACTGGAATGTAATTCTCTGTCTCTCTTGTAGAGTAGAATCTACAACCTTAGCTCACATTTTCTAGAAAAGTTATCTAAGGACAATGCCATCATGTATTTCTTTTCAGTTCATACACCTTATAACTGCACAGCAAAATTCCATTTGTGTAAGTTGTACCAGTGGCATACAGGGATAAAGTTCTGACTACAGCTCAGGCAAAACAAGTTTGACTAACAGCTCAGGCACTTGACAGAGCAGATGGACAGGAATGCCCAGCCTGGGGTGAGTGATGTAACCGCCTATCCAACTCAAGCTGCTTCTCCAACTATACTGCCTTGGCTGGAGAGGAGGTGCTCATCATGAAGAGCAGATCTGGCCAGTACAGGAAGGATGTGGTCATCTCCACCAAAACTGGGGATGGTGACCTTGCTGGCATATGTGGGACAATATGCATGGTACCAAATCATAGATTACGGTATACTATTTGTCATATCAATATTAGAAAATTACAAGTAAATACACAGAGCCATTGATAGCTTATCTAGCACTAGATGCAGTCCACAAAACTGGCATTCTCCCTCAACTGTAAGTTGAGGAGAAAATAGGCCCTCTGCCCAAACTGATAACCAAATAAAAAAAAAAGTCCTTACTATGAGTTGAAGAGTTGAGGACCAAAAAACATAACAAGGGGTTTGTTTCAGTTACAATACTACACACAGAAAGCACTTCAGCCGTAACTGCAAATACAGTATCCACTGCAATGCCACCTCATTGGTGACTGCTAATTACTCACTCTAACATCTTGATCCCAGGGCAGCTGTCTCCTTTACATCTCCCTAGCTACACCTCTGTAAATACGCCAAATTTGCTGGTATGTGAGGTTTTTAATAAACGATACATACTTTAGAACACCAGCCCTTTTTTTCAAGTCTATAACACACTTTTGGATTAGCTATAATAGAGTCTCTTTTCTTGCAGAGGTCTGCCTCAGTCTAATAATTTATATTTTAAGTTATGAAGCATCCAAGGACATAGGTGCAAGTGCATATTTTACCTCAGTGGTTGGCACAAGTGGTTGACTTTTGTACTGTTGAGGCAGTCTTTTACATTTTGTGGAAATGGAATAGTGGCACAGCAGTTAGCACTGTTACCTCACAGTGCTTCTTTCTTCATTTTGTTTCTTAGTTTGGACACATTCTGTGCTGAGGCTGAATGTTTTCACTGTACCCACTTAGGCTTCCACTTTCTGCTCAAGTTTCCTTCCACACTCAAAGACATGCTGTAAGTGAACTGGTGATCTTCCAAACTGCCTGCAGATGTGTATGCCATGTGTAAACAAGAGTGTGTACACCTATGACAGACTAGCATCATATCCAAGGTTAGTTCCTCTGCTTTGTGCCCACTGATGCCAGGATAAGCTCCAGCATCCAATGATCTTGAACTGAATATAGGAGCTAACTGGAAAATGAATAAATGTTCAACCAAAGTAGCAGACTACTGTGTTGACAGATCTCATTGTGCTAGATTTTTACTGCAGTGAGCAACACAGCTAGCAGACTATATTTTAAGAGTATTTTACGTTTTGTTGGAATTATGCAATCAAAGAAGCTATTTTCATATGTAACAGAACTGAATCTGCAAATACTTGACAAAGCAAGCACCTGGCTTTGCATTTTAGACCATTCAACAAGAAGCAGGCTTGGATTTAGGGAAAACATTAGCAGAGGTAACTAGCTTAGTTAAGACTTAAGTATTTTTCCATTCTGAGAAATGAAAGTATATAAAACATATTTAAAGCATTTTCATGTTTTATTTCATACTTTCAGTGATGCGTAACTCTCTAGTTTTGCTTTTGCTAAAGTTTTGAAATTTATATCAGAACTATATCAAAGTGGTGTTGGCTTTACTGGGGAATCAAAACACTCCTGCTAATGTCAATATTCTTTCTAACTAAGAAGGGAGCAGGAGGCAGGCAAAAAAGGATGATGTCAGCTTGTGGGAGGTACTGCTTGAGGGAAAGGAGAACGGGACAACCTGCAGAACCAAAATAGTAAAATGCACAGAAAATAGATTGGAACATGTAGACAGTAAGAGGTATGTGTGATTTTCACAACATTAACTATTTATTGCTGTTATAAAAACAAAATGTTGTCAGAAGATGGCATCTTTGACACTTTCCTTTTAAGACAGACTTTTACATTTTGGTGGCACTGTTTTGTACAAGTAGCTGGCTTAGGACAGGAAAGAACTTAGTTTAATTGTATTTTACTGCATCAGTAAGCACATGCAGCTGGCTTTGTATATTTTAAATTTAAATTTTAATTTAATTTTAATTAAATTTTTAAACTGTATTCCTAAAGTAGCAGGCTTGGAATCTGACAGAACTCAATCTGCTGAGATCGCAGCAAGACATTTTTTTGGCATCATTATACTCTTGTGTGCTTCCAGTTTTTATTATAGCAATAACCCACGCCTGGGTGTGGGTAATGCTAAATTTACCCACGGTTGTCGTGGTTTGGTCCCGAGCGGCCCGAGGACCAAACAAAGCCAACCGTTGGTAAATTTAGCATTACCCACACCCAGAAGTGGGTTATTGCTATTATACCATGACATTATTTAAGAAAAGAAACTATTACTTTTCTTAAATAATGGCATAGTATAATGCCTGTTTACTGCCCTTCCGCAGATGTCTGGCATCCGAGGCAGTTCTGATGTACTGCGGCGCCTGCGCGGTACATCAGAGTTGAGCAAAAGCAACGGAGAAAGCAAGATCTCCGTTGCTTTTTTAGTAGCTATGTTAAATGAGTTTAACATAGCGAGACAGTTTTAAAATAAGCAACGGACATCTCCGTTGCTTATTTTAAAGCTGTCTCGCTATGTTAAACCCATTTAACATAGAGAGACAGTGTTTTTAAAAAACGAGTTATACTAATGGAAAAAAGTCCGGGCGACCGGACCTTTTTACATTAGTATAACTCGATTTACAACGGGCACGCTGGCCAATCAGTGTGCACGTTTTGGGGGGATCATGGTATAATCTCCAATCACGCTGTCCCATGTTTTCTAATATGTGTTCTTATTTAGAAATATGGAGGAAAATTCACCTCTGGCAGCCATGTTAAACCCACAGAAATGTATGTCTAGGTAAGCCTATGAGAGGAGCATTGCTGATTATGTAACAGATTATGTAACATTCAGTTCTTGTCTGAAGAAAAACAATGTGTCACTGCTTAATTTACAACAGGAGTCTATTCAAGAAGTAGAGAGGGTGCTGCACAATGAATCTCTCTCTGTCTGTCTCTACTATGCTTTTTAAGATTTAGATCACTGGGTCTGGTACTTGTTGGACTATTTGATTTGTGGATATATAACAGATCCAGAGCCACTGGGTCCTTAATGGCACAGAAGACAAGGCATAGAGCTCACCTCAGGAGATAAGATACTGAACACAAGCTCAGTGCTTCCACACTTTTCTGGCAGCTTGGGATTTTTTAAGCCAGTGATCTTAGTTAGGAACCTCCGAGGTCTTTAGAAGTGTCTAGTAAGGTACATCCCAAAGGAGGCATTGTATTTCATAACTAGTCTAATCAAGGCAGAATATAAGGGGACAATGACATCTTTAGATATGGATGATATTCCTTTGGCATACAACTGAGATAAGCAGAAGGACTTTCTGACTATTGTCATTACCTGAGGTCTTCAACAGCATTCCTATTTTGGAGTCGGGTGTTGCCTATATTGTATGCTGGGGGAAGGACTGTTTACAGAATATAGCAATATTGCTCTTTTTAGCATTTAATTTGAGCCTGTTTTTAGTACTCAAGGAATGTACGAGTGTAAGTTCTTGCTGAACACCTTGGGTGTTGGGGGAGCTGACAATCAGTTTACAGTCATCCACAAGCATGGTTAGCCAGACGACTCAGTTAGTGGCATGGAGATTAAAAAATTAAATGCTGAATAAAAGAGGTCCCAGCACTGAACCATGCAAAGCACCACTGGTCACCTTCATGTCCTGTGATGAGGTACCTGATACCCTCACCTTATGGGTTATTTTATCCAGTTAACTATCCATCTTAACAAATAGGGATCCATTTGTAATGCATTATGCTTACTAACTATGCTTGAATGAGAGATGGACTCAAACAAGTTGGACAGGCCAAAGTACACTGTGTGGACAGATTTACTAGAGAAGGTCTATCCTAGACAAAGCCAAACTACTGTGGATCCAGCCCGATGACATTTTTAATGTCACATACATCAAGTCAGAAATAATGAATTCCATGGCCTTGCAAAAAAACGACCTGTCAGTTTTACGGACCTACAATTCCTGGGGTTAGAGGTGGGGCCACCCTTGCAGTGTGGCATCATTAATGATGTGTGCCAAACCTCAGGGACAAAGCCAGTGGCTAAATCCAGGTTAAATAGTTTTATACGGCTACTATACTACTTGCAAGTAGAACCATTCATTTTACATTACATTCTGACTGCATCTTAGTTTGTGCAGTGCATGGTCTCCCTCTGGGTAATCTCACATTTAATTGTTTTTCTGAATACTAGATAAAAAAAAAAAAAAAAACAGAAAACTTGGTGGTTAGAGCTATGACCATGAAATGAGTAGATATGTATGCCTCTCACACATGCTATGCAGTTTCTGCACATTACAGAAGGCCCTATATGAATACAAAAGCTCTCAAACACCTGAGGCATACTACAAATGACAATCAGATATTATACCAAACTATTTCTCTAACTACTCTGCAACTTGAGTTTCCCACAATATCTTCTGGCAGTGAAAATATGCAACAAAAGCTATTAGCAGCTTAAACTAATGCATTTTGTATACTTAATATAGATACACAGGTTGTGCTGGATTATTCACATAGAGTGACATCTGGTGAGCAAGGACAGTAATGTGCTAATTAATAAAAGGGACACAAAACAAAGAAATGTGCGCACACCCAAGAAATGTGTACAACACTATGCTGATTGGTCTACTGTACCTTTGATTTCCAAGGGACCTTCGATGTTTAAGTTTTGTTTCTTGTTGTCATTTTGACTTTCTTGAGTTACAACAGCCCGCTGGTACATCCCTCTCTGTACTTCTTCAAAGACTAAAAACATGTTGTGCACTCGTGCTGTATAGCCAGCTAGTTCAGTGACCTGGCAAACATACAATGTTATGAATAAATGAATGGCTCCATCGAGACAGACATCAACATTTCTCAACAGTTGCCTTTAACCTACTTAAGTTCTTTAATTTCTAATATGATACAGAATGTCAGCATGAACTTTACACAGAATGCAGAAATCTTGAACTGTAGAACACAGTGTGACATAACCATCAGGAATGAGGCAGCAAAACAGAAATATGCTGATTACCTTCAAAACAGTAAACTGATTGACTTATTTCGCTGTAAACCTTATTCTGACTGTTGACAATGACAATTCACTGACTTTTTTTTCTGTAAGTGGGATCCAGCCTGCTACTTCCTTAGGCTGTTCATACTCCTGCTACCCCTGTTGCCAAGGATTACACATCCTGATAACAAACACAACACGGATATAACATACCATAAAAGCAAAAGGAATCAGCAATATGTAGCAGTTAAACAAAAACCTATTTGCCATTATCAAACAATCCCCTGCAATGGCTGTTTACATTTTTTTTTATTTTGTTCAAATGTAATTTTACCTCACATTTTTGGTCTTTACCTCATAATTTTTTTCTGTCAAATCATTGATGACTGAAGCCACTAAATAATGAAAGACATTTAAGTTTCTGTCTTCTTATCAATCAGAAAAATGTGTGCCAATATTTGATCAACTTTCTAAATTTATAAAATCAATATTTAAAATCTGTGACTATTTTTGGGTCTTTGCTCCCCTCCCCCATTATTTTTGCTTTGTCCAGCTTTCAAGAGGTATCTTTCATAGCCTTGTCATGTGCATGGGTGTAATGTAAATGGTCAGTAAACATGCAGCAGAGAGACGATTCATATTTGTTTTCCACACTCAGCATATATTTCAGGTTGAGTAGCCATAAATCTGCTAACAAATGACATTACGAACAGGATTTTTTAGCTCATAAAGGAGAAGTTGGTGACAGTGGAAGAGTGTAACACCAAAACAGTGGCAAAGACTGATGGATGTTCACTAAATACTGGAATGTTAAACAAAAAATGAGCACTCATAGAGTACAATATTTCATTAAAATAATAAAGTAACAGACAGTGTATCAAATAAATGACTTTTCTTAAAACAGTTGTAAAGGGTTGTAAAAAATATCCCAATCACAGCATCAAAACCATGCTTTTACATTTGTTTTACACATACTGCAGCTTGACACAAGTCCTTAGCATCTTAAAGAGTTTCAAGACTTAACGTGCGCCTAGACTTAGCAACATTTACCAGATTTCAGACATTAAAAGTCATCCTGAGAGTACTGTTCAACCCCACGGAGTTCCCAGCACCACAATAATGAGTACATTGAACAGCAACTGCCATCATACCACAGATGTGTACAGTTCAGCTTCATTAGTATCTCAAAATGGTGGGGAGTAGCCTATCCAGAGAATGTAAAAGGACTACTACCATCATCAATGCTATGTGGTTATCACCCATCCCCCTTAATGGTACTAAGGAAGCCACAGAAGCCCTACTAGCATATAAATTCTTTTAAAAGTAGTCATCACCTTTATTTATTTCTACAAATCATAAAAATCTTATTAAACACATATATTCATTTAATCCTGTCATAATTATATTTACAATCTCATTCAAGCATCAACAATGACTGTATTCATTCAATCATAATACTATACATCCTTAAACATGACATAATTTCTTTCATAATTCCCCAACTCCAGCAGTACTATAATTTTATACACATCCTGACATACAATAATGCACCTCTGTTTTCTTTCATGTCTAATATCTAAAAGGTTATGGCAATGAGGTTATCCATATCTTCTCCTCTCATAAACGTATATAACATTCTCACTTAAAAATTAACTATTACACATCTCACAAAGGAGGTAACACAGACCAACACAGTCCCTTCTACACCAATTACAACTCTTGTACTTCAAACAATAAGCAAGTGCTGAGTTCATATCCAATCCACTCTGTTGTGCCATCACTATAAACATAATAGCATATACGCATTATAATGGTAATTAACATTGGTTTCCAATTCAAGATTTTCAATGTTCACAAACATTTTCACCACGCTAAAACTATTAAATTGTTGCTAGAGCGCAACTGATACAAAAAACACAAAAGAATATAGCAATAATGCTTCCCCACCCCTAAACATATACCCATTATTTTAACAAACGTATTAATAACATATAACGAAGTACATCCATTTTGCTACATTCCTCCCTCTAGTAATCACAGTTTGTGTGGATAGAAAGTCACCCTCCCCCATCAAAAACACCAACAGCTTATTGGGCTCCTGTCAATCAATCAACAGCACTGTTTTTGAGTGCTGTATGATTGAAAGAGAAGGAGCAACAAAAGTTTCAACGACAGTGGAGTTTTCTTTTTTCTCCATTGTTGCGTGAGTTTGGAGTAGGCAATTTAAATTTAAGGGTGAAAGGGGGTTTGCCCCTGCAACCTTTCCTCCATGGTTGGGTAAAACTTGTTTTGCACTTTTCCCATTGATCATACAGCACTCGATGAAATTACTGCCAATGAACAGACATGTGTCTCATATCATATTATAGCACTTCATCCTTCAAAATATACATGTCCCAGCCCATCCCAGCAGGCGAGTCAGTATTCCCACTTTCATCTTTCTGACCATTTTCTTTCACAATTCAATAAATTCAAATAATATTAACATGTCAATACAAATCTCTTGGGTGGTGCAGTGGTGCAGCAGTTAGCATTGTCGCCTTACATCAAGAGGTTCTCTGGTTCGATTTTTGTTGCATTTGGGTGGGTTTACAATGGGTGCACGGGTTTCCTCCCACATTCCAAAGACATGTGTCTGCAGCATTTCTCCTCGGGCTTCCGCTGAAAATGGGTTCTGACCCAGTCAGACTTTCCTGGTAAACAAATGTTAAATAAAATAAAGGTCACATCCGCATACACTGGAGTCGGGGCTTTCTTTCTCCATGGAAGAATCATATATCCCCCAGAAAGACTGCTTATTCCACAGTGTCAAAAAGGGAAATACTGCCAACCTAGCTGTCTGGAATGTTGTAAATAATTCTATGCCATTTGTAAATATTGATATGATTCATACAGAAGTGTGTGTAAAGGTGTACAGTACTGAGCTAAAATGTAACCACAGCATGCCCTGCTGGCTTAGAATAGAAATGTATATAAACTATTGTAATTGTGTAAATGTGTATGTTTTAACAGTGGAAACTAGAATAGAGGGTTAACTTGCAAAACTTCAAAAAAATAAGTTGAAATTAAATTATTTTACGATTGTGCTATAAATGTTATCTCAGTTTCAGTGCAGTAGCAGACACAGTGCCTAGAGCTAGAAGTTTTTTGTATTGTCTTGAAGGAGAAGTAATTGCTAGGCTTGAGATATGGAAGTGTTTTATTGCTTTATGAATTCCTAGCAGCTGCACAGCTCTAAGCAATCATCTGAAGGCTATGTATTTTCACAGAGAGATGCAAAAATTCTGTTCGTTTTTGACAAAGGGGGTTTAGCTTGGGAACTAAAAGTCGCGTGACAAAAGGTGATGTCATCCAAGCTAACCCAGCAGTAATACTCAATGTGGATTTAGGTACTCTCTCAGAGACAGGATGTGCATTTTGTATTTTGTCTTTGACCTGGAAACATCCACTCATCACCATCTTCTGCACTTCTACCTGCGTGTTGTTCTGTAAGTAAGTTTTTAGGACATAGTAACTCTTTAGGTTCGGATAGGAATATAATAAAGTGTAGCTCAGAGGTAACTTTATTTATTTGAGACTGTCCTGCAATGTTGTTTTAAATAATTCCTGCAATTTTGAACTCTGATGTAACTGATTACTTGCCGAGTATTGTCTTATTTTTTTACTAATTATTAGTAAATATATTTAAACCTATCTTTGTGGCTGATATTTGTGAGACATATTTAAACTCTTACAGTACTTGCATATATATTTGGTGACACTGTACAGGCCACTCCTAAATGGCCTTGCTTTTGGTCAGACTAGCGTTTGGATTAATAGCAACATTACACACTAGGATTGGATATCCTTTGTTAAGGGACTTATAGTAGCTGATAAGGATTGCTGATGGGAGCTGGAACTACCTTATAGTCTGGGCAGAAGGGGGCATAGCTAGTAAACCTGTGCTAGCCTTTCCCAAGTGCGTGCGTATGTGTTTGTATATAAATCAGTCTGTGTGCTCTTAAGTGAAATTGCACTATACTGTGTGAGTACTTGTCATCCTCCCAGTGTGTAAGTTACCCACTGTTGTCAGTGGTGAAGACTGAGGCTCTTTGTTTACTGGCCCAGTGCTGGGGCGTCACATATTAATTGGCTGGCAGTGGGGGGATAGCCACATCACATATTAATTGGCTTGTAGTGGTGTGGATATCGAATCCCTGTAGCCTGTAAACAGTGGTCACTAAGGAAGGTGTTTGTACTCTCAATCAGCCACACAGTAAACACTCATAGAGTTTCATATCACAATTGTTTTATTCTTTTTGGTAGGTTACTTTGTCAGGGAGAGCAGGCAAGTATGTCAGCAGAGGAGTATGGCAAGCTGACAAGGAGCCAGTTGGCTGAGATGTGCCAGGCTAAAGGACTGGTTCATGCTAACCTGATTAAAGCAGAAATTATTGCAGCCTTGGGCACAGCTGCATCACAGACCAGATATCAGGAAGACAACCAAACTGGCCTTGGAGATGTATAACTCTCAGAAAATGGACAGTTCAACCTTGCCACAGAGGACTTAAAAATACATCTGGAGTTAAAGAGACTTGAACTGGAGGACAAATGTTTGGAAATAAAATCAGAAGAGAGACTAAGGCAGGCTGTGTGTATGTTTTTGTATATAATTCAAACCTCAAAGTGTGTGTGTGTGTGTGTGTGTGTGTGTGTGTGTGTGTGTGTGTGTGTGTGTGTGTGTGTGACGTGTCAGCTACTTGGACATGGACACGAAGCAGTGGTTGGACGGAGAGGATGCTGGAGGTCTTTGTTTGGCCACTCAGCTGAGATCTCAACTCTATAGCTGTGCCAGTGGGGAGTCCTATTGGGGATCTGGAGAAAGAGGGAAAAACCAGCCCCAGGCGGACTGTGGTGTCTGTGTGGTCTTAAGGGAAATTGCACTTTACAGTGTGCACTTGTCATCCTCCCAGCGTGTACGTTCCCCACTGTTGCCAGTGGTGAGGATTGAGGCTCCTTGATTACTGGCCCAGTGCTGGGTCGTCACACCCAGCATGCAGAAAAATACGTCCCCAACTTAAATTTGAGTCAGCCAATACTAAGCAATTTCACAAAAGTGAGGAAAAATCTTCACCAAATGCCCTAAATCTGTAAATCATATTAGGAAACCTGTTATTCTATAACAGACAGCTACCCGTAGAAGGGGACGTGGTAGGCAGCCAATGCAACTTATTTCTGATTAAGCATTTACTGACAATCCATTTAAGATTAATACAAGCCAGAAGCTCATACCACATTAAATACAAATCACGGCATTCAAATAAGTATTTCTTATAAGCAGAAATAATAAAATATATTTAGAATCTCCATCTTGAACAGCATAACATAATTCATAATTATCAACTATTTACACCTCAAGTCTAGAGATCTAAAAATTTTTGGGACTATCGAGCATATATTGAGTCCATATAAAACCGGAAACAACCACAGTTTTCCCTCCCATTGTATCAGTTTGAATTACTGATGTTGGTCATTCAACCTCACTTTCGCAGGCTGTCAAAACAAACTCAGAACTCAGAAGGTGTGGAGCACAATTCACAACCTGTCCATATACACCAACACATCAGAAAAACAACCCATTCCCACACAAAATAAAACTTTCAAAATTGCTCGATAGTCCCAAAAAATGTTAGATTGTTCTGCTTCCACCCTTTAATTACCTTAAACATTTTGGGTCCACCATTCAGTTGTCTCCACAGAACAATCATTATCAAAATATACCTATTTTCTTCCCTAACAAATAATTTACAACTTCTCCATAGCTGTAAAAGCACTTGTTCTTTAACATACTGTGACTAAGAATGGATTCCAATATTATGCAGATGACCAGCTAGAAGTCACAAATGTGACAGAGATACTGTAAAGGTACAATCGAGTTTTATGCAGTTCAGTGAATACCAGGCTGATCATTCAATTTACATCCCAAACACTGCAAGCCTCCTTCATTCTCTGGTACTCCAGTCCTGCACACATTTTTTCTCTAAGCTTTATCCACCAACTTAACCAACACAGCAATAAATGACACCCTCTTCTCTTAGAGTTTGATAACCAATGCCTTATACATCTAATTTACATTTGCAAAGACATAATAACATCCAATTAGTCTTTTTTGCAAAAACTTTCCTTAACCACATGACTATCCAGCATCACTATAAATCGTGATAAATGAGGATTATTCTACTGAACCACTTACGCAGCATTCACCAAAAGTACCCCAGAAACTGCTAGGAATGCATTTGCCTCCAAAACTTCTTTGATGGCCACATACTCCATATTACAACATAGTTGACAGCACTCAAAAGAAAAAAAAGGCTCTTCCAAGACCCATAATTATGAGTCCCTGAATTATGAGGGGGTGGGGTAGCAGCAAAACTGGAAAAGGTTTTTTGCAGAACAATGAAGTTTCAGGACACTAGGTCACCACATGCTGTCCTCAGTATGGGGTACAGAAAATCAAGGCTGAACAAGAAAATCCTCTATTTTGCAGTGCAACAAGGAAAGGCACTATAGTACCCAAGCTCTTGTACTACTAGGGGAACAGATGGGCAATAGTACTGTGGAGAAGGTACCCAGGCAATCAATGATCATTAATGGGAAGCAGCCAAAAAAGCCTTTCTAGACACCCTGTCCAACACAGGCACCTTCATGTTCAAATAACAGGGTAACCATCTCATTACTGTAGAGACAACATATTAAAAGAAAGGCACCAATTTCCAAACAGTGGAATGGTGAGTTAATGCACAAATGAAGAACAACACCAGAAATTTAGAGTGAGATATTTACATAAAACGTCAGTACTTCATGTTAAGTGCTATGACACTGAGGAACAAATAATCAGAACAAACAAGTGGCAGAACCACTACTGATCTCAAAAAAATAATTTGATAGTTCAAATATAACTGATGTAGAGGAATCAGGACATCAAATTAGTCAGAGATATCTAGGCAAACCAGACAGTCCTATCTAATGACAAGATTGATTAAACAGTGTTTCTTCTTCAAACTCAGAATGCCTATGGAACATCTATTCTACAATGGTGCTTACTATAATGGTGTAAAAACCCATGTTGCTGCAATGATTCAGAGTGCAAATCATGCAATACAACTAATTCTGTAAATAAGATAGCAGAAAACAATTAGTTATGTACTCACCATAACGTCAGATGTATGTGGTCCATCTCGCCTACATTCTTAACTGACGGGTTCGGAGCCGAGAATCGGCTCTGACTCGGCCACTATTTACTAGCTCGAAGTCTCTGATTGGCTGGGCTAGCCCTAGTATCCCAAGATGCACCACTCCCAAACCCCCAGATCTTGTTTGCCAACAATATAACAGAGTGACATACACAAGCTCCTAGAAATAACACAAGGAGGAAGAGAGAAAAAATAACATCCTCAGAAGGGTCTAAGAACATAATCTCCTCCAAGTCCAACAGGTCGGGGGAAGGTGGGCGGGTATGTAAGAATGTAGGCGAGATGGACCACATACATCTGACGTTATGGTGAGTACATAACTAATTGATGTAATGTGGTCCTCTCTCGCCACATTCTTAACTGACGGGACAGCGTCCCTAGCACCTACTTCTGGGAGGCTCACTGACAATACTCCTGAGCACCATGGAACCAAAGGAAGCCCGGTCTCTAGACACCAAATCAAGCTTGTAATGAGAAACAAAGGTGTGCGGAGAGGACCAGGTGGCCGCAGCACATATGTCATCCAGGGAGAGCCTAGCATGATAAGCTACTGATGCAGCCACGGCCCTGGTAGAATGAGCCTTAACTGGGAAAGGTAAACCTCTGCCTGCTGATGCATAAATAAAGGAGATACAGTCTTAATCCATTTAGCAATAGTACCTTTAGTCATAGGGCTACCATTCTTGTTCTCTGAGAAGGACACAAACAATTGATCCAATTTCCTGTGGGGTTGTGTCCTGTGCAAATAAAACCTTAGTTGTCTGTGAACATCCAACTGGTGGAATTTGAATTCCGCTTCATTTGAAAAGTTTGGAAAGAAAACTGGTAACTCAATGGATTGGTGAAGACAAAAGACAGAAGATACCTTAGGAAGGAAGGAGGGGTTGAGTCTCAAGGAAACCCTATCCTTATGGAAGACCAAATACGGGGGCTTTATGGAAAGGGCCTGAAGCTCCGATACCCTCTTGGCTGAAGTAATGGCGACCAGAAAGGCTGTCTTCCAAGACAAATATTTTAATCCACAAGTGTCAGCCAGTTCAAAGGGGGTAGAAGTTAAGGTTTGAAGCACCAAGCTTAAATCCCATGGTGAAACTGGTTGTGACAATGGCGGATGGAGTAACCAGGCTCCTTTCAGGAAGGCTTTACAAAGTTTATGGCCCATAAGGGAAGGCTCATGTGAGACGTGAAAGTTAGAAATGGCCGCCAGGTGTACCTTAATAGTGAAGGTAGCGGAACCCTGTTTGAAGAGCATAGCCAAAAAATCTAATACCGCCGACAAGGGGGCTGTGAAGGGATCTAGATTGTATGCTTCAGCCCAGATAGCAAATCTTTTCCATTTGCTAGACTATAGTTTTCTGGTAGACGACTTGTGGGAGGACGACAGAATATGCAACACCTCAGGTGAAAAGGAATGTAGTCTAACTAAAGATGGAAGTGGAGCAGTCACGCTGTCAACCTGAGGGTTCATAGGGATGGATGGAACTGACCCGACTGATGAGTCAATAGGTCTGGTACTGGTTCCAGATTCCACGGGCCGTCCACTGTATACTTCTGAAGAAAGGGGAACCAAACTTGACGAGGCCAGTATGGTGCAATAAGAATCATCTTGCTTCCCAAGGAAGCTGCCTTCTGAATCACTTTTGATAATAGAGGGAATGGAGGAAAGGCACAGAGCAGACCTGGGGGCCAATCGTGGGCTAGGGTGCCCCTGGGTGACTCTCCCGAGGGGGGATCAGAGTGAAGTACCTGCTGCACTTGGCATTCTGAGGGCTGGCAAACGGATCGCAGCAAGGTTGACCCCACCTGGAGAAGATCTGAGTTGCAACTCGGTTGTTCAAGGACCACTCGTGAGGCATCAGAATAGCTCTGCTTAGCCTGTCTGCTATCACAATGGACTTCCCCGGAATGTGCGTTGCCACTAGAAAGTGTTGGGAAGACACCGCCCAGTTCCACACTCTCATGGCCTCTCTGCAAAGGGGATAGGACCTGGTTCCACCCTGCTTGTTTAGGTACCAGATGACTGACATGCTGTTGGAAAGAATAGCAATCGTCCCCTTGGGAAGAGAGCTCTGAAGTGCTTGCAACGCTAGAAGCACTGCTCTCATTTCCAGGACATTGATGTGCAAGTGTACCTCGTGATCTTGCCATGTGCCTTGGACTGTTCTGCCCAGATAATGGCCACCCCAACCTATCTGGGAAGCGTCCGTGGTCACCGTGGTGGTAGGAGACAGGGGGGTCAGTGGTCTCCCTATGTCTAGATTGGATGACTGACGCCACCAACGTAGGTCTTGTCGGCATTGTTCCGTGATAAGAATGGGATAAGACAGAGGAAACTCCTGAAAGGACCACTGGACCGAGACCAGCCACTGGAGGATCCGCATATGTAGCCTGGCTAGCGGTACTAGCATGATGGTAGCCGCCATGGACCCTAGTAGTTGAAGAGCAAGTCTGACTTGGACTTTCTTGAGGGGTAGTAAGGCTAACACCTGAGCCTGTAGCTCTTTCATTCTTTCTGTTGGAAGAAAGGCTCTCATTTGGATGGAGTCTAGCTCTGCGCCGATAAATGCAACACGCTGTGATGGCCGCAACACAGATTTTTCCCAGTTGAAGGTAATCTCTAGGTATTCGTGGCTCGAACGAGTAGATGCCTGGAGGGGGCGGTGAGAAGCCAGTCGTCCAGATAAAGAAAAACCTGGAATCCTTGACGTCTCAAGTGGGCTGTCACCACTGCTAAGCATTTGGTAAACACCCTGGGGGCTGTGGTGAGACCAAAAGGCAGAGCATGAAACTGGTAGTGACTGGCTCCGAGCTGGATGCGTAGGTGACTCCTAGATACCTTGTTTATCTTGATGTGGTAATAAGCATCCTTGAGATCTATGGAGCACATTCATACTCCTTTTTCCAATAAAGGGAAAATGGACTGAAGAGTGACCATTCAGAACTTGGACTTCAGTATAAATCGGTTTAAACGGCTGAGGTCCAGAATGGGCCTTGGGTACCCTGTCCTTTTTGGCACCAAAAATATCTTGAGTAAGTTCCTGATCCAATCTGGTCTGAGGGGACTGGTTGGATGATTCCTTTTTCCAGCAGCTTTGAAACCTCTAACGCTGCTTGATCTCTTTGACTGGGTGGAACGCCTGGGATTTTTCTGGATAGGGGAGGGGGTGTAAGAAAGGGAATGGTGTAACCTCCAGTAAATATTCGGAGCACCCATTAATCCTGAGTGATACTTTCCCAGGCTAGAAGATGCCTCGAAAAATGGCCCCCGACTGGCTCAGGAGTAGCACAGTCGGGCAGTCCTTCAGGGATGTTGGTAGGAGGATCCACAAAATGATTCACGGTCTCTTGAGTTGCGGGGGCCTCCTCCGCCTCTAGGGCAGTGCCTTCCAGAGTAATTCCCCCTCCTCTGCCCCTGGAGGGGGGGGTCACCATGCTCGACGGGGAAAGACTTCTGAGACTTCCTGAACCACATCTTGCCTCCCCTCCGTGCCTTGGGATAAGGCCTAGAGGGAGGCAAGAAACGGGCCCCTACGGCAGACAAAGTCTTACCCTCCTGCTCACATCTGGTGAGAGTGTCTTTCACTTTGGGTCTAAAGAGGGAGGACCCATCGAAGGGGGCGTCAGTGAAGGAAGACTTGAAGGCTTCCGCGAAGTGACACAGGCGCATCCAGGCTTGCCTCCTGAGGGCTATGCCTGAGCTAGCTGCCCTACCCGCTCCTTCGGCTGCATAGGATATGAGCCTCATGGACTAATTGACAATAGAGGAAAGGGTAGACAACTGGGCATTGACAGTCTGATTCACCGCCTCAGGCAAGTTACCCAACAGGGTATCTCCCAATTCCTTAAGGAGATCTTTTTGGAGCCTAATAAAGTGGCAAAGATAGTTCAATGACTGCAAAGTAAAGGTCGCTGAAGACAGAGTACGCTTCCCATACCGATCCATACTCCTGGACTCTTGTTAGGAGGATGAACAGAAGCAGAAGCTTCTGCAACTTCTTGCTGAGTGGCAGACGTCACCACCATGGCATCTATAGGAACTCCTTTAGTTAGGAACTCTTTCTCCGGGGGTGCAGACAGAAACTTGTTTGGGCGGCTGGGCACTGGTTCCACGGAGTCAGGGTGTTCCCAAACCCTTCGACAAATAAGGTCTAACAATTTGTCGAAAGGCGGAGACACCCAGGAGGCGGAAGGTCAGGCTCCGAAGGCTTTGAGGAGGACCGACTCATCCTCAGATGGGGATATGGAAGGCCAGTCGCCTCTCTGCCTTAAAATCTCCAGAAAATCGGAGAATGAGACATCATCGGAGGACAACTTGGGGGACCCCTCTGCGTCATCGAGGCCGGTATCAGAAGTGATGGACTCATTCGGGGAGTCAACATGCTTCCTCTTGCACGACTTCTTTCTGGAAGGCTCCTCAGGCGACGAATCTGAAGGACCCTCAGAAAGCTGGGGGCCACGTATGGAAGTATCCTCAGGCCTTCGAGCCCTGCTGGCGTCAGAGGCTCCAGCCCCAGTGCAAAGGAAGCAGTAGCTGATTCGAGTAAAATCACTGAAGACCTGGCCAGTGCACTCCTCATGGCCTCTAATGCAGGTCCACCGGAATCCGAGGACCGACCCATCTCCAAAACCACAAATGGAGCCGGGGTTCCCTTAGCCGAGGCACCAAAAGGGAGACTTGGAGCCAAGGGATGAAGCCCCAATGTATCCCCCTCGCATCCGACCGAGGAAACCCGGGTGCCACAACCAGAAGATGGAGTCGAAAAGGTTGGAGCCAAGGTCGGAGCCCAAAGGCCTAACAGGGGTATCGGTGCCGACCCCAGGACCTCACTCAATGCAGAACACCTCGGCTCTGATGACACAGAGGTGCACAGAAGAGGAATAATTGGAACCGACAAGAGGGAAGGCTCCGGAGCCGACTGGGCTGGAGCAGAAAATAACCTGGCTAACACCGGCGCCTGAAGGAGCCTCTGCACCACTCTATCCACATCCGAATCCGATAACCTGGAAGACTTGGAGGACACAGAAGGTGGTCAAGATATCTTACCCAGAGAATCCAGGTTAAGACTAGCAGAAGGGCTCCGAATCGGCTCCAAGAGAATCGGAGTCGAAGCTGGCTCCAGTGTCACAGAAACCTCCTGCGGCGCCGATAACAATGGAGCCGAGGAAGCCGACTCAGACACAGGAATTCCTTCCCTAGGCTCCAAAGCCAATGGAGCCGAGGAAGGTTGAGCTGTCTTCAATATCTTCTCCGATGGTTCCGAGGAACTAGATGGAGCCGGAGATCTCTTTTTTGGTTTAGATTTAGATTTCCCACTAGGGAAGGCAGACTCCAAAGCTTCTTCAAAGGCAGATTTGACAAGGCCCCTGAGAATCAATTTATTTTTCCTCTCTTGCAAGACTCTAGAACTAAAGGAGTGACAAACACTACAAGATTCTTGCAAATGAATGGCGCCCAAACAATACACACAGATGGCATGGCCATCTGTTAAAGACATCTTATAAGAACATTTGGTGCACTTTTTAACACCAGAAGGCTTATGCTCCTTCTGATCTTTGCCTGACATGGTAATTCACAATAAACCATGCACAAGATAAGGAAGGGACTCTAACTTAAAAGTCCCAACAGAGTTAACAGACACAGGAGAGGGCTATGGCCCTCTAACTTAAACGAGCCTAGCCCGTCAAACACAAGGATGCCACAAAAAAACTTAAACTAATCTAGTTGAAGGAAGGGGCTCTAGTCGCAAAACACAGGATACACTCAACGTAGCTGTAAGAACAGATTTTGACAGAAAGTTTAGAAAAATAAGCTAAAAAAACAGTTTAAATAAGGTACTTAGCCACAGCCAAGCTCGATACCACATCTGTACACTACGAGCAGCAAACGAGATCTGGGGGTTTGGGCGTGATGCATCTTGGGATACTAGGGCTAGCCCAGCCAATCAGAGACTTTGAGCTAGTAAATAGCGTCCGAGTTGGAGCCAATTCTTGGCTCTGAACCCATCAGTTAAGAATGTGGCGAGATAGGACCACATTATATCTATTTATTTTTTATACAAAGAAATATCACTTCTTTTCTGCAATATACAAAGTTCCACTGTTTCCAGTTTTACCAGGCAGACAGAATGAAATAAATTAAGGAGTCCACAAGAAAGCCATCAGAATGTTATATGGGACGAAGGAGAAAGGATAACAGTAGAGGCTAGATAAGCTACAAATAAGCTCAGCTAAATCCAGTTTGGGGGGGGGTGACATCAGCGTGCAAAGTTATAACAAAAGGATGTGTGTGTGTGTGTGTGTGTGTGTGTGTGTGTGTGTGTGTGTGTGTGTGTGTGTGTGTGTGTGTGTGTGTGTGTGTGTGTGTGTCATCACGGACAGAAAAGATGGTAGAAAGAGTGGGTATAGGCAGCAAGTCTAAGAACCAACTACTCTCTGGATCTGCATAATTAAAGCACGTCTAGCTAGGAAAGGAATGGAGTTAACTCTCATGAACACTCTCCCCTCCCTAATATGACAAAGGCAATACAACTAAAAACAGAAGAATGACAGCTTGTTAGAAGGCATTGTCCAGGAATCAACAGATAAAGTAGTCAATTTTGTTCCTGACTGCTGATACTGAGGGAAAATACCAAAAAACCCAATGAAATAAGCCTGCCACAAGGTCGTATGCACTGAGGCATAAGACATGAACCCTGGGAACCATCTGTCTCCTCTCAGGGACCAAAAGAAATGAAAGGGATACATTAAAATTCACTTAATGATGTTGGAGATACAAAAAAATCAACAGCACACATTTAGATTATATTGTTAAGTGTGACAACAGGATTAAGAAGACTGAGGTTGCTCTGGACCAGCTGCAATTAAATACAGATGTTTGAAAAATGAAGAAGTTGAAGCATACAGAAGAATATTTAGAGTATGTGGAGGCTACACTGATTGACCTGGTGGATCAGGGCAAATGAAAAAAAAACATTAGATTTCTGTACATCCCTAATCAAGAGGAAGGCATGAACTGAAAATAATATGTCTTACAGATACTCAGTAAATGGATTGGGATCCCATTCCTGCGCTTACTTACAGAACAGGCACACCGCAGCTATCTTCCATCCAGTTGTAAAACAAGACACTCCAATCAGTACTGATTTGTTTTGCCTCATATGCGCTCCAGAACAGCTCTTTGGTCATGGGATGAAATCCTTATTATTAAAGGGGTCAGAGTGTTTGCAGAACACAATCACACCACAAAGAATAGGGAAAAAACATACTTTCTTTCTGACAGCTATAAGAAACTGCCACTGGAATAATGGAAATTCAGGCTACAGTAACATGTTCAGTTAAAAGTCTGGCAAACAGGAGGTACAACAAGTTTTTGCTCAGCTGGAGAAGAAGCATCAAAACTGCAACAAGTCTCACCAGTGGGACCACAGCAAGATGCAACTCAAGGGGCCATAAATTCATCCAGGCAGCTTATTTAAAAACATACAGAACCCTTCCTGTGAGTTTAAAACAGGAAGATGGATAGGCAGAGAACTGCTCTTTCAGACAACCATTGCCAAAACACACCTGACTAGAAGGAGGAATGAGACTTCTGAATATAAGTATTAGTGAACATCTGCATTTGTCCACAAAGCTAGTGTGCTCTGGACATATGGCAAAGGGACTGTCTGCTTCATTTGGCTCTTTCTTTTAAACAGGTTAATCCTTAATGAGTAGCTTTGCATGATATATTTGACATATGTTTTTCACTGCTTTTGCCATACTGGAGCATCATCCTAGCCACTTTAAAAAGCAGAGTTTACCATGACTTAAAATAGAAGCAGTCTGTCTGGGCATCAATTGGAAAGTGAAGTTATCATCCAGACTGAATGGAGCTAGCAGACCCAGCAACCATAACCTGGTGTCAGTTCTTAAAGGGGTATTTAAACTGGATGGTTAATAAGAAGTTAAAGGGGCTTCTGTATCAGTAGATTATGGTAAAGAAGCATGGCCATTCATAATAAGTCTTCTAGGACTGAAAGTTACTTTTAGTTTTTCAGTACCTTTCTCCTGTAGTCCATCCTGAGATCACAGTTTGCAAGCATAGAATGTTTGCTGTAGACTGATTTGAACATGTGAGAGTTATAGGGCGTGACTCAGCCACAACTTCTTAAACTATGGTTTCCTGTTGCAATTACTTGTCTGAGCAGAGGCAAAGGGCCTCTTCCTTGGAAATTAATATTACCTTTATGCAAACAGTTTACTGTTTTCAAAGTTAAAAAATGAATTTTTTATTATTATTGATATTTCTTTTCTTTCTAAGAAGTTGCTGCATTTGAAAAACTACATGCAGTGCTTTATTGCATTCCTTGATATTGCCATTAGGTAACTTTTACAAATCTTTAATAAATGCTTGGCTTCCCATGTCAATTTAGAAGCTTGAAGCAGGTCTGGAGGAGAAGGTCTTTGGAGTGCTGTAATGAGGGTTTATGCAATTTACACAAGAATGTATTATATTTTTTGTATAACATAAATGGATTAAAAAAATCAAATTAAAAGAGCTAAGGTATTACTTATATAAACTATGGATTTGTAGGGAAGGTCTCCTCTTATTCCTTTGGCAAAAGGAGAGGGGTTACTATCTTAGTATTAAAGGAGACCCATTTTAAAATTTCTAGAACAAGCATCTGACACTGAAGGATGGTACCTTCTCATTAAAGAATGTCTAGTGGGCCTTAGAATTGCTATAGTGAGTTTATATATACCACTAGATACTACACAAAAACACAAAGAGAGTTTGCTAAAATAATGAGAGACGACTGGGCTGCTCCTCAGGATTCTGGGTAGGGGAACATGTTAATGACAGAGGGGATCCAGTCAGGTCTTTGAACACCTAGAACCCTATCTTAAGTACATTCATTAGGAGATGTAACAAAGATAGGAATGGAAGATGCATTTTACTTGTTCACGTTTGACAAGATGCATGTGTTTTGTACTGCTTATACTCCTTTTTCAAAACTGACAGGTATCCAAAGAACTTGATCACACAGTAAACTTTTTAGAGTTTGCTCCAATTTTGTTATCTGATCACATCAACACTGTTTTTCTGAAATTTCATATAGGGGATGAGGTATTATAGACCTGCTGTAAATGAAATCAAAATAAGCAGATGTCCTCTATAACACATATAGTCTTGCACTAACATTTCAGAGAATTTACATCAACCAATCTACACATTAACTCTTCTTTCCTTTACCCTCTCCCCTATGTCTTTCTCATTAGATTTTCTGTTTATACTTTTCAATTTTCTTGCTTAATCTAACCCACCACTTCTTCCTTGACCCTATTCTGTACACAACAGTTTATTTGCGTGCACAATAATGACTTACATTGTACTGTTTTTACCTTCACAGGTAGATATACTATACATATTTGTGTAATATTTTATCAGTATCACTAGCATAAGTAATCATGTTGAATGTTGTTCTCTAAACTACTGTAACCTTTAACTGGTATGTTAGATTGCATATTACTCTCTGTATAACAATGATTTAATTTTCTGCTTTTACCTTAACTCTGGAGCTTTTCTCCACTGAAAATGAGCAAACTACCCTGTTTAACAAACACAAATAAAATAATAAATTGAAAACTACATGTAGTTTTTCTTAAGAAGAAAAAATTTATGGCACTGATAAGTGATTTCTTCAAGAACTGGCAGGGGTTCTGAGGTGTTGAATCTACCAGATACCCAAAGAAGTGAGATCTTTTCTAGGATGAATTAGAGAATTTTCTGACAGAATATACAGAAAAAGCATAAACAAATACACTACATAAGTTAAGAGAATATAAAAAAAAAATTCTAAGAAATAAAAGACAAATATATATGATAAGATATTGCCTCTGGTGTCCGTGTGTTGGAATTAAAAGAGAATATTAACAAATAAGTTGAATGTACAGTCTACCAGGCAAGGGGAGTATTAAATTTAAAATTATTTGGAGTCACCCACCAAACAAAATGTTTTAACTATTATACTTAGACACCAGGTTGCATATGCAATGGTTAATTAGACAAAGGATTCTCCTGTGGGGACACTGCTTACCTCATCACAAAATAAACCACCGGGTAGAAGCATTAAAATATTTAATTCAGATGGACCTTCCTGGACTGCCCAAGACCAAGCAGATGAACTGGTCATGGAAATAAAGCCTAATGAGGGAGAAATGTTGCTACAGAAGTAGGGTAGGTGTAAGACACTGGTGTCTAATGGAATGCCTTTAGAGGTTATACTTAGTATAAAAATGTATTTGTTAACACTTTTACAACACTAGACAATTGTATCATAACTACAAGGAAGGTCCCTGACTGTCAGAAAAAAGTTATCTTCTCTGTAATACTTAAACCAGGGAAAGACCTACTATCAGTAACTTTCTACAGGCCTACTTCAATTTTAAACCACAATAGACTTTTTATGGCCATACTGGTAAATCAGATTGTCAAATACATTCCCTTCCTGATATACCAGGATCAAACTGGTTTTATTCCTGTACATACTAATTTTGACAACCTTCTAAAAATGAATTTATTGATAGAATAGCAAACAGATTAAATACACAATGTTAGTGGCAAGTCAAGATGATGAAAAAACTTTTAGCCATGTACACTGGGACTATTTATAAATGGACATGGAGCAGATGGGGTTTCCACCCCATTATATAGAACTGGTTAAGGCCCTGTACATTGGTTCAAAGGTCAGGCTAAAAACCTGTAAAGAGTCTCTCACTGAGTACTGTACTTTTCAGAGGAACTAGATAGGGGTGCCCCCTTCTATTTCCTTTCATTTAAAATCATTGACAGCTAACATAAGGTCATCTACTGTTGAAGGCTATATCTTGTCTGATCATCACGATAAGCTCTCAATATTTCCATATGAATTACCTGCATTCTTTGCTAGAAATTAATTCATCCTGTTCCACATAATACATTATTTGGAACAGGATGCATACACATACTGCATCACTTTGGTGGTTTATCAGGATATAAAACAAATGCAAGAAAAACAGAACTGATACATTTTACTCCCAGTGAGAAGATAATTCATGACTTTTTATTTGTAAAGGACTCCAACACGCTGAATGAGAAACAGAGCATTCAAAGAGTTACTCAGGAAGACCAAGAAGCTGATGCAAAAGGGGAAAAGGCGCTGTCTGGACTTTCTGCAGTGGCTGCACACAGTACAATTGTTTGTTCTTCCTTTGGTTATCTGTCATGTATTTTCTAAACTGCCTGTCCTGGAGAGTATGGTCATGGCAGCAATCTGAGCAGGGTAGTGCAGTCTTCCTCATCTTAACCAACAGTCATTTCATGTTGTGATTCTTTTCTTGTTTCATTACCTCAATCCAGTACAACTCTGTAGTGCTGCACCACTGCATTTATTGTCTGGTCAATCTCCAAATACCTTCCACTTTCATTAGTTGAAGAAGACCCTAACTTACTTGTCCAGCAGATTCCAAATGAGGTAGTTGCTCCTCCACAACTGCAGAGGGCATCTGATTCTTCTCTGGGAGAGAACCACATTCTCTAATTTACTTAGATGTACTGATTCTGCTCCCATCTGCTTTAAATTCATCAGTGAATCACTCCTGTGCATGTTGGCTAAAGAGTATTGCCACTTGAAGCTAACAGGGCAATATCATCTGTAAACAACATAGATGCCACCCTCATATCCCGACACTAGACAAAAAACTGGACCCTCTCCAAATCTCCCTTTTTTTAACAAGAAACATCTTTATTAAATTATCACTTATGACGTAGACAATCGTACATTTATGTAAATGAAAGCAAACCATACTGGCATATTTTCAGTTGCAAACATAATATCACTTGTAATCTATCCAGTCATTGTCAGTCAAACATTACAAAGCTTATTCAATTCCTGCCTTCTTTTAAACCTCATTCCTCCTCCAAAACATTATTCTGCATGTATTGTTTCCACAATTCCATTTTTTTCTCTGTAATTTGCTCCTGCACTTTTCTAAAGATCCCATTTCCAGTTATTTTATCTCTGTTACTATATTCACTATTTTTAGTACAGTTGTTTTAGACTTTGATTTCCATTTTCTAGTAATTACTTTTTTGGTAGCCACCAGAACACAGCAAGGCCTTACTATGTCTAGGCAATTCCTATTCTGCATCACAGCTCAAAAAATAATTTCCTTAGTTACAAAAATTTGCTCACCTGATATTTCTGATAGAGTAGTTTGCAGGGAATTTTTTAAGTCTGCCAACTCCTTACACTCCCAAAAAATATGTTCCCAATTACCTCTTTCTTCCCCATCACACCTTTAACATCTGCAATCTATCTGAGGAAAAATTCTTTGGAGTCTGCTTGGGGTATAAAAATACCTATGCAAACACTTCCAATCAAAGATCCTAAATCTTCTAGACTTTGCATATCTGGAAGCTATACATATATCCTGTCATTATTTCTTTGTGAATTGCTTATCCAATCTGTCTTTCCAATCCTTTCTAACCTCCACTGATTGATTCCTATAGCTATCGTGCAATATTTTATATGCTTTACTAATTATCTTTTTAACAACAGTGTCTGTTCTAGATTCTACTAAAAACTCTGCCAGTGCTGATCTTTCTCTTAGGATTCCCCCTATTTCTTTTGCTTTACCTATACTCTGATACGAATCTTTGATAGGGAAGCCAGTCTCTAGCATGCAGTCCCATTTAGTTCTTGGCCTCTTCCCATTCTATTACCTTTCCCTCTCTAATTATTTGCTCCCAATAACTTGATTCCCTTGACAGTTTCCTCCAGTAAATTCCAGTCCCCTCTTGTGTACTCGCTGTACCCCTAATTGCAGTCATCTTTATCAGCAGAATCTCCTTTCTCCATCCCTGTGTTGGCTTAGTTCTTAGAATACTCTCTGCTGCTTTATGAATATATTATTCTGCATGGTTGCTGTTATTCTCCTCTAGGAACTATGTTCAAAATCCTAGTCTCTGCTTGTTTCTTGAGCACCCCCCCCCGTTCATCGTCATTTATTTCCATTTTGAATTATAGATTCCAGCTTGTGTTATGCATAGGAGCCTTAATTGTGTAGCTCTGAAATACACCTTCAAATCACGTAATCCCAAACCACCTTACTCTATTGGAAGGATCAACTTATTCCACTTGAGTCTTGCACTCTTCCCCTCCCAGATAAAATCCTTCAACTCTTTACTAATTGCTATCCACAACTTCTCCTCTGGTTGATAAAAATATGTCTGACCTGTGTATGAAACGAAAGGGGATAAAACATTTTCGCTGCTTGTATCTTGCTATAAATATCCATAAAAAAGAGCATCCAAGTTCTCAATTTTTGTATTATCTTTTGTTTATTCTCTTCAAACATATCCTTAGCTGCCATAATGGAATCCTTTTTAATCCATACTCCTTAGGACTTAATTTTAACTTGTCTCTGTAAATACGGGTATTGCTGAACAAATTTGTGTGTTGGTACATAGTTTATAGCTATTGCCTTTGCTTTATCTTCATAAATTTTGTAACCGGAAAGACTTGAAACTGTCTCAAAATGTTCCACAACACTGAAAGGCCCCTTTATGTTTTTTTTTTTTACCAGGTATAAAATAATATCATCTCATACTCATAAAATCTCAGCTTACTCTGTGGAATGCTTTCTCTTCATCAAGACCCACCAAAAACAGTGGTATTTTCTTACATTCTGCTTCCCTTTGGATCATCATTATTCTATTAATGTTGTCAAGTTTTTGCCTTCCCTCCACAAAACCATACTGATCCATACCTCGCCATTTTGGCATAATCTTTCCCATTCTTTTAGTCATTGTGGACATAAACACTTTATAATCATCAATTAAATAAACTGCTGGTTCCCTGTTAATCCACAGATATTTTATTCAGAATGAACACTGTAAAATAAGCACTTTCATCTTACTCTAATAAGTAAAACTTCCTCAGACAAAGAAACAAATTAATTATGTAACTTATATATACAATTAGCAATCACATGATGTTAAATCACACAGTTCAAAATTTAAAAGGTGTACTATCCCTATTTCATTAAATATATTATAATAAAAGAGGTTAAAATATTGAAATAATGCTAAAATATTAAAACCCATTCAAGAAAGGGGAACTAACTCGATTGTATAAGCAAACTGCTTCTGCTACGGGCTCCATGGCAAGAAAGACTGATGTAATGGCGTCAGCTGCCTTACTTTATAGCACTGATGACCTCACTTCAGGCAGCAAGTGACAGCAACTGATGCAGAAAAACATTTGAATTTGGTATTTGGGCCGGCCGAGGGCTACCAGAGCAGGGATAACCCACAGGTGATGACTGCAACAGTGAAACATGAAGAACATCAACACTGCCGCAATGTACCAAACTAATTTGTAAAGATTTAGAGTTTCATATCAAAATCCGCGTGGCATTATATTAAGACCATATAAGAAAAACTCAACTGCCCTTCTTACTCAAACTTTGAGTATATGCCTTCTTCCTCTGACTAGGAACATGATAATTTCAACTGTTTAGATTTAAGTGCTTGAAAGAGAAAGGCTGTTGGACAGGCCTTCTTTATAAATATTTGTAGAAATGAATTTGTAAGCATGGAACAGTTGGAAAATATTAATTCTGATCCTTTTTTTTAAACTTTCTTTTTTCTTACCTCAACTTTAAAAGATCGGAGGTCAGCAAACAGACGGGTTCCTGTTAAGTTGCGTGGGTGCATAAGATATGAGCTTTAATGACTTCAAGAGGATTATTAGAAGCCAGCCAGCCATGTATATGAATACCTGTACAAGCCTAGCTGCTCTGGTAGTTCTATCAACTGCAGCCTATGTGCACTTTACTGCCTGAAGACCCACAGACTTAGCACACTTGATTTTATACAACTATTCCTCCTCTGCTAAAAATATTTGCATTTCCATTATATGAATCGAAGCATATTTCTGAAATGACAGCACAGGATTGAAGATTTATGATCTCTAAATGTGCTACAGTTATACTCTCTAAATATACCTGTCCAATAACACTACTTCCCTGTGAAAAAATAAAATACCTGCTGGAATGTAAAATTTACTTGGATCATCAAAACCTGTAGGAACTGTTAACACTGCAGAGTCCAATTTCAGATTAAGTAAAAGCTTAAAATAAACCTGTTACCTGTATTAAACATGTACATCAAATTAGTGGAACTTAGGACTGGTGGCTGTAAATCAAGATGTCTTGAAATTTTTTTCCATAAACTTTAGAATGTTTTAAAAAGACAGGAATTCTCCCCACAGATTCTAGGAGCTCTAGTATTTGAGGCAGTTTTTGTTTACGGATAAAGTCTCAGAAACAGCCTAGTTAAAATTTTTTCCATTGGTATTATGAAGTCTTGCATATCTCTGCCACCTGTTAGATATGACCATAAAGCCACCTCCTTCAAAATAAAATTGAAACAAGAGACCCCTTCCACCCAAGACTTTAGGAATTTTTCTAAGACAAACTACCTACTTCTAAGTGATACATCTGGAAGCTTCAAATCCCAATCTAACCCAACTAACTTCACTGACTATGCAGAAACATATACCATTACCACACTATACTAGTATATAAATAGCTGCAGAGATGCAGCTGTACCCAGTAGGAACAAGTGCAGGGTAAACCCCAGAAACAAATCCCCATGGTGGACCCACAACATCAACAAGCTTTATGATAAAAGGAAGAAAATTTTGACCAAAAGTAATACGAGTAATTCCCAGAATGTTAGAGTTCTTGTCCTTGAAATAAACAAACCCATCACCTTAATAAAATCCACAAAAGCTAGGTCTGAGGCTAAAATAGTTACCCAAGACAATCACAAAACATTTTAGTTATGTTTGTAATATCCACAAATCAGTGTAGCAATGCACTGAGCTGATTGTGAATGACGTTATCTACACTGAGCCTGAAGATATAGCAAACCTATTTGCAGAAAATATAGCTGAAACTTTACCCCCCCTCTCCCCTCTGTCTGTCTTACAAAATATTTCTGAAACCATCTTGCCTCCAGCTAGCAAACAAGACCAAGTCCTAAAAGCTCTATAAAAGCTAAAAATATTGCATCTATGGGTTCTGATAGTATCCTGGGATGTATCTTAAATAGCATGAACGGCAATTTAGCCACCCCCCCTTAACATTGTTCAACCACAGCCACCATACAAGTTTTGTACCAGGCGAACAGAGAACAGCTACAGTCATTTTCCAGAATAAGAGAAGGCCATCCACAGACCTAGGCAATTACACATTCGCAAGTCTAACCAGCCTCCTAAGCTAAGATATAGAAAAACCTATCATGGAACTAATCAGCAAGGACATAGCGAACCTCCAAACATTGAACCAGTCTCTATCTGGATTCATTAAGGGCAGGTCATGCTAACTCTGCCTTGTGGACTTTTTTTAAAAGGTTGCAAAAAGCAATAGATGAAGGTAAAATAATATACACAGCATACATCAACCTGACCAAAGATTTTGACACAATCCCCCATTCGGGCATAATAAAAAAAGTTAAATAAACTGGGAATAAACCCCTACACCACCTGCTACATTGCCAACTTGCTCACAAATATGACACAGGACATCAAAACAGGGAAGTTACCTACACAAAGATACCAGCCACTAGTGGAGTCCCTCAGGGTTCAGTGCTTGGTCCTCTCCTGTTTTGTATCTTTGTCTCTGAAGTAAAAGCCAATACTAAAGGGCTCTGGCTGACTATGATTGTAGATGACTGCAAGCTAAGAGCAGTCACTGAATTCCCAAATGGCTTGCCCATCCTGCAGGAAGGTTTGTCCCAAACAAATAACTGGTGCCAAAATCATGGACTGGAACTGAATACCACAGATGCATTATTGCATCCTTTGGGAATCATCTACCTCAGAGAACTACCACTTTGACAATATGCCCCTGAGAGTTCATCTAGTTGATTGTGATTTGGTAACCTATGTCACAGTAGCCTAACTTTCAACCAACATATATCCACTGTCATAAGAAAGTTATTCTATACTGCACAACTTATAAACAAAGGGATTGTGTCTAGACTTAGAGATGTCATTGTCCCCCTTTGTTCAGCCCACATTAAACCAATCATTGAGTATGTCTCCTCTGGCAAACATCTATTCACACACATGCAACAACTGGAATGGTCATAAAGATCCCTTACTAAAAGGATACAAGGCCTAAACAATATGTATTAAGTACATGGACTGACTGAAAGCTCTATTACTACACTTGTTATCTAACAAACTGCTAAGAGATGACCTATGTCTAGCATGCAAGGCATCTTCTGACCCAAAACTAATGGACCTACCACACAGTACAAATCAAATGGTGTCAGAAATACTCAGTCTAAGGATCTAAACCTCTTCTGCAACATCAATAGAATGGCTTGGATGGGCATGTAAATTTCACAAAAAATACCACTGCTCTGGAACAGACTCCCCATCGTTGTAAAACAAAGCACATCCCTGTTCATATTCAAGTGCCACTTGGATCTCTGGATAGGTATTAGAAAATTTACCACAGGACTGCCTCCTGTAATACTAACGGACAGTAGCATCTACTAAATGCTTTATCCCATGCATATGTCCCCTCAAATTATCTATGGCAAAATTTCAGTTATTCACTAAGGGTAATATATAACTACCAAACACTGGATGTGTAAGGCCAGTCTAGCATCAAATGGGATAGGTTAATTCAAGCATGAAAAAGGGAAATTTACTAGGCTTAAATTGCCCCACAAAGACAGCTAGGCAAGTACTTTGAATCTTTACCAGAAAGGTGTTATAATTTAAAGCTACAGTCACTCTCATCTGATGATAAAGGAGAACCTCTCCTGCCTCTTTTTCCTTTCTGATGGACCTTCGTAGATACCAGTGTACATACTGACTGTTTAAAGTCTGAAATCCAACTTATATCGGTCTCCATTAGATGACAGCACATACAAAAAAGACCTCTGCAGACACCAACAGCATCTCTTTTGTTAATCTTTTGCAATTCACATCAGACAGAAAACAGATTAGAGAAGACATGTGTCTTACCTAGAAAGAGAAAGCCTTGCAAGGTTGCAGGTTCTCATGCTGTTCCCTGAAATCATCTTTCTGAACCTTAGTCTGTAATGATGAAGGTTCATGTTTGATTTTCAGCATATGCACAAATGTCAGTTGAGGCTCCCCTATAAGCACTAAAACTACCAAGATGCCAGCCTCAGCTGTTGGAAATATTAGAGATGTTAAAAAATCCATGGCCAACAGCCTTCCTCCTAAAACACTCTAATATTTTGAATTATCTTTTTAATCTTCTCTGTCTCAATATTTATTTCTGAAATTTTTTCAAGATATCTAAGGCCTTTTGTTGGTTAGAAAAGATGCTGAAATATAAGTTATGCACTTACTGTTACTTTAGTTTTCTCTAGTCTCTGCCTTTGGCACTATCTGGTGAAGGTAACAATCACTTACAAGCTCAAGCTCCACCCTGCCTGCTGGATGTCCAACAGAGCAAGTAAGCAGACAATCCTAGTAACCCCCCCCCCCCCCACCAAAAAAAAAAACAAAAAAAAAAACACAACTTCTGAGACAAAAGAAAAAGAAAAGAATATTAGCTCCTCCTTGCAGGTCTCCTCCTTATGAAAATTTAGAGGGTGAAAGTGGGTGGGTTGTTGCAGTGTCCAGAAAGAGACAAGAGAAATCCAACATTCTGGTAAGTACATAACTAATGCATTCCTCAAGTCCTGTGTGGACACTGAAAGCACAGGACAGAATCCCCAGCTACCATGGCAGGCCTAAGCTAGCAAATCATTGAGTATGGTTGTCCCAAAGGAAGTTACTTCTGGATAAGGAAACAAGTATATAATGCTAAGTAAAGATATGTAGGGAAGACCAAGCAGCTAGCACTGCAATCCCATCTTTGGTCAAGTTACAAATAAAAGCACTGGACATACCCTGAGTCCTAACTGAATGTCCCCCAGGGGAACTGCTAACTAACTGCTGGTTTGCAGAGGTGTAGCAATATGAGATGCCATCATAAATCCATTTGGCCAAGGTTAGTTTTGTAATCTTGCAACCCAGTCTCACTGGGGAAAAACTACCAAACAGCTGTTAATATTTTTTAAAGCTTTGGCACAATGTAGGTGGAATCTCGACTGCTTATGTACATCGAAGGAATGCAACCGGTACTCGCTCTTATTAATATAACTAAGAAAGAAAACAGATAGACAAATACACTGATTCAAGTTGTTTTGTGTAGCTAGCTTAGGCATAAAGGAGGGGTTGGCCCTCATAGAAACCCTGCCTGCATGTAAAAATGACATAAGAGTACTTGGAAGGTAATGCATGCAACTCTGAGAGCCTTCTGGTTGTAATGGAGGAAGTAGGCTGTAAGGAGGAATGGAGGAAAGGCATAAAGGAGTCTTTGGGGCCAATTGTGGGAGAATACGTCTCTGAGTGACTGTCATTCTAGAAGAACTATGCAGAAAAAAATGGGAGCATTTGGTGTTAAACGTCAAAGCAAAAAGATGACAGCAGGACCTCCCCCACTTCTAAATATACTGAGTTACCTTAGAAAGACCATTCATGAGTCAGTAAAATCTGCCTGCTTAGTTTGTCTGCATCACAATGGAGGACCTGGGAATGTTCACTGCTGTTAGAAAGTGCTGCCTTGACACCACCCATTCCCAAACTCTCATTCCTTCGCTGTATGACAACTACACCTTGGGGGAGCACACCCTAGAATACCTGCAATGCTAAAAGGAGCATTCTCATCTTAAGAACACTGATGTGCAATTATGTCTCTTTTATGGACCATGAACCTTGAACCATTTTGTCTAGAAAATGCCCCCCCACCCCCACCCCAAAGCTGACATGTTTCTGGTTACTATTGCCATCGGGATTGGCTTGGTATCAGGGACTCCTATAAATAGGTTCCAAACATCCACCAAAGTAGCCTCCATCTGCAGGCCATTGAGAGTTTGATCTTAAAATCCATGGGTTCCCAGGCACGGTTTCCTTGTACTCGTAACATGCATTTTAAGATCCTCATATTGAGTATGGAGTGAGAAACCAGCTTGATTGTTGATGTCATTAATCCCAGAACCTTGAGTATTGTGGCGGCTGAGGGACAATCTTGCTTCAATATGGATGTGATTCTTTGCAGTTAGGGAAAATAGTCTCTCCACTGATAAATCATCTAGTTGCCTGAACAAATCTATCTGGTAGTCACTGAAACTGATTTACTGAGAGAGTTGTAATTGCAACCGTTCCATATTGACAGTAATCTTCATAGAGAGGCAGGTCTAGAGCAAGTACTGCCTTGGCATTATGAGATGCCCCATAGTTCAGACAACTAGGAGCCAATCATCCGGATATGGAAAAAAATCTGTACACCCATGAGTTACATGTATGCTGTGACTGGAGCAATGTACTTAATGAACACCTAAGTCCTGTGGTGAGACCAATCATCAGTGCCCAAAACTGCTAATGTTTGGCTCTGACCTGAAAGCAAAGGACTCTTCTCAGCTGGCTGTCCATTTATATGAATATGTAGGCATCTTGAAGATCTACACAGCATATCCAGTTTGCTTCCTGAAGGTATGCCTATATTGACTGCACTGTGACCATCTGGAATGACTCCTTCTTTACAAATCGGTTAAGCTGACTGAGGTCAAGTATTGGTCTGAGGTTCTTCATCTTTTTGGGCAGTAAAAGAATCTAGAGTAACAGCTGAATCTTCTCTGCTCTGGTGGGACCTCATGTGAAGGAGGCTCTTGACCTCTATGAGGACTCTTTCCCTTTGACAGAGTAGTATTGTTTCGAGAAGTCAGTCTGGGCTTAGTCAAAAAGGGACTGTAATAGCGTCTGGATATGATTCTCCTTATCCACAAGTCCCTGGTGATCACCATCCATGTTGGGATGTGTAAGTAAACACATCCCCTGACTGCCTCCAGACAGGAACAGTTGGGCAAACCTTCAAAAACCATAGCAGCAAAATCCCTGAAGGGGTCCCTTACCTCCCTGATTACTGGGATCAGCTCTGCCCCTGGGGCAGTGGCTGGAATGAAAATCCCCTCTGCCTTGGTAACTTCTGCCCTGTTGTCTGTTCTGGGGCTGCTGGGATCTGCAAAACCATAAGATATTTGCCTAATTTTGATTAAGTTAAAAGTTCCTTTGTGAAGCTACAAACTTTATCCCAATAGCAGTGAGTGTCTTGCCATCTTGCTCACAATTCTATCACCTTTTCTTAACTTGCTGTCCAAACAAGGCACTGCCATTGAAGGCTGCATTGGCAAATGCTGCTTTAAAATGATCTGTGAAGTCTGTGCATCTAGGCTAGGCTTGCCTCCACATGGTACTCAGATTGATGCTCTCGCTGTACCATCCATTGTGCTATGGATAAAGCACATGGTCAGCAAGACTATACAGCTCATGGTGGTGGCCACCTGCATCTCCAACTGGGAGTGGAGTTCATTTTGTGGTAGCTGTTTCAGAGTTCCTGCTGTCTTTTTAGCAATGTCTCTCTGAAAATTGATTATATGCTCTATGTAGTTCAGAGCCCTGAATGAAAAAGTACTGGATGCACTGACTTGCTTCACTAACCTTTCCATCATCTGTGAATCTATATTAGGAGGATGGGTAGTTTAAACATCCTTATGGATGTCATTTTTTGTTACGGAGGCCACTACTATAGAGTGAACAAAAGGTCCCTTGCTCCAAAGTAGCATGTCTTTGGGGGTTTGGAGAATTATATCAGACTTCTAGGAGCAACTTCTGTTATGTCCAGTTCTCTCTATGCCTTGTTACAGACCAAATCCATAAGTTTGTCATTGAGAAGTACAGCCCATTAAAATGGGGGAAGAATCATAGGCCTCCTGTAAGATCTGTTCCTATGGGAGGGTGGTGTCTACCGGCCATGATCCCCTCTTCCTCATCATCTCTGATATCTCACTAAAGGATGGGTGGGAGAATGGGGTCCATTTTCGTCATGGTATTAGAAACCCAAAAGACTTGCAGAAACTAAAAACAAAGGATTCTTTCTCCAGAAGGGATTTTAGGGAACCTTCCTCTTCATCCAAATATGTATCCAAAGCCGATGACTCTAAATGGGAGTCCAAATGCTTCCTCTTGCATTTCTTCTTCTAGGGAGGACTAGGTGGATAATCAATGCATGAACTCTCTGGGGAAGATGGAGTTCCAGATCTCATCAGATTGGCCACATGATTTTTTGTGGTCCTGAGGGAGCCTAGATGATGGTTATTGCAAAACCACAACCTCTGTTGTGTCACTGGGCAATGTCAGTGTTGCTGGCACAAAGAGGACAAAGGAGGTCTATCTCCCCTATTTGTCATCAAGTCTGCTGAGATACCTAGGGCCAAGAATGACTACACTTCCACTGTTGTACCAAATGCAAAGCACTGGTATCAACTGATGGGACCAACAACTATGCTGCCAAAATTCAAAAGGGGGACCTTCTGTACTGAGGAGTCGAACAATCTGATGCTGACAGCGGTACCATAAACATTGGTGTTAAATCCACAGGTGTTATAGCTGACTCTGTGTTGAGAGGTCTGAATCTACTAATACCTAATGCCAATAATAGCATCGAGGTCACCGGTGCCGATGAGCTGGTGTATTTGTATATCTGTTTTCTTTCTTAGTTATATTAATAAGGGGGAGTTCATGTATATTAGACTGCACCAACTTCAAAGTCATGGCACTGAAGCCTAGGCCAGTGTAGGAACTAAAGGAATGGAGATCAACTGAATTTCTCTGCCCATGGTAGGTTCTGTCAAAGCTGAAAGGACACTATAACGTAACTGGGCCTTTACAGAAAGTCAACATTACTTGCTTCCAATCAAGTTGAGTAAAGCTACTGTGGGACCTGCAAGAATGGATGGAAGAAGGAGGAGGCTGGCTGGAGTGAACTATTCTGCAGAGCTCTTTCTTACATGAGAGACTGTTCAACCTGCTCCTCAGCACTGAGTTACCTGTGTGAGAGGGTTCCTGTGAGGTAGGAATGATACCTATACTGGGAGAAACTACAGTCATCACAGACCTAGCTTGGAAAGAAGCTTTAGGGACTTTAGAAGGAGTGAACTCCTCCAAGACAGGAAGATTGCGATCTTTGAGCCTCCTGTTCTCTTTTCATTTCTCCTTGGAAGCCTTCATCCTTGCATTGAAGATAACACCAACAAAGTTAAATTAGGAGTCAAAATGATTTTAACAAAGGTTTTACTTCTCCTGTCTGCTATTGCCCTGGCACTAATGTTTTTGCAGATTGAACAGTCTACATTAAGATGTGCAGCTCCCAATCATACAAGATACAGATCATGTGGATCATGTGGAAGGATTTATGCCCACTTTGATTACATTTATAGAAACCCTGCTTTGGTGTCTTTTCCATTTTACTCTCCCTCACTACTGATGAAAAACAAGAAAATGGAAGAGTAAGAACCCAAGAGTTCCAAGTGGCAAGGGAAAAAAGTAAAGTAAGGAAAGAAGGCCAATAGCCAAGCTATTTGGATAGGGAGACAGAAAGAGATGACATAGACAGGTAAACAGTGGAAGTAAGAATCAGATTAGGAAAGTGTTAAAGTAGCTGCATGAATAAGAAGCTTGCCTATTACAGTAAAATGTTGACCAAAACTGAACAGGTATATCTTAAATGAAGAAAAACTCTCCTGTGACAGCTCAAACTCTTCAAGGACGTCACTGTCTTGAGGGCGGCAATGAGATCTAGAAGATATCCAACAGGCAGATGTTTATGGGAAGAGGGAGCCTGAGCTTGTAGGAGATCATTGCCATCATTAGAGGGTGGCAAAAGGACCAGTTCTATGGTTCCAGTGCCCAGACAGGACTTAAGAAATCAAAAGTTCAATAGCCAGCTTGAAATTTACAAAAAGTTCACACAGTCATTGACATTGTCGCCTGGGCCCAAACAGAAAGGACATTTGATATGAAAGTCCTTAGCATATACTTTTCTAGTGCATTCACCTTTCTTTATGGATTTAGCCAAACAGAAAGTTCAAAAACCGTACCATGTAGGCACACTTGTCTATCAAAGAAAATGAAAAAGAGCCACTGAAAGTGATGATCTGATAAATTGTGTAGTCAAAATTTTGTGTAGGTGAGTGAAGATGTGTACAATTAAAACAATGAGAACTTCTGAGGAGAATGGTGCCAGTATGGGATATGTAAAAGAACCACACACATATTTAGGTTACTGTATTCTAGCGTAACACCTGCATTGACACCTAGATGTATGAAAGCCACTCAATTTAGAATTTCTATCCAAAGTATGTCACAGTTAAGGTGGGATATAATCCTAATGTTATGACTTACTATTATCATGGCAAATCTCCTAGAAGATGATCATCTAGAGCAGTGGTGCACAATGTCCAGCCCTCGATGCAACACTATCCAGCCCCCAGAGAGTAACCAAAATATTTTAAATAAGTGAAAAAAATGCTATGCCTTGCTCCAGTCATGTAACTTTCCAGCAAGTGCTTACTTACCTAATTGACTGCAGTTGCGCACACCTCTAATTTTTGCTGCTGAAGTAACTATTCTTTGTTGTTTATAACTTGTAGAGTAAAAAGTAGTAACTTTCTGCAAGAGTTTGTAATAAGTCATGGCAGCAAGCCAGAATAAAGTTAAATGTGAATTTGATGTAGGAAACAGGAAATTTCACGACTGCTGTCTTAAGTAAAAATGCCAGTCACCTGTACCTATTGTTAACTCAAAATGACTTACTATGTTTTGAGGTGGCCCGCAGATGCATTAAGAATTTGTGTAGTGGCCTCCCCACAAAAGGGTTGTGCACCACTGATCTAGAGAGCTCAAGATAAGCTCCACCTATTTTTGCTTGCCTAAAAGAGTGAAGGATAGACAGAATGAATAAACACCCCATGAGTCACTTTACACAGATAATGAGACTGATCCTAAGAAAAAAGAAGTTATGTACTTACCATAACATTCCAGGTTTGTAGTCCATCTTGCCTATATTCTTGCTGGATGGGTTTGGAGCCGATATTCGTCTCCGACTCGGCCAATACTAAAGCTCGAGAGCTTTTACTGGCTCGAGGCTAGCCCATATCCCATGGTGCCTCACGGCAAATCTCCAGATCTAGTTTGCTAGAAAGCAATAAATACCTATCAGGTAAGAATAAAAAAGAGCTGTAGAAATACAGCAAAGGATTAGGAATATAATCCATTCCAGGAGGACAACAAAAAGAACAATGTCAGGCAGCAACAAAATGGTCCACCAGATCCCCCAGAAACAGGAAGGGGGTTGGAGAGAGGGACGCAAGAATATAGGTGAGATGGACTACAAACATGGAACGTTACGGTAAGTACATAAGTACTTCTTTATGTTATGTAGTCCTATCTCGCCGTAATTCTTGCTGGATGGGACAGTGTCCCTAGCACCTTTATCCCGGGTGGCTCAAGCGAAGAGACTCTTCAGCACAGTGGGCCCAAAGAATGACCTGTCCCGGGAGGCCAAATACAATTTGTAATGAGTGACAAACATATGTGGTCTTGCCCAAGTAGCTGCTGCACAAATAGTATCAAGTGGGAGCCTAGATCTAAAGGCACATGAAGTAGCTACAGCCCTAGGAGAGGGACCTTTGACAGGTAATTGTCTGCCAGCTTGTTGATAAACAAAGGATATGCAATCCGAAAGCCATTTTGAAAGAGTAATCTTAGAAACAGGCAAGCCTTTCCTTTTGTCAGAAAAAGAAACAAAAAGTTGATCAGATGTCCAGAATTCTTTAGTCCTGTGTATATAAAACCTGAGTATTCTGTGGACATCTAGCTGGTGTAGTGTATACTCTGATTTATTAGAATAGTTTGGAAAAAACACAGGTAGCTCAATGGTGGTATTCAGATTGTGCTCTGAGCATACTTTAGGAAGAAAGGAAGGGTTTGTCCTGAGAGAGACTCTGTCCTTGTGAAAGATAATGTATGCAGGTCGAACAGTTAGAGCTTGTAGTTCTGAAATTCTCCTAGCAGATGTTATGGCTACCAAGAATAAAGTTTTTCATGATAATAATTTTAGGTCTGATGACAAGGATGGCTCAAAGAGCGCAGACATCAAAGATGAGAGGACTAAGTTTAAGTCCCAGGGTTCTAATGGTTGTTTTATTGGGGGCCTGAGAAGAACTCCTTTTAAGAAAGTTTTACACAAGGAGAGCTGCATGATTGGATTTCCCATGAAACCAAAGTGGAAATTGGAAATAGCAGCTAATTGAACTCTAACTGTAGCAGCTGCCGCTCCTTTATGAAAAATTGTTGTTAGGAAGGATAAGATGGATTCTAAAGGAGTCATATATGGATCTAAGCCCCGATTCATAGCCCAAAGGAAAACCTTTTCCATTTGCTAGAATATATTTTCTGAGTGGAAGGTTTATGGGATGAAATCAGGATATGTTTGACCGCTGAGGATAAGGGAATACACCTGGATATTCGTGGAACTGGAGCAGCCATGCTGTCAATTTAAGGGTGTGGATGGAGGGATGGAATTGTCCCGATTGATGAATCAGGAGATCTGGAGATGGATCCAGGATCCATGGTTCCTCCAAGAGGTAGGGCCACAGGAAGGGAAACCAAACTTGTCGAGGCCAGTAAGGAGCAATGAGGATCAAGGAACTCCTCAACTGTCTTGCTTTCTATATTACTTTGGGGATGAGTGGAAAAGAAGGAAAGGCATAAAAAAGTCCCGAAGGCCAATCATGAACTAGAGCATCCCTGGGTGACATCCCCAGATGGGGAATGAGGGAAAAGTAGCTGCTGCATTTGATGTTCAGGTGAGTGGCAAAAAAAAATCGCAGCAAGGCTGGCCCCATCTGTGAAAAATCTCTTTTGCAATCATTGGATTCAGGGACCACTCGTGAGGCATCAGAATTGCTCGGCTGAGTTTGTCTGCTATTACGCTGGATTTCCCCGGGATATGCATTGCTATCAGGAAGCGTTGAGTATCCCTCACCCATTTCCAAACTCTTAAGGCCTCTCGGCAAAGCAAGTAAGACGTGGTTCCCCCTTGCCTGTTTACGTACCACACGACAGACATGTTGTCTGACTGAATCGCAATCGTCCCAGTGGAAGGAAGCTGTGAAGTGCTTGCAACGCATACAGCACCGCTCTCATCTCCAGAACATTGATGTGCAAGTGGTTCTCGTGGTTCTGCCAAGTACCTTGGACTGTCATTCCTAGATAATGCCCCCCACCCTATCTGGGAGGCGTCCCTGGTCAAAACTGCTTTTTTTTGGGGAGGAACAAGTAGACGACCCAGGACACGTTGTTTTTTGTGTAACCACCATGTCAGATCCTTTCTGTATGTGTTTGCTATCAATATCTGGTGAGACAATGGAAGGTCTTGCATTGACCATTGTGCAAATAGCAGCCACTGGAGAATCCTCATGTGTAGACGAGAGGAACTAATAGGATGGCAGACACCATAATCCCTAGGACTTGAAGGACTACTCTAGCCTGGATTCTTTGTTTGTTTAGTAAGGATCTGACCTGACTGCGTAGAGATTCCACTCTTTCCTGTGTTAACCTTACTGACATGGTGGTTGTGTCTATTTCTGAGCCTAAATATACAATGTGCTGCGAGGGAGATAAGATTGACTTTTGCAAGTTAACAGTGATGCCTAGACTGGCGCACAAGGATAGAGTCTTGTCCCTGGTCCTTATTAGTTGATGCTTAGTGGTAGCAGTGAGGAGCCAGTCGTCTAGGTACGGAAACACCTGGAATCCTTGACGTCTCAGGTGAGCCGTTACCACTGCCATGCATTTGCTAAACATTCTTGGGGCTGTAGTGAGGCCAAAGGGCAGAGTTCTGAACTGAAAATGACTGGCTCCCAGCCGGAAGCGTAAGTGTCTCCTGGAACCTGTCCATTTTGATGTGCTAGTACACATCCTGGATATCAATTGAGCACATCCAGTTGTTTTTCCTGATAAAGGGAAATATCGACTGCAGAGTGACCATTCGGAACTTTGATTTTCTTACATGCTTGTTGAGCCTGCTGAGATCTAGAATTGATCTCCAGTCCCCTGTCTTTTTTGGAACTAAAAAGAATCGAGAGTAAGTTCTGGATCCTACTTGCTCTGCAGGGACTTCTTGGATGACTCTTTTTTGCAGCAACAAGATGACCTCTGATGCTGCACGGTCTAGTTTGATCAGTGGTATGTCTGGTAGATAACCTCTGGATATTATTGTGTGTACCCAATGATCTTGGGTGATGGCTAGCCAGGTGCTTGGGTACAGAGATATACGACCCCCAACTGCCTCCAGAGACAGACAGTCGGGCAACCCTTTAGGGTCGATGGAAGGGATGATCAGAGAAAGCTTCTGTGTCTCCCTGATGTTGTGGACCTCCTCTGCCGCGAGGGCGGCGTCTTCCATTATATCCTCCCCTTCTGCCTCTGGGGGAGGGTTGACCTTGTGCCTGAGGGAAACTTTTTTGGGATTTGCCGAAACACATTTTCCCCTCCTGTATTACCCTTGGGATAGGGTCTGGACAGGAGAGAGAAACGGAATCCGACCGCAGATAAGGTTTTCCCCTTCCTTCTCACACCTAGTCAAAGTCTCTTTCACTTGGGGTCCAAAAAGAGAGGAACCATGAAAGGGAACATTAGTGAAGGAAGACTTGAAGGATTCCGTAAAATTACAAAGACGCAACCATGAATGTCTCCTGAGAGATATTCCTGCAGCGGCTGCCCTACTCACTCCATCTGACACATATGAGATCAGCCTCATGGAGGAGTTAGCTATAGAAGTAAGGGTGGATAGCTGCGTAGAAACCCTATCCATGGAACCCTGGAGGGTGTCTCCGAACTCTTTCAGGAGATCCCTCTGAAGACAAGTAAAATGAGTCAGGTAAATCAGCGATCTTAATGTAAATGCCACTGAATAAAAAGTACGCTTTCTGTACCTATCCATCTTCCTGGACTCCTTGTAAGGAGGATGGATATTAGAAGATGTCTCAGATAATTCCTTCTTGGTGGCTGCTGCTACCACCATAGCATCAACTGGAACTCCCTTACTAAGGAAGGACTTGTCCTCAGGTGCTGTCATAAATTTGCTTGGCTTCCTAGGGACCACTTCCACTGAATCTGGAGAGGTCCATGCCTTCCGTGATATGACCCCCAAAAGTTGGTCATAAGGCGGCGTCACCCAGGAGGTGGAAAGTCGGGAGCCAAAAGCCTCTAGAGACACTGATTCATCCTCAGTAGGGTTAGAGGTCTTCCAATCACCCGTCTGTCTAAGGATTTCTAGGATGTCAGAAAAAGAGACATCCTCAGAGGGGGATCTAGGGGACTCTTCTAATTCCTCTAAATCAGTGTCTGACATGACAGACTTAGGTGAATCGACATATTTCCTCTTACACAGCCTCTTCCAAGGGAGCTCTCCAGTGGGATAATCTGGGGAGGACTTGAAAGAGGGGCCGCCTCCAATGGAGGCTACTTAGGCCTCTGGTTCCCTATGCTGTGGGGGTGGCAGGGGAGAAGAGGTTGCTACCTGTTGCTGGTGGGACACAGGTTCCAATGGAATGGCTTTGACAGAGGATAAATCCTTCTCTATAGCTTCAGAAGCCTTTTCCCCTTGCTCCAAAGAAGACCTCCACTCTGAGGGGGCAGATGGTTGACTCCGAGCAGGAGGGAACGGCTCTGAAGCAGAAGTGGGAGCCAAGCTGAGTCAAGCTGAGGCTCCGAGAGGGAGGGTCAGTTCCGACGAGAACCCAGGGTGACTGCCCTCAGAATCGACATGAGAGTGTCAGCTCCCAGAATCCTCGGCTCCAGACTGAGCCATCGAGGATAGAGTAATTGGCTCCGAGGAAACAGGTTGAATCCCCAGAACTGAAGGGTCCTGAAGTAATAGGCTCCGAGAGTGAAGCAGTCGGAGGAGGAATAGTGATCGGTAAAGGGGAAGGCTCCGCGACCTGTGGGTCTTGAGGGGCCAATTTTCTAACCAGAGCTGGATCTGAAAGCAACCTCTTCACCACCGACTCAATGTCCTTATCTGATATGGTCCTGGAGGATCTGGTGGAAACAGAAGGAGACCTCCTTCTCTCCAAAATAGGAGATCTCAATGTAGGAGATACAGTCTCGATGTCGGGCAAAATTTTCAGTACCGAACATTGTCTTGGAACCAATGAAATCGACAGCACCGAAATAGATGATGCTGAGTCAGAACCGGAACTTCTTGGCTCTGACGCTTTCGTCTTTTTTGTAGGCTCCAAAGCCAGGGCTGAAGATTTTCTCTTTGAGGATTTTGGAGCTGCCCAACCAAGTTCCAGCTGTTCCTGGAAGGAACTGGTCATGAGACCCCTGTCAATGAGTTTTCTCTTTCTCTCATTTAAAACTCTAGTGTTAAATGCATGACAGAAGGTGTATGGTTCCCCCAAATGGGCTTCACCAAGGCAATATACGCAACTGGTGTGGCTGTCTGTAAGAGACATTTTCTGTGCACACCTGTCACACTTTTTGAACCCCAAAGGGCGATGATCCTTATGATCCTTATCTTTATCTTTTGACATTTTAGAAATGGAAACAAAAGAAATAACAATAAAGATATTAAGTATGATAATAGTTAAAAGAGAAGGAGATAACTTTTTTTTTTTTAATCAGTCACACATATACAAGGAGGAAAGGCCCTCAAATTTAAACGGGCACTACGGCCCTCTAACTTAAATAGGCCGTACAGTCCTATAGGGGGGAAAGGGGTTGAAGAACTTTCAGAAACAATCACACAAGAGACAAAAAACTATAAAAATATATCTATAGAAAAAAGTAAGAAAAGACTAAATATAGTAAAAAATCGTTTTACTTAGCCAACGAGCCTGTAAGACACAACCTCGAAGATTTCATGGCAAACGAGATCTGAGGATTTGCCGTGAGGCACCATGGGATAGGGGCTAGCCTCGAGCCAGTAAAAGCTCTCGAGCTTTAGTATTGGCTGAGTCAGAGCCGAATATCAGCTCCGAACCCATCCAGCAAGAATTATGGCGAGATAGGACTGCATAACATCATATGTTTCTTATGAAAGACAAAGCAGAGGTCTTTACATTATAAGAATTTGCAACCCTAAAACCAATGGAACTGAAGTTATGACCACTAGAAATACAGACTCTTTTGGGGCAATAAAGTAAGATTCAGTGTGATGAACCAAGGTGATGTATTCAGTCATTTCAATCATGAAAGACTAAAAGGTAAAACAAATGCATTATAATAGTCAAACAGCTGAAACTCATTCCAAACATGTATCTCTGATAATAATCTTCTACAGCAACTACTAAAAGAAGGCTTAACAGATGAAATGAAGATTATTTTTTGATTTACTTTGTAGGTGCTCCTGGTAAAGGACTTCCTAGTAGCCTCCACGACCCAAGAGATGCCATCTGAGACAAGACTAGCAGCAAAAGGGAAGTTATTGAAGCAGCTAGACCAAAGGCAGAAGCAGTTATTACTCCAGGGATGCCACCAGAGAGATGTCAATGATATGATTGGCAATTCCACAGTCCACACAACAAGGTTTCCCCATAGGGACTGCAAATTCAACCAACCTCTCATCCTACATTCCCAGGTACTAGATAGCTGTTTGACTATCCAGGCACACTAATAAAGGTTACAGACTCATGCAAATCTTCAGAAATTTGGTAGATAGGCTAAGAATCTTAACAGACCTGAATGGTTCCCCAAAAGTGTGCACCAAGAAGGAAATAGCAGAGATATTTGTCCAGGTGCCACATCTCTGTTCAACTTCAATATCATCCCAAGGTGATGTGCTTCCTCCTCGATCTATTGTTAGAAGATGAAGAAAAGTCCAAGAGACTACAGACTACCATAACATTGTTGGACTTTGATGTGACTCTGGACCTAGAGCTCTTAAACCTGGTTTTCACAACCTTAGCCTAGCATCTGTCCTCCTTATTCCAAGAGTTTTTCATAGTATCCTCCATCTTTTACTTCAGGACCATAGATTCTGCTGAGTGTCAGTTAAGACAATGAGGGAGGCCTCAAGGCTTTCTTGCATTGTGCTACTGGTGCAGACCTGAAGAACTGGCAGCATGTAAGGACATCATACTCTTGCCTGACAGTGCAGAAATAAGTGGTGGCTCTCATTACTGATCTGGAGAATGTACTAACACTTAAAAAGCTCATTTTGTGTAGTAAATTCAGTTGTCTGACAATGATAAACTGCAAAGAGGAAAACCAAACAGTCTAAATGGCCAGAAAGAACTACAAACTGGCAGACGTATAATTCCCCCAACTCAAAAGCAGAGATGCTGACATTCACCCACCATCTCTCCCAGCTCAGGCCTTAGTGAAAAATGTAAACAATACTTCAAGAATATACTGCAGCAGGATTCTCAAAGTAAAAAGCTCTACTTCAGTAACCAAGAATGAACATGCCATCACACAATTTACTGCACTAGTACAAAGTTATGTGGCCTCCTTGCAAATGTGCAAACAATGAGCATGAATTCTAGTTCAATGACTTGACCGACATGGAGTCGAGAGGTGACAGCATGTTGCCTTGATCATTCATCAAAGATAGACAAATGAATATAACAGTCAGTAGGAAAATATGCAGATAATTTAATTTTAAAAAGCAGTTACCAGCTACAGGACCTAGACTCTGAAAGCTATCTGTACTGCTAACATGCTATACATACATATATATATATTATATATATATATATATATATATATATATATATATATATATACATATATATGTATATATATATATATATATATATATATATATGGGTCTACTTCATATGATCGACAGTTCATATGACTGACATTCATTTGGTTGACAGTTCATTTGACTGACAAAAATGTATAGGTGGGGGGCTGTGCCCCCCACACCCCCCCAACTATATATAACAACTCCACAGTCGCACAACAGTGGGGAGGGGGGCAAATCCCAGGTTTTTGCCTTGAATACTTTTTGTCAGTCAAATGAACTGTCGACCAAATGACTGTCAGTCATATGAACTGTCGATCATATGAGATAGACCCATATATATATATATATATATATATATATATATATATATATACACATATACATATATATATTTAGTAATACAAAATCCACTGGAGTCACCACACGAAAGTTCTTACTCAGTATGAAATCTTCTTTATTGGAAACAGGAACACAAGCGCTTTCACGTAGCTATACTACGCTTCTTCAGGTGTAATAAAGCATTAAAACAGATAAGCTTATATACAAAAATATTTGGCGCTCAAACCAAATAATTAAACAATAATTAGTTAATTAATAGCATATTGACATTCTCTCCTGGTTCTGCTTAAAGAAGCAGTACTAAAACAATCTAAAAACAATGACAAGCTGAAACATAAATGCTGTTGCCAAACAACATTAAACAGATCTACAAAGCTTTTCATTAAATGGCTGCATATACTGGCCAAAGCGATAAATTCACGGCATTGTGTGGCAAAATAGGGAATCGCTGTCAAAGCAAGATGCAGCATAAACATGTTTACGAACGTAAACAAACCATCCCCTAGTATACAGATGATACTAAAACTTAATTGCCATCTTGTTCTAAAAGCACTCTGCAGTCACAAAACGTCCCTAAAGCAACACTGCAAGGGTATGAATATATATATACAATATATATATATATATATATATATATTTGTGTGTATATACGGAGGTTGGTCTGACAGTCCCCATGCAGTTCCAACAATCAGTGTCTGCTACAGGAAACTCAGTCAGCTGCATGTCTTTTCAATGACTATTGCGTTCAGGTCTTTGCCTTTGGCAATTCGGGAGTCAGTGAGATGACATGTGACCAATGTCTCTGATTCCCTATGTTAGTAAAGTAGGGTGTTGTTATTACATCTCAAATCTGAATATGAACCCCAGGCCAGCAGTTTACATTCAAACTCAAAACGGAAACATAGAAGCTCCTCAGCCTACTAGTGATAGGACTGGCAAAGCAATCCTTTCACTGAAAAGATTTAACAAACTGTAACAAAACAAATCAGTCTTCTAACATACTGTAGCCTTTTCATAGATGATACAGCCTCAGAGTAGCTTATATTCAGCTAGGCAAGCAGGAGTGTATAGAAGTCCTCCTCCAGTGCAGTGAGGTTAGGGGTTCCTTCTGCTCAGGAAAAATCAAATCTAGCTTAATGAAAGAGGAATTCAGCAAAAGATGTTTTGATGGATCAGGGCAGACCCAGCAAAGATATATTTTAATGACACCATTCCTCTTCCACCCTCTAACATCTACCTTGTAATTTCAATTATATTTCCTGGTAAATTATGGCTCAGCTACCTTCTGATCAAATTGCCTGTTGATAGAGAACAGGTTATATCTGCATTCTCTAAGACCAAAAACACTGCCTCAATGGGACCAGCACCATCTCAGGGTGCCTTTTAAGCAACTTAAAACATGGCCTAGAAGACCCACTTGGATCCCTATTTTACCACAGCCTCCAGGCAGGCTATGTTCCAGAAGAATGGAGGACAGCAACAGTCATCCCTTTGCACAAAGGGGGACCATCAACTGGCCCATGGAATTATTGACTGATAAGCCTGACTAACCTCATCTACAAGGCCAAGGAAAGATTCATTATGGACCGTATCAACAAGAACATATGTAATCACCAAACTCTGGATCAACTAGGTTCAGATTTGTTAATGGCAGATCATGTCTGTTAAACCAGGTTGACTTCTTCGAGAAGGTCACCAAGGTCACGGATAAGGGCAAGACTGTGAATACCCCCTACCCTGACCTAACCAAGGCATTTGAAACAATCCCCCACTCAAGTATTATACAGAAACTCTCTCAATTGGGAGTTAACCCCTACATCACCAGGTGGGTAGCCAAATGGCTCACTGACATGACACATACTGTCAAAGTGGGTGAATTCACCTCTAGCAAAGGCCATTCATAAGTGGCATACCACAGGGTTCTGTGCTGGGCCCTTTTCTGTTTGGAATTTATTTCTCAAAAGTCCAGGCAAACGTGGACAGCCTGTGGCTGACCAAGTAAGCTGGTGACTGCAAACTGGAAGCAATCACTGATTTCCTGAATGATACCAATACACTGCAGAAAGTATTAACACAGACAAATGACTGATGCCAAAGCCATGGATTGAAACTAAATGCAAAAAAATGCAAAATTATTCCCTTTGGGAAGGCTCACACCCCTGCTAATTGCAATATAAACAGCACCCTTCTAAGAGTAGTAGTATGTGATCTGGGGAGGTCTACTGTTGGACATCAAATGAGCTAACTATCAAACGGATGAACATCAAGCAACATGCATCGAAAGTTCACTCATCAAACTTTTATTTCATTGACAGGGTAAGTAACTACTTATCCTATACTTCCGCATCTCACAAATGGAAGTGTTTCAAACCCCTTTTCTCCACTGTAATGCAGTCTCAGAGATGGTACATAAAGTAAAGGGGGTGTGGGGGTGAAGTCTCCCACCTTGGTGGCTTTAAAACACTCCCGTGTGTGAGACGGGGAAATGCTGGACAAGTAGTTACTTAACCCGTCAATGAAATGAAAGGTCGGTGAGTGAACTTTGGATGCTTATTGTTTAATGTTCAGCTGTTCGATGGTTAGCCCATTCGATGGCCGAACATAGACTCTGATCTGGGTACTCAGACTGATAGCAATCTGAACTTCAACCACCTTGTGTTCACAGTAGTGAGTAAGTCCTTCTATGGGGCACATCTCATAAGTAAAGGCATGGCATCCAGATCAAAGGACATTATAATTCCAATTTACTTAGCCCTCATCAGACCAAATACTGCGTACAATGCACCCTTCTGCATGTACCTCAATGGACACTTGCAGCAGCTGGAGAGATCCCAGAGGTTTCTCACCAAGAAAATATTAGGGTACACAAAACAAGTCCTATGCAGAAAGACTGAAAGCCTTATCTCTGAATTTTGTCAACTACAGGCTATTAAGGGGTGATCTGTGTCTGGCTTACAAGGCAGTCTCTAACCTAGTCTGAAAAAATAAATGTTACACATTCTTAAATCAAACTGCATGTGGGTCACTCGGTACAGGGATCTTAACTTAGCCCCTGACATAAACAAATCATGCTGAAGAGATAGATATGTCTTTCAGAGACTACCCCTTTTCTGGAACAAGCTTCCCATTCAAGTGAAGCACAGCCCCTCTCTGACCCTCTTCAAGTGCAACCTAGACTAATTGATGGATAATCATAAATTCTCTCCTGTGGTGGTGTCCATGTCCCTCATGGACACAGGCAGTCGGTATTAACTACCATACCAAAGGATCATACCTCTGTGAACTTTGTTCACCTAGCAATGGATAACTGGGCAACTCGGGATAAATATGGCTAGGCTTGTAAAGGCTCTTGGCCTTGGGCCGTTAGCCTATCCTATGAACCTACAGTACTACCCTTCATATCCTATTCAGTAACTTCTAAACCAGGACTCAGCATCCTGAGGCACTTTAGTGTATTTGACAGATTTTTCAAAACTGTTGAACAATTGCTGACATGCTTTTGTTTCTGCTGGAAGCACATCTCCATGATTCCCTTAAATGCTCAGAAATGTTTTCAGTGCCATCCAACCTATAATAAAGATTTGATTTCCCTCAGCTACATACTGTTCTCATCCTATGCCACTTACTTGTTTCAAAGGTTCACCTGAAACAGGTAACTAGCACATCCCTGTGTTACACTGTTTAATCACCCAGAGTAACAGAAAGTACAGTTGTGTACACTTACCATAAATGTAGATGTTCGAGTGTATTCACTGTTGCAGTCATCACATTTGGGTTATCCCTACCAGAGTAGCCCTTGGTCGGGCCGAATACCAGAGGCTTAGTATTTCTGCGTTGGCTGCTGTCGCTTCAGGATTGATGTCAGGTCGTCAGTAGTATAAAGTAAGGCAGCCGATGTCATTACATCAGTTTTTCTTGCCCTAACCTGTCAGGAGCCCCCAAGTAGGAGCCAGGTTCTGGTGGAAGAACCCCACCAGTAGAAAGTAAATACCAATATGTCCCTTAGAAAGGAAAGAGAAGAAAGTGGGATGGAGGGAGGGAAACCAGGGACTGCAACAGTGAATAGACTCGAACATCTACATTTATGGTAAGTGTACACAATTGTACTATGTTCTTCATGTTTCACTGTTGAAGTAATCACATTTGGGTTCATTCCCAAAGCTGAGGAAAAGGGTGGAGGCAGTCAAAGAAACTAGGGGCTGGCTAGGATGCCCTGCAAGACTGCAGAGGCAAAACCCTGCCCTGGATTTGGAGAACAGAGGCAGGTGGTAATGTTTGGTAAAAGTGTGAACAGATGTCCAGGTGGCAGCCTCCAGGATGTCCCTGGTGGGGACTCCTCTGAGGAAAGCTGCAGAGGTGGAGGCTGTTCTGGTGGAATGAATCCTGACCCCCTTGGGGGAAGGTTTTCCATGTTGTTTGCAGCAGAAATGGATGCAGTGTGCTATCCAATCGGAAATGGTTTGTTTGGATATGACTTTGCCTTCGGCCCCTGTAGCAAAGCTATCCAGCAATTGATCAGACATTCTGAAGGATTTAGTCCTGTCTAGATAGAATCTGAGCTGTCTGCGCACATCTAGAAAGTGCAGAATCCTTTCCCCCTTGTTCTGGGGATTAGGAAAAAAGGTGGAGAAATGAATGGATTCATTGAGAGCCACACTGGACACCACCTTGGGCATGAAGGATGGATTAGTTCTGAGGAATACCCTGTTAGCATGGAAGATGATGAAGGTTTCCACAGCCATGAATGCTTGCAGCTCAGAGACTCTTCTGGCTGAAGTGATGGCCAGAAGGAATGCTATCTTCCAGGAGAGAAATTTTAGCTCTGCAGAAGAGGCTGGTTCGAAAGGGGACAGGGTGAGCTTTTCCAAAACATAGTTAATGTCCCAAGCTGGGATGGGTGCCCTTCTGGGTGGTCTCAAGGTGCTAGCCCCTCTTAGGAACTGTTTAATCAAAGGGTGTGAGAAAAGGGGCTGCTCAGTGGGAAAATGAGCAGAAATAGCAGAGGCATGGATTTTTATAGAGGAAAAAGAGAGACCACTGTGTAGTACGTCAGCTAATTAATCCAGGATGAGAGGGAGCGAGGCCTGTGCTGTATTGGCTCCTTTAGCCTGGATCCACGTGCAGAACCTTTTCCATTTGTCAGCATAAAACTTTCTAGTGCTTGGGCGTCTGCCCTCACAGATAACATCTAGAACCTGTTTACTGAAGTTGGCAGATTGATCTGGGGTTAGGGAATAAGCCAAGCTGCCAAATTGAGTGTCGGCAGTTGGGGATGCATGAATTCCCCTTCCCTCTGGGTCAGGAGGTATGGAATCTGAGGAAGATGTCATGGTGGCAATGATGACAGGCTGCGCAGCAAGGGGTACCAGTGCTGGCAACGCCAGTCTGGAGCTATAAGAATTGTCCTTGTTTTTTCCTCCTTTATTTTGTGCAGTATCCTGGGGATGAGAGGTAGTGGAGGAAAGGCATAGACCAATAGACTGACCCATGGGAAGGACAGGGCATCCACTTTCCAAGCCATGCAGTGATGCTGACTGGTGCAGAATTTGCTGAGCTGATGGTTGGTTGTGGGAGGCAAAGAGGTCGACCTTCGGTGTGCCCCATTTCTGAGTTATTAGGGTGAAGGTGCTTCTGTTGAGCTGCCACTCATGTGCGTCCAGAAGATTTCTGCTTAATTGGTCTGCCAGAGAGTTGAGAGAGCCTGGTAGGGATTGTGCTAACAGGTGCAGTTACATGGCAGAAGCTGTGTGCCAAAGGGTCATAGGCAGCCTGTATAGAGGGTAGGAGTGAGTCCCTCCCTGCTTGTTGATATACCACATCACAGTGGTGTTGTCTGTTTTGATCAGGAGAGCCCCTGGGGAGAGAAGGGGTTTGAAAGCTATCAAGGCATGCTGGACAGCCATCACCTCTTTTTGGTTGATGTGCAGAGGGATTTGCTGCGGGCTCCATTTCCCCTGTATGCACCTGCCGTCTAGGTCTGCACCCCAAGCATAGTCTGATGCATCTGTGGTGAGGGTCTGGGTGGCGGTGGGTGGTGAGAAAGGCAGTCCCTTGTTGTGGGAGCATGCTGTTGCCCACCAAAGAAAATCTTTTCAGAGGCAAGGAATTATAGGTATAAGAGTTTCCAGGACTTGAGAGTGTTGACACCAAAGGCTTTTTAGGTACCACTGAAGTTTCCTCATATGCAGTCTGACATATGGAAAGAGTAGTATGCAACATACCATGAACCCTTGAGAAATTACCTCAGGGTCAGCAGTAGGATTTTTAAAAAGAAATTTGTGTGAGTCAGGGACTCTATAGTACCTGTCTGATTTTCTGGACACAGGAGGGAGGGTGACAGATGTCAAGCTGGACTCCAGGAAAACATCCTCCACAACATCCAGGACTGGGGGTATGGCCAAGGGTCTGTGCTGTGGAAGATGTAGGAATTCCATGAGTCTCTTTTTAGACTGAGGATAGTCTTGATTTTTCCATTGGAAATGCTCCCTTAATGTATGCAGGGTTTCCCCAAAGGAAAAATCCTCTGGGGGAGAGGCTGAAGGGATGGAATCCTCTGCATCAGAATTCTCATAAGTAGAGAGGGGTTGCATGTCTTCATATTCAGAAGCATCAGAGTCATTTGACTCTTGTTCAGACAGAACTACAGGGGACAGATCTCTTTTCCTTTTGGAGGGGCCATTTTAAGCATCTGAGACTGAGGCAAGAAAGCAGGTGCCTGGGAGTGGGTTGTCGGTTTCTTGGGTGTGGTTCATACCCTGGGCCTAAGAAACTTGGTCGTTTTCAAAAGAATGATAGTTGCAAAAGAAGACGTCGGTTTGTGTCGAGAATCAGTACTGCGAAGAAGTTCCTCAGAAGCCGGTGCCTGCTCAGCAGCTCCGGACCCATCCTAGGTAGAGACGACCGCAGGATCCTTAGGCAAAGAAGAGTTTTGCAGCATACCGGACTCCAAAAGGGTCTCGGTAGTGGCCTGTGAATCCACAGAAGCAGGCATCAGGGGCTGCGAAAGCACTTCACTGAGGACCGGAGAACTGACGACTAACTTAACGGAAGCATTGTCGGTAGGTTTGGACCTGTGCAGTCTGTCCTTGTGTTTATCTTTACGTCTTTTCGGAAGATCTGCTGTCGGATGGCTTACCGAAGCCATGTCGGAATTCAAGGACTGTAAGTGAAAATATCTGGCTACAATAAGGGCCCAACGATGGATAGTTCTGTCATTGAACAAGACACAGAAGCAACAATGGGGACGTTGTGGTCTGGTCCTAAGCAAGTGACGCAGTAAGAATGGAAGTCTCGGTGTGGTATTTGCTTTCCACAGGTGAGACAATTATTAACTTTTTCTGACATCGGTTAGTGCAAGAAAAAAGGATCCTGAACCGGGTACTTAGCTTTAGAACACTTCGACTTCAGTTCAGTAGACGAACCTCAGGTAGCGGCCGACCAGCACTCGTGCGAACTGCTTCTGCTTCGGGCTCCACGGCCAGAAAGACTGATGTAATGGCGTCGGCTGCCTTACTTTATACTATTGACGACCTGACTTCAGTCCTGAAGCGACAGCAGCCGACGCAGAAATACTAAGCCTCTGGTATGCGGGCCGGCTGAAGGCTACCCTGGCAGGGAAAACCCAAATGTGATGACTGCAACAGTGAAACACAAAGAACATCAACTATTACTGTGTCTTGAGTTGAATCTGTCCATGTGAATATAATATAGATTGTGCATACTGTGAAAATCATTAGATAATTTGTTTTTAACAAATTAATTCAGTATGTGATTCAGACATACTCCTACAGCTCTATTGGCACTAACATGTTTTATTCTGTACAAATAATAATATTCTGTGAGCCTTATCACTAAATTACCTAAGAAATGGTGAGCACACCAAGCAATTTTTTTTTGTCAAGTGTAAACCAAGTGTAAAAGACAGAAAGCAATATGATGCTGAAAGTGCTCTAGGGATGATTAATGCCACTTTTATACATCATCACGGCTGATATACTTGTATGTGCCATGCTCTCTGTAAATTTAAACAGAAGAGTAAATCTAACATAATGATTTATTTACTTATTTATTATTTGTTAACAAAGTAAGTGCTTGGTCCACGGATCTTTTTCTACAACAAACAGAAGAAACCAGTGTAGCAGTGTGAAAATAGGCTACTTGACCAAATTATGAAAAACACAGATCTTTCATTTGCCTTCTGCATCTTTCACAGCACTCATATGCATTACAGTGTTATTGATTTCAGGTATCCTGGTTATCTCATTTTACTATACAGTTTCAGATTTCAGGTCACCTGCTGTACTGTAAAATCTGTATGAAAATGAAGGGGAACAGTGTAATGCTTACTGGAATCTCAAAAGAAGGGTGGTGAAAGGCAGTAAAGTGACACAGATGGAAGTGTGTGTGCTCAGAATTTAGCATGCAGTCCAAGCCACTCCTGTAAATGATGCAAGTCCAGAAAGTACAGGAGAGCATGCCTAGAAGACAGAACTATTTGCATTGCAAAGGCATTTCACTGAAAAAGAAAGTAAGCCAAACTTGCTGTATTGCACATTTTCCTTTTTTTTCCATAACATTTTCAGAATAATATGCTGGAGTTATTTGACAAGTAAGATTACAAAATAGCATTTATCAGTAACATCAGATAAATATTTTAGTGACACACCATATGCTGTAAGTAAACATCTCACACTATTTAGTAAAATATAATCAGGCTGATGCAAAGTCAATACAAACAACTACAAGCAACAGTATTTGCAAGTGAAAACAAAGGTAGTGTGCTGCCAACAAAAAATCTACGAGCCTTAATGCCAAGATTGTGCAATCACTCACTTTAGTTCTTTTTTTAATTTATTTTCCCAAAGAAAAAAGTGAAGGAATGGAATAAAGACAAGCAAGATAATATTTTCATGAATTTCTTCAAAAATCTACACTCCTTTGTTGCTCTTATACATATCACAAGCAGAAAACTGTAATTCAAAGTGGAAAGGAATGATACTGACACAGGGGGAAGCTCAAGAAATAAGGAGAGATTAGAATTTTGGATGCAGACTCTTAAAAAGAACAACCAAAATCATACAGAGTATTATATTCATAAAATAGCAGGGAGTATTCTAAGAACCAATCCAGCACGAGAATGGAGAAAAGAGATTTTGCTGATAGGGTTGACTGTGGTCAGGGATACAGATAATAGGCAAGAGGGGGCTAGAATGTATTGCACAAAACTGGCAAAGGAACCAAGGTATTGGGAGCAAATAACTAGAAAAGGAAAGGTAACAAAATGGGAAAAGACCAAGAATTTATTTGTACTGCAGGTTACAGGCTGCCTTCCCTATCAAGGATTGATATCAGAGTATAGGCAAAGAGAAAGAAATAGGGGGCTCCTAAATGAAAGACCAGCACTGGTAGAGTTATTAATAGAATCTAGAACAGAAGGCGCCATTAAAAAAAGAATAATTAGCAAAGCATATAAAATATTAGATAATAATTATAAGAATCAATCAGAGGAGCTTAGAAAGGATTGGGAAGCGAGATTGTATAAGCAATTCACAAAGAGACAATGTGGGGGGGACGATATATGTATATATCCCAAATATGCAACAAAGTCTAGAAAATTTAGGATCTTTGCCTGGAAGTGTTTACATAGGTATTTTATAACTCAAGTAAACTCCAAAAAAATTTTCCTTATGTGGATAGCAAATGTTGGAGGTGTGACGGGAAGAAAGACATAGCTGGGAACATATTTTGTGGGAGTGTAGTGAGCTGGCTGACTTTAGGGATTCCCTGCAAACTGCTCTGGTGGAGATGCTGGGTGAGTGGATTGGACTGACTGGGGAAATTACTTTTTTGAGTTATGCTACAGAATCGAAATTGCGTAGACAGAGTAAAGCCTTGCTGAGTCTAATTATGGTGGCTGCCAAAAAGCAATTATTAGAAAATGGAAATCAAAGTCTAATCCAAATTTACTACAAGTTGTGAATATAATAACAGAGACAAAACAACTGCAACTGGGATCTTTAGAAAAGGGAAGGAGCAAACTACATAGGAAAAAATGGGAATTGTGGAAATATATGCCGGGCAGGAATGAGGTTTAAGAGGCAAGATTTGAATGACCCATATAATGCTGACAATGACTGGATGGTTTATAAGTGATGTATAATGTTTGCAACTACAGTTGTTTCAATGGTGTCTGTGATGTAAACTGTTTGTAACTAAAGTGGTATCATTTTTTATGTTTTTCAATTATATAAATGTAAGATTGTCTTTGTCATATGCGAAAATTTAATAAAGATGTTTAGAGAAAAAAAAAGACAAGAAAGACAATAGGGCTGAACTAAGTGGGAGGGAGGTGAAGTGGTGGAGAAATATACCACAAATAGCTATTGCTCATGTGGCAGAAGACAAGGAAAGGCAGACAAGTTATCTGCTTTTGGAAAGCTGGCATGTGTACTACAGGGTATGCAGGATGAAGACAAAAACCTGGTCACTCGCTGATGTTTGTCTCTCCAGGAGACTAATGTCTCAGTCATGCAGACTTTGTATATTATGGAAAATGAAATTAGAAATCACTGGTTTGAGTTAATTGTGAAATCTAATGAAATGCCACTATATCCTGTTTATGAATCTGGCAGCCTTAACAAGACTGGGGAAGTCAGGTGGAAATACAGTAACAACAACGAGCGGAACAATGAAAATAACTCAGTTCAGGTGTCTGCTCAGCTGTCAACATTAATAACACGGGTAATGACTTGTCATTGGTTGTTGTGTCGTTTGGCTTTTCCCGGTTAGGGGTCGCCACAGTGGAACTCCGGTCCGCTAATGACTGGCAGTAGATTTTTACGTGCTGGCTTGACTTGTAAATCACAGAATCTCTAAACACATGTGAAAGCACACATTTATGGTTCCTGGTAATACCTAATGCACTTGTCATTAGAAAGGATCTTATAAGAGGGATGATTTTAATAACAGCATGCACCTGATTTTCTTCTAGCGGATTCAAAGTTTAAAATTACCAAACAACTTTTTAATGGTACAACAGCCAAGCTCCTAAAGTCTAATGTAAATAAGCAAGCTGGTATATCTTATGGATATCACCAGTCCACATCTGCTAGCTTTAGGTGATAAACGTGCTATGTTGAATAGCTTGGAAAATAAATTAATTTTAAAATATAATATACTGTCCCCCTGGGGTTTAATTAATGGGGTGAATTGGGCTTGCATGCTTTAATGATGTGCTACTGGATGTTGTTGCTTCAAGTTCTTTATGTATAAGATTTCACTGACTGATGAGTTTATTAATTTTGAACTATTTGAAGATGTATAAAATATCTTCTGTGTTGTTAGAATGGTTAGTTAACATGAAGACTGAGTGCAGAGGTGCTTGGAATAAAATTTGTTTCCATCAGCTTTCAGCATCATTGTGCGTTATAATGTCTTATACCATAGTAGTTTGAAGTTTGATGTTAAGTAAAATGTTTAATGTTTTACTTCAGGAGAACTATATAAGGACACCCTGAATAAAAATATGATTGTGTCAGACACCTAAGCCAGGACTGTCTGTAAACAGAAAGAAACCAGATCTGAGTTCCATTCCACTAAGAACTAAATTCTAGGGAGTCATACTATACGGATCTGATCACCTCTGACATCAAAATCAACTAGAAGCTGGTGAGAAAACTAAGGTCCTAGTTGTATTCAGCTCATAAAAATTCCTGGGATCCATGCAAAAGTATTACAGAAAATTACCAACTCCAAGGACTTAAAAGTAAACAAAAACAAATTCTCAAAACGCTGGCAAGGTATTGTATTTTATTTTATTTATTTATTGACATTTGTTGCGGTGGTGGTGCTGCGGTAGCGTTTTCGCCTCACAGTTAGACGTTGCCCGTTCGATTATCAGTTAGAGTGTCTTCTGTGTAGCGACATGCGTGAATGGGCGTTCGTTCATTGAAGGTTGTGTGTTAGGCCCGGCAAGCCAGTACGTAAAAATCGAATGCTAATCATTAGCAGACCGGAGTTCCGCTGTGGCAACCCCTAACCAGGAAAAGCTGAAAGACACAACATTGACATTTGTTAACTGGGAAAGTCCACTGGGTTTGAAACCCATTTTCAGTGGAGGCCCGGGAAGAAAAGCTCCAAGTTACATGAAAATCATTACATGTATTTGTGAGGAAACAATTACTTATAAAGCAAGTGAAATAAAACAGAAAACTATTTGAACAGCACAAATGTTGTAAAACGCCACAGTACACTAACAATGGAACATTAGCATGTAGGAAAATATACAGTTAGAAATATTTAGCAATACAGCTCAATTTTTGGGGGGAAGGCGGGGAGTAAGAAAAAGTAAGTGTAGTGGGAAGTTAGAATTAAAGAGTTAAACTTAAAAGTAAAATAGATATAGTTAGAATCTTATAGCTAGGTGGTGGGAATATGAAGATTATAGGTAATATGTATTTAATGGTAGTAATAAAAATAGAATGTGACAGAGAAGAGAAAATGTGTTAAGATTGTTGCATAGATGCGTGGACTAGGATACTAAAGATTAGGGATAACTCATATGGTGTAACAGCATGACATATACACAAGTATATTTGCTATGTGAAACAGTTTTGCTAGATTAAGGAGGCTGTGGATATGTGCTGCATGTGCAGCTGGGGTTATCAGTGAGATGTTGTTTTAGTTTTCTTTTAAGGGAGATTATGTTGTCTAATTCTGTTACTGATGATTGGAGGGTGTTCCACAGCTTAGTTACAGAATAGGAATAGAGACAGATACCTGCTCTTTTACTAGGTTTTGATACTTTAAGTAGGTGTTTGTTGTTAGAGCATAGATTTTTGGATGGGACATAAGGTTCAATGACATTTTTTCAGGGAAGGGCAACACTTGGGTTTATAAATGAGTTTATGGGCAAAGGTAAGTTATGTGTAATGTAGGTAATGTGCAAATTTTAGCCAGGTTAGTTCTCTAGTGGTCTAGCAATGGTGGGTGCGATTTGGTTGGGCTGATGCAAATTTTGCAATCTTACAATAACTGGACTGCAGTTTGTGTTGCAAAGATAATATGTGTATATATATATATATATATATATATATATATATATATATATATATATATATATATATATATATATATATATATAAAAGATATATAAAGGCATATATGGAAAATCCTTTAAAATACTGTCAGGTCACCAGAAGAATTGCAGAACTTTCTTTGAAGCATCTCAGATGCAGACCAGGAATATGATCCTGCTGACACTGAACACAAAACCTGTCTGGTTAGAAATTTGTAAGTGAGATTTACTCAAATCAGAACAGCGATCTGTTTCATTCTGAGAGATGTGAATGGGACCTCAAACTTGTAAACACCTAAAGAAACCTTCAAGAATTACACAAAGCCACCTCAGAGTCAAGACAGGAGAAAAATGTCAATAATGACACCAGTGAACTGTGTCTGTGCAAGGGCCAAGAAAGATCAGCTCCAGTGAGTAACTCACATCACTGAGGAGCTCAGTTCCAAAAGCCACTTTGGGGCCTTGGACTATGATGTTTGCAGATGATATTGTAATCTGTAGTGAGTATGGACCAGGTTGGGGAGACCCTGGAGAGGTGGAGATATGCTCTAGAGAGGTGAGGAATGAAGGTCAGCAGGAGTAAGACAGAATATATGTGTGTGAATGAGGGGGAGGATAGAGGAATGGTGAAGATGGAGGGAGTAGAGTTGGCAAAGGTGGATGAATTTAAGTACTTAGGATCAACAGTTCAGAGTAATGGTGAATGTGGAAGAGAGGTGAAGAAGAGAGTACATGCAGGGTGGAATGGGTGGAGAAGAGTGTCAGGAGTGATTTGTGACAGACGGTACCAGTAAGAGTGAAAGGGAAGGTATACAAGAGGGTAGTGAGACCAGCTATGTTGTTTGGGTTGGAGATGGTGGCATTGACAAAAAGGCAGGAGTCAGAGCTGGAAGTGGCAGAGTTAAAGATGTTAAGATTTGCACTGGGTGTGACAAGGATGGGCAGGATTAAGAATCCGTACATTAGAGGGTCAGCTCAGGTTGGACGGTTTGGAGACAAAGTCAGAGAGGCGAGACTGCGTTGGTTTGGACATGTGCCGAGTAGGGATGCTAGGTATATTGGGAAAAGTATGCTAAGGATGGAGCTGCCAGGTAAGAGGAAAAGAGGCAGGCCTAAGATAAGGTTTATGGATGTGGTGAGGGAGGACATGCAGGTGGTTGGTGTGACAGAGCAAGATGCAGGAGACATGAAGAAATGGAAACAGATGATCCGCTGTGGCGACCCCTAATGGGAACAGCCAAAAGAGAAGAAGAAGATAGCGCTGTGCAATGGGAAACTAGCCCTGATTGTTAAAGCAGTGATACTGACTTGATTTTTTATGTGTTTTTTTGCAGATTTTCTAAAATACTGTAGTGATATGATAGATCTACTGTCTTGAGATATTTTATTCCAGTATTCTGGTGTAGTTTTGGAAAATTACCTTCTAGCAGTTGCTATGATAAGGATCTGATCACCTCTGACATCAAAATCAACTACAAGCTGGTGACAAAACTATGGTCCCAGTTGTATTCAGCTCATAAAAAATTCCTGGGATCCATACAAAACTATTACAGAAAATTACCAACTCCAAGGACTTAAAAGTAAACAAAAACAAATTCAAAAAATGCTGGCAAGGCATTCTATTTTATTTATTTATTGACATTTGTTGACCGGGAAAGTCCACTGGGTTTGAAACCAATTTTCAGTGGAGGCACGGGGAGAAAAGCTCCAAGTTACATGAAAATCATTACATGAATTTGTAAGGAAACAAATACTTATAAAGCAAGTGAAATAATACAGAAAACTATCTGAACAGCACATATGTTGTAAAACGCCGCAGTGCACTAACAATGGAACATTAGCATGTAGGAAAATATACAGTTAGAAATATTTAACAATACAGCTCAATTTTTGCGGGGGGGAGGCGGGGAGTAAGAAAAAGTAAGTGTAGTGGGAAGGTAGAATTAAAGAGTTAAACTTAAAAGTAAAATAGATATAGTTAGAATCTTATAGCTAGGTGGTGGGAATATGAAGATTATAGGTAAGATATTTAATTGTAGTAGTAAAAGTAGAAAGTGACAGAGAAAATAAAATGTGTTAAGACTGTTGCATAGAGGCATGGACTAGGATACTAAAGATTAGGGATAACTCATATGGTGTAACAGCATGACATATACACAAGTATATTTGCTATGTGAAACAGTTTTGCTAGATTAAGGAGGCTGTGGATATGTGCTGCATGTGCAGCTGGGGTTATCAGTGAGATGTTGTTTTAGTTTTCTTTTAAGGGAGATTATGTTGTCTAATTCTGTTACTGATGATGGGAGGGTGTTCCACAGCTTAGTTACAGAATAGGAATAGAGACAGCTACCTGCTCTTTTACTAGGTTTTGATACTTTAAGTAGGTGTTTGTTGTTAGAGCATAGATTTTTGGATGGGATGTAAGGTTCAATTACATTTTTCTGGGAAGGACAACGCTTGGGTTTATAAATGAGTTTATGGGCAAAGGTAAGTTGTGTGTAATGTAGGTAATGTGCAAATTCTAGCCAAGTTAGTTCTCTAGTGGTCTAGCAATGGTGGGTGCGATTTGGTTGGGCTGATGCGAATTTTGCAGTCTTATAATAACTGGACTGCAGTTTGTGTTGCAAAGATAAATGTAAATATATATATATATATATCTATATATATATATATATATATATATATATATATATAGATATATAGATATATATATAGATATATAGATATATAGATATATATATATTTATTTATATATATAAAAGATATATAAAGGCATATACGGAAAATCCTTTAAAATACTGTCAGGTCACCAGAAGAATTGCAGAACTTTCTTTGAAGCATCTCAGATGCAGACCAAGAATATGATCCTGCTGACACTGAACACAAAACCTGTCTGGTTAGAAATTTGTAAGTGAGATTTACTTAAATCAGAACAGCGATCTGTTTCATTCTGAGAGATGTGAATGGGACCTCAAACTTGTAAACACCTGAAGAAACCTTCAAGAATTACACAAAGCCACCTCAAAGTCAAGACAGGAGAAAAATGTCAATAATGACACCAGTGAACTGTGTCTGTGCAAGGGCCAAGAAAGATCAGCTCCAGTGAGTAACTCACATCACTGAGGAGCTCAGTTCCAAAAGCCACTTTGGGGCCTTGGACTATGATGTTTGCAGATGATATTGTAATCTGTAGTGAGTATGGACCAGGTTGAGGAGACCCTGGAGAGGTGGAGATATGCTCTAGAGAGGAGAGGAATGAAGGTCAGCAGCAGTAAGACAGAATATATGTGTGTGAATGAGAGGGAGGATAGAGTAATGGTGAGGATGGAGGGAGTAGAGTTGGCGAAGGTGGATGAGTTTAAGTACTTAGAATCAACAGTTCAGAGTAATGGTGAATGTGGAAGAGAGGTGAAGAAGAGAGTACATGCAGGGTGGAATGGGTGGAGAAGAGTGTCAGGAGTGATTTGTGACAGACGGTACCAGTAAGAATGAAAGGGAAGGTATACAAGAGGGTAGTGAGACCAGCTATGTTGTTTGGGTTGGAGATGGTGGCATTGACAAAAAGGCAGGAGTCAGAGCTGGAAGTGACAGAGTTAAAGATGTTAAGATTTGCACTGGGTGTGACAAGGATGGGCAGGATTAAGAATCAGTACATTAGAGGGTCAGCTCAGGTTGGACGGTTTGGAGACAAAGTCAGAGAGGCGAGATTGCATTGGTTTGGACATGTGCCGAGTAGTGATGCTAGGTATATTTGGAAAAGTATGCTAAGAATGGAGCTGCCAGGTAAGAGGAAAAGAGGCAGGCCTAAGGTAAGGTTTATGGATGTGGTGAGGGAGGACATGCAGGTGGTTGGTGTGACAGAGCAAGATGCAGGAGACATGAAGAAATGGAAACAGATGTTCCGCTGTGGCAACCCCTAATGGGAACAGCCAAAAGAGAAGAAGACGATAGCGCTGTGCAATGGAAAACTAGCCCTGATTGTTAAAACAGTGATACTGACTTGATTTTTTATGTGTTTTTTTGCAGATTTTCTAAAATATTGTAGTGATATGATAGATCTACTGTCCTGAGGTATTTTATTCCAGTATTCTGGTGTAGTTTTGGAAAATTACCTTCTAGCAGTTGCCATGATAAGGATCTGATCACCTTAGAAATCAAAATCAACTATAAGCTGGTGAGAAAACTAAGGTCCCAGTTCTATACAGCTCAGAAAAAAAATCCCTGGGATCCATGCAATTCTGTTACAGAAAATCACTACCTCGACAGACTTAAAAGTAAACAAAACTAATTCTAAAAAAGCTGGCAAGGCATATATAGAAAATCCTTGAGGGTATTGTCAGTGGAAGGTGTCCAAGCAGAAGGCTAAATTAGGATCCCCCCTGACACTGAAGCCAGAATTGGGCTGCTGATATGGGTAGACAGGACTCAAGTTCAGTACAACTTGGAAAAAAAACGAAGTCACTGAGCAAATCGTGTCAGATATTCAAAACATCCATAAATTCTTGTATCTGAGAACTTGCTTTCTTAAATTAGAACACTAATCCTGAGTGGAATCCTTCCTTCACCTCAAATGATGCCTAGATACAAGGAAAATATAATTAGTTTCAGTAATTGTTTAAACAGTTGGTGTCATTCCATGGGGATCCAGTATGTGTCAGCACTGGACAAAATGCTCGACAGTCTAGCTTGTTTCACTACAGAAGGAATTCACATTGTGTTTCAAAGCTTTCACAAACCGATTAAAGCCTTTACTGGCCCCATAGTGCCTTTTTTAGGGAGAGTCCAGTTGTTGAACATTCCATTTTAATTAAATCAGTCCCAAAACTGGATCACATTGAGGCAGAACTCCTTAATGCCCGAAGACTAAACAAGAAATTGCCTGATCTAGAGGCACTCTGGCATTTGGAAAACATCTGAAACTTGGTTTAAACATAAGCAGACCACTATACCAGGGTTTTGCACTTTTCATGCCTTCAGGCCCTATGGCAATTCTAGTGAAGTCTCCATATTTGTCAAGGAAAGTATTACGCCCAGCCAGATCCCTAGGAACTCATAAACTAAAATCATTAAACTATAGATTACTCTAGGTAGGATTAAAACTCAACTAATTGTTTATTACAGAGAAGCTTCTTTGTCTCTGATGGCCATATACGATTTTTCACTCTTCTAAATAATCTCCCTATTAGCAAAAAGAAACATTATTTTGGGTGACTAACTGCACTTCAATAAACTGAGACATCTATACTTCCAATGCAGGAAATACCCCAAATTTTCTAGACTAAATGAACAAAACGTCCCTTGAGCAGCTGGTAAACAAACCTACCAAAGGACACATCATTCTTGACCTAATTCTTACAAATACTGCCATACCCTTGCACTACTTCTCTGGTCCTTCTCTCATGAAGTCAAATCATAAATGTCTGTCCTTCCTTAAATTACTAAGATGCTCCTACAGCAACCCCCACTGAGTTTAATGACTAGAAACATGACAACCTCAACATACTATGTGATAAAATAACAAAGTTCACTTATGACTGCACCTCTCCTTACCTTAATACAGCAGCAAGCTTCTCTAATGAACTCTATAACCACTCAGAAAAAAGCACAGAGCATAGCAGTCTCTACCACAACCAAGTATCATGGGACATTCAGAAACAAACCACCCAGGTGGTCCACTGTTAACATAAACTATACAGCAAAAGAAAGAAACCCCTTAAATTATTTACCAGATCCAAACTCCATCTAATCCAGGTTAATATCAAAAGCATTACAAAAAATGAAGAACACTATCAGGTTCATTAAAGGAGCCATGAACTTTGGGCTTTGAAGCAAAAAAATAATTAGACATCCTTCTTTATTTATGTTAGAAAACTAAAATTCAGTACCCCACATTGTTTAGAATTTCATCATAATACAACATCCTATTATGACCTAAACTAATATTGCCAATATCCCTGCAACAAACTTAATGCCAGCTTCACCCCTGAGACTTCTGTTCAAAGCTGTGACATACCCAAATCCTTTAATCTCAGATTTATCTTTAAAGCTTATTTACTGAAAGTGCTAACCAATGACAAAAATATTACAGGATCTGACAAATGCCTGATTGCCAAATTAATAGTATTAAACATGCCCTAGCATACACACTTTTTCAAATAATTTTATTCATTTAACATATTTACAATATACACATATAAAGAAAGAATAAAGATTAAAAAAGTTTTCACAATACACAAATTCTTCAAATAATCAAAAAAACGAGTTTCAAAATTGGATTTCATTATATTTAACTATTAACATCTCCAAACTGCCATAACAAGAATGTTTTATAATACTGTTTTCATATCTTAACTTTTTTACTTATTTTTCATTAATACATAGAATAGTGTCTAATTCTGTGAAATCACTGAATAATGGAATTGAATCAAATTTCCATTTTCTAGTAATTACTTTCTAGCAATTGTTAGGAGACCCTAGAACATACAATATTGATTACTACTTATAACAGAAGGTAATGAAGCATTTACCAAAAGTATTGTTCTTGTAAGGTCACATTTATCTGTCCATATTACCTTAAAGAAATTATTTATATCCCTTCAGTACATACTGACTTTTCCATAATCCACAAATATATGTATCCAATCTGCCTTTGTTATTTTACCACATCTCCAGCATTTAGAATTTTCTGACTACCTACATTTTGATATTTGGGATACTGTAATAAAACTTCTATGAATATATTTCCAAGTGTAAAATTTCCAATATAAATTTGAGGATGATATACCCATGTTTTTCATTATCATTCATATAACGCAACTGACCTTTACATTTTCAAGTATATGTAAAGTTAATCTATGTATATTATCCATGCTGTATTTTCTCAGTTGTTCTAATGTTAACAATGAACATTTATCTACCAAAGTACTATATTTTTATTTTTAAGAAGTAATTTGTTATTAACATTTTGACTTTCTATGAATCCTGGTATGCATTTTACTAGGAATAATATAAACTTCATTAAGTAATGGGAAACTTTTAACAGTTTCTAAAAATGTTCAATATATTCATCATATATCTTAAATCCAAATTTACTTTTATATTCCCATCTATATAATTTATAACCGTAAAAATGTATTATTTATGAGTTCATCTGTATGTAAATCATTACACGTTTATGATTTTTTTTATTATCTGTTTGTGTAAAACTCTTTCAATTACTTGTATATTTTGGACTTAACCAAAGTGTAATCATATTCAGAATACTGGCTAAGGAGTAGGATTCTAAATCTGCAAAATTCTTCACTCCGTGTTCTCATATCCTTATCTGATTTTATATTCAATTCTTGGTTTTACTGGGTGCCATAAAAGCAATTAACATTTTTTCTAACTTTTTATTAGCTTCCTATCAGGAAACACGGCAGATGACTGTAATATATACAGTATTTTAGGTTAAACAACCATTTTTATCAGCATCAATCTTTCTTCAAATGTATATTCCATTGTTGAATTAAAGATTTTATTTCATCAAAAATACTGATAAAGGTAGAATTAATAATTAAATTAGAGTCTGAGTAAATATGTATTCTTGGGTATTTAATATTTTATCTCAACCAAATTATATTTATTTTTAATATTTGCATCTACAGTTTGATTAATTAAAATAACTTCAGAATTATTATTGCTAATATGCATTGAAGAAATTAATTAAAACCAATTTAATTCCTTATTCATTTTAGGGATTAACTTGTTGATATCACTTACTGATAATAAGATGCCATCATTAAATAATTATATTTGAGACTGAAAATCTCTGTTAGGCTCAAACCCAACTATATTTTTGTCATATTTAATACTATTAGCAAATGGTTCTATTTTTAAGGCAAATAGTAGTGGGGATAATGGACATCCTCGCCTTGTACCTTTAAGAAGTTTAATTTCTTGTGAAATAAACAAACATATTTTACAAATGTTCTAAAGCCTATGTAAATTGTTTTAATTAAATCTACAAAACTATCTGGAAAGCTGTATTCTATTAATGTTCTAAATAAAAATTTCGACTCAACTAAATCAAATGCTTTTCAGTATCTAAACTAATCAAAGCTAGTTTCTGTTTCCAATTGTTAGCTAGATTACTATGATTACTCTTCTAATATTATCAAATATTAGTCTGTTTGTAATAAAGCCAATGCAATCTTTACTTATACACATATCTACAATTTCTCTCAATCATTTAGACAACACTGTTGTAAAAATTGTATAGGCAACATTTAATAATGAAATTAGGCCTATAAGAGTTAACTCTTTATCTTTTCTATGCTTATTAATTGGAGAAATTAAGGTATATTTCCAAGAGGGAGGAATTATTTTATTGTTTTGTATTAATTCAAAAACATCCCACAGCAATGAAAGTATTTAATTGGGAATAAGTAAATTATTTATTTGGTAGTAAGTACAAGCTATGTACTCACCAAAACTATGCATCTGTGTTGTCCATTTTTATTCTTCCTCAAAGTATGAGTCTTAGATCCACCTTGACCGTATTTACTTAGACTATTAGATCCAACTCACTCTTGAGCTCCTCCCTTTATTCATAATGCATCAGAGCCCTGCAACACCTCAGATCGAGTTTGCTACCCCATAAATGTAAGAACACACTATAGCCCACATAAAAAGCGAAGTTAAAGGAAAATAGGGGCTCAAACTGGAACAGTGGTTCCAAAATCAATAGCAGGTCATTCCCAGATGGAAGGTCAGGGGAAAGGCGGGAGGGAATTGAGGAAGAATGAAAATGGACAACACAGATACATACTTATGGTGAGAACATAAACTTTTATATTTGATGGTGCTATTTTCATTAATTCCTTAACTTATGGGACACAGTCTCCAGCTAAGGAAGCCTTGGGTGACCCTCACAGAAGGATATTCCAGAGTGCCATACAACCAAAGGCAGCTCTGTCTCTGGAGATCTAATACAACTTGGAATGAGCAATAAAGGTATGGGCATTGGACCAAGTGGCTCCAGCACAGATATCATCAATAGAAGCTCTGAATCAGGAAGCAGATGAACTAGCCATGGATCTAGTAGAGTGAGCCTTTAGAGGTCTAGGCAAAGACAGACCTTGTTGACTGTAAACAAATACAATCTGTTGAACACTTTGTTAATGTAACTTTGGAAACTTTTTTTTAACTTATTGGGGGCAAAGGAGATGAACAGCTGATCATTTTTTTCTAAAAACCTTTGTTATATGGGGATAAAATCAGAACTGTCTATGCACATATAAGAGATGAAGCATGCATTCACCTTTGTTAGAATAATTAGGGAAGAAGACAGGCAAGTTAATGACTTGATTGATGTTTGTCTCTAAGGCTACTTTGGGAAAAAAATGATGGATTAATATATACAGTGACACCATCCTTATGAAAAACCAAGTAAGGGGATTTATCACAGAGTGCTTGGAGTTCAGAAACTTGCCTCACTAAAGTAATAGCCACTAGAAAAATGTTTTCCAGGAATGAAACTTGAGATCAGACTTGGCCAAAGGCTCTTAAGGAGTCTGAGTCAAATACTGCAGCAACAGAGTAAAATCCCAGGGTGGAGAAGGGTCTTTAATTGGAGGTCTAAGCAGAAAAGTATCTTTAAGGAATGCTATGCACAGTTTAGAAGAAGATGAGGGGGAAGTACTATCTCAAGTATGATAATTCGAAATGGCTCCTAAATGAACTTTGATAGTGGAAAAAATAGCCTCTTCGTGAAAAACTGAACCAAGAAAATGTAGGACAGCACGAATGGTGTAGTAAAAGGATCCAAGTCTTTCTGGCAAGCTCAGTAAGAAAATTCTTTCCATTTACTCTTGTAAATTTTCTAGTGGAGTCTTTTTGGGATGATAGCAGTATCTGGTGGACCAGGGATGAAAGCCTCGGCTGTCTAGCCATGAATGGAATTGGAGACACCATGTGATCAAATTGAGGTCTGTAATGTCCAGATGTGTCATCCCTGAGGGATGAGAAATTAGATCTAGACTGGGGTCCAGAATCCAGGGCAGATGTAAAAGGGGAGACTACATGAAGGGAAACCACATCTGATGAGGCCAAAATGGGGGAATAAAGATAACCTTGCACTTCAACTGAAGTGCTTTCTGAAGAAATTATGGGATTAGAGGTAAGGGTGGATAAGCATAATGCAGACTGGAGGGCCAAACGTGAACTACAGCATCTCTTGTTGACATCCGCTGGGGAGAATCAGGGCAAAGAACCTCCTGCACTTGTTGTTGTGGACACAGGTGAATTAGATCGAAGCAAGGTTGACCCCACAGACAAAAGATCCTCTCTGCCACTGACAGAGATACTATCCATGAGGCGTCAGAGCAGACCCGGTGAGTTTTGTCTGACAGCACACTGGATTTTCCTGGAATATGTGCTGCCATAAGAAAGCAGCTGGAGGAGATCACCCACTGCCACACTCTGACTGACTTTCGACAAAAGGTATAGGATCGCGTTCCTCCTGTCTGTTGATTTACCAAACTACAGACATGTTGTCTGTTTGGATAGCAATTGTCCCGGCAGGAAGAGAGTCCTGGAAGGCCTGCAATGTTAGGACCACCACCCTCATCTCCAGGACACTGTCATGCAGATTGGTCTCTTCTGAGAATCAAGTGCCTTGAACTGTCCTTCCCAAGAAATTCCCCCCCAACCCAAATGGGAGACATTGTGGTCACCATGGCTACTGGGGGTAGAAACACAAATGGTCATCCTTGACAAACTTTGTTGGACTGTACCCACAAACACAGGGAATCCTTGAAAACCCAAGAAGGTTTTATTGGATGGGATGGAGGCTGTAGAAGAACTGACCATTGGACAGCTACAGTCCACTGAAGAACAAGCATGTGGAATTGAGCCATTGGGAACAATGTAATAACTGCCACTGACCCTATAAAGCCTGAAGAACTAGTTTTGCTGAGGGAGAAGGGTGTGAAAGAATCTGTCTTACCTACATCTTATATACTGTACTCTGTTTGATGGAAGTAAAGCCAATTGACTGGTGGTGTCAGGATGAGCTCCTATAAACTCCAAGACCTAAACGGGTTATAGATGGGACTTGGCATAATTGACTGTGATTCCTAAAAACTAGCATAACTGGAGTAAGAAGTTCATTGCCTTCTCAATGAGATGCCTGGTTGGGGTGGTGAGGAGCCAGTCGTCTAGGTAAGGAAACACTCTGAATTCGAGCAGTCTCAGGTGAGCTGCTACCACTGCCATGCACTTGGTGAACACCCTGAGGGCTGTGGTGAAACGAAAGGGCAGGGATCTCAACTGGTAATTACTGGCTCCCAGTTGAAAGCACACAGACTTCCAGGAGCATCGGTTCAGTTTAATGTGATAGTACATGTCCTGGAGATTGATAGAGCACATCAAATCATCCTTCTGCAGGAAAGGTAGAATTGACTGAACAATACCATCTAGAACTTGGAGTTCTTTACCCATTTATTTAGATTGCTGAAGCCCAAAATGGCTCTCAAGTCCCCTGTTTTCTTTGGCACTAAAAAGAAACTTAAGTAAATTCTGAATCCTCTCTGGTCTGGTGGGATCTCTTGGATGACTCTTTTGTTTAGCAGCTTTTGAATTTCTAAGGCTGCTAACTCCCACTGACTGGGTGGAACATACAGGAGCCTTTTCATTTTGGATGGTGGAGGTTGCAAGAAAGGAATGAAATAGCCTCTGGATATAATTTTTTGCACCAAAGTGTCTTTTATGATTAATGGCCAGGCTTTTGGGAGCAGAGACAAGGGCCCCTGACTGCCTCCAGAGAAGAGCAGTCAGGTAATCCATCAGGAGGCTGGAAGGGTTTATCTGAGAAGGTATCTCAAAACCCTTGGTTCTGCAGGCCTCCTCTGCTGTGATGGTAGCGTCCACCATTGGAAATTCATCACCTGCCTCTGGAGAAGGTTTCATCTTATGAGTCCTACAAGAGACCTTGTGACTTTTGGAACCATATATTTTTGCCTCAGCACTGATTGCTGGAAAATGATCTCTGCAAGGTAGAAAAATGTATTCCCATGGCAGACAAGGTCTTTCCATCTTGTTCACTCCAGGAGAGAGTTTATTTTACTGTAGGGCCAAATGAGGAAGATCCATCAAAGGAAACATTGATGGAAGAAGACTTGAAGGGCTCCGCAAAGTCACTTAAGCATATCCAAGCATGTTTCTTGATGGCTATGCCTGAACCCACTGCCACTGACGAACCTTACACTGCATGATAGATTAACTCATGGATGCAGTGGAAGTAGACAGAAGGGTGGCCAGCTGTGAAGATAGCTGTTTATGCTCCTCCATCAGCATGGACCCAGGAAAAGACCTGGTGAAATATACCAAAAATTAAGCAACCATAAAGCAAAGGTCACTGAGACAAAAACACACTTTCCAAATCTGTCCATTGCCCTGGACCCTCTCAGGAGGATGGACAGAAAAGCTCTATTATGCTAGCTCTTTCTTAGTGGCCACTGTCACAACCATGGTATCCACAGGAACTCCCTTACACCAGTGAGGTCTGTGTTTGGGTGGGCAAGAAATTTTTCAAGGAGATGAAGAATGGATTCTACTACATCTGGTTCCTTCCATGCCTGGTGAGACACAAAATCTATAAGGTCATCCACCAGGGGAGTAACCCAAGAGGTAGATGGGCCAGACCCAAAGGATCCTGGGAAGGGGGATCAGAAGACCATCCACCTTCCAGGCTAAGGATCTCTAGAAAGTCTCTAAAGGAGATGTCTTCAGGTGGAGACCTTGGGTCCCCTCCCATTCATTGAAGTTAATGTCTTCTGTTAAAGATTTCTGAGGGGAATCTATGTGCCTCCTTTTGCACAATATCTTCTGGGGGACCTCTTCAATGGAAATATCTGGAGAGTTACTGGAAGATAGAAGAAATGTCTGTAGATGAACTGCCTGGAAGCTCAAATGGGCTGGCTGTCCCAGCAGAACAGGTTGATGAGGCTCAGAAGTCAGATCTGAAAATGGTAAGGTGGTAGGTTCCAAAGAGATAAGAGGCAGAAGCACTGGGAAAAACCACTGCTGGCCTCACTGGAGCCTAGGCCACAGGTGCTGCTGACCCCCGACCATGCCAGGGCTCCTGCCTTAAGAGAGGACTCAGACCCTAACTATCCATTGCCAAAGCACCATGGGGATGTGATGGCTCCGAATACCTCAGAGTCTAAACCATCCCCTCAGAACTAGCATGGAAGTGTCTATTCCAAGACTTGTCCTGCTCTACAGGGATCATCACTGAACAAGTCATGGATGCAGTCTGAGTCCAAAACCTAGCTATCTTTTGATCTGACACATTGACTTTCAGAATTCTAGGATCACTGTATGGATCAGAGAAAGAGAGACAATAGATGAGAAACAGGTTGGAGGCTCACAGATCCGATGGGAGACTGTAATACTCCCATCTGAATCTGAGCCCTGAGAAACCTACTCATCATCCTATCCACATCTTCCTCAAAGAGACTCCAGGAGGACCTGATAGTGGATGACATGGAAGGGGAACGAGGCATTCTTTTTGAAGTCTCTTGTAAAAAGGGTGATCAAAGCTATGGGGAAACAGACTCTGGTGAAAAACGAGGGCTGCGAGACTGAGGAGATTTAAGTATCCCCAAAGTCGGATCTGAAGCTATCAGATCCAATCTTTTAGGTAGCTTAGCTGACGGCTTCAAGGCTGGAGCAGATTTTGGAGATTGGGCAGAAGAGCATTTTCTGTGCTCCCCGGACTCTGAAGAGGACTTTTGTTGGATCCAATCTTTTAAGTAGCTTAGCTGACAGCTCTGAGGCTGGAACAGATTTTGGATGTCAGGCTGACAGGGTTTTCTGTGCTCCCTGTACTTTGAAGAGGATTTTTGTTTCTTGGTGTGGGGTTTGAGCCCCTGAAAGAGAAGCAGAAGTGCAAGAAGCAGAAGTAGGCAACAACCCTTTTAACACTATTATCTTATGCCAGCATAAATCTGGCAAAAGATTTCAAGGTGGGCCACTCCTAAACAATATACACACTCCCAGTGAGCATCAGAATTGGGTATCTTATGCCCACAGGAAGTGTACTTTTTAAAACCTGTTGGCTTTTCAACCATATTCAGAAGAAGGTTAAAAAATTAGAAATAAAGATTTTTTTTTGAAAAAGAGAAAAAGAAAGAAAAATATACCAACATTGGTATACAAGAAATATGTTATGTATGGGTAGAAAAAAAATTTTACAGGAGAAAAGAAAAAGAAGAAGGGTTTACCAACTATGACAAAGTGAGTACCCTTAAAAAAAGGAGTGGATTTGAAAAAAGGATTTGAAATCTTAATGCAGAGAACCCGATAAAGGAAAAAGGGAGGAAGGGTGAAATATAGAACAAAAATATATATGAAATATAAAAAATTTCTACATTAACTTACAAAAAAAAACATAGAAACACACCCTAAAAGCTCAAGAGAGCACAATCTATGTCTGAAGCGTAGAAGCAGCAAATGAGAGCTGAGGTATTAAAGGGCTCTGAGGTATTATGGGTAAAGGGAGGAACTCAAGAGTTGGATCTGAGAATCTAAGCAAATGCAGCTGAGCCAGATCAGAGGTTGTCTCTCAGAGCCACATGTTTTGGAATGAAAATGGCAACATCAGATCATATAGATTTCTGCAGATAATCCATCTAATCCTGGAGCTTTTCCTGTCTTATTTCTTTTTATTATCTCTTTTAACTCATTCACTCCAATGGAGCTCAGGAAGTTTGCACAGTAACTTCCAATGGGTGGATCCTATGCCTTTTAACAGAATCAAATTATGTCCTCACATTTCAATCAAATATTAATTTCTCTCGAACCATAGCAGTGAAGAAAGAAGTATAAATGGCAAACATTTCAGCACAAAATATTTTTTCAGTGGTAGTATTTGTTAGGTTCTAGGTCTTAAACTGAATTTTATAAGTCACAGTAAACACAGTAACTATTACATTTGTAATACTTTATAAACAACTTACAATATCTCTGCAACCACTGTCAGCAACATTTTATTCAACTAACTGAAAGTTTTCATATGAGGCTAAGAAGTTCTGTCTGTGTTACTTGGTTGTTGAGATATTTAGAAAAATGTGAAAATTATATCTATATAAATTAATATCATAAAAACAACGGTTAATATCTATTCACCTACATTAGACAGAGGTCAAATATTAATGCAGTTGAGTTTTCCATTCTGTAAGCTTTAAGATGAAATATTTTCAAACCTTGGACATAGCATTGTTTTGGAATTATTGATGCAAATATGAACAATCCATATTTGATGCCTAGAGGCATCAGTAGGAGTTAACTGCAGATGCATCTGGAAGCGTCACTCGGCTGTAATGAGTTAAAGATATTTTTTCAATATTTTTTCTATTTGTTCTTTAAAAATTTGTTTAGTATATTATTATTTATATCAGTATTATCACTAATTATTTTCTCATAAAATAGTTTAAAAACTAAAAGTATTTCTCCAATATCACTTGAATTTTTTTGCCATTGGATTTATTATACTATTTATTTGAGCTTTTTATTCATTAATTTGCTTACACTAGCTAACATATGTAGTTTTTTGTTGACATTGTACAGATTTGTATCTTGAACTTTTCTAAAGCTATTTCAACTTTATGATGAAGAATATTTTGATACTGTGAAGTTAATTTTATTACTCCTTTATTATCTTTTCCTTTAATTTGCTGTTCTAGTTTAGCTTTATTAAGTTCTTTTTGTATACAAGCTATTTTGAGTCATTCTTTTATTTTATTACAAGACTATTTTCCCAATTTTTTCTCTAATATGAATTTTTAAAGTGTCCCACAGAATTACTTCATTAAATTCTTTGTGATCATTAAATGCCAGGAAATCGTCAATTTGTTCTAAAAGGTGGCTTTAAATTCTTTTAATTTTGTCACATATGCAGGGATCTTATTTATCAACAGAAAATTTCTCGGTTCCATTTTAAAATCTCTATATATATTATAATATGATCTGATAGTGGACAAGGTACAGTTTCAAAACTATGTCATTACTAATATCCAAATATATATATATATATATATATATATATATATATATATATATATATATATATCTTATCAGTGTGAGTTTGTATTCCATGTGCATATGAATAATCAGGATAAAAAACTAATTGTTCTCTGTAGATAAAGCTAAATCTTTTATACCATTATTGATTATCCAATTATTTATTACCATACATAAAAGCTAGAATTCTAATCTTTTTTTTTCACAGCTAGTATATTTTTCCTCTGTGATGCAATTAAAATCCCCTGCCATAATAAAACTACCCTTCGAAACACTTTGTAAAATTTCAAGATAATTTTTGCCTGTATTTATACCAAATCCTG